>NW_022436997.1:8725300-8726421 GCF_009761245.1 Sapajus apella
GGTGGCATAGGCACCCCAGGGAATTTCCTGGTCTGAGGGTTGCAAAGACCATGGGAAAAGCGTGGTATCTGGACCAGAACACACCGTTCCTCATGGCACAGCCGCTTAAGGTTTCCCCTGGCTAGGGGAGGGAGTTCCTCAACGTCTTGCACTTCCCAGATGAGGCAATGCCCCTCCCTGCTTCAGCTTGTCCTCCATGGGCTGCACCCGTAGTCTAACCAATCGCAATGAGATGAGCTGGGTACTTCAGTTGGAAAGGCAGAAATCACCCACCTTCTGCATTGATCTCACTTGGAGCTGCAAACCAGAGCTGTTTTTATTCCGCCATCTTGCCAGCCACTTTCATATATGAATAATTATAACCCAGAAAGCAAATAGGAGAAAATGAGGTAACAGAAATATAAAGGAATAATTTCCAAGAGTTTTCCAAGAATTATAAAAATGTTGAAGGCACAGATTCAAAAGCTCAACAAAATAGTCAGAGGAAAAAGGACATTACCTTTGAATGAAAAATAATGAGTGAACACTGACTTTTCCTCAGAACATATAGAAGCCAGATAATGATATCCATAATAATCTTCTTGAAGTGCCGAAGAAAACACCTGCCAAAATAAAATTCTAAACTGAATGTAAATGTCCTTTAAAAATGAAGGCAAAAAAGTGAGATGTCTAATCAAACAAAAGCCGAGAGAATTGTTAATGAACACCTGTGCAAAAGGATATATTAAAGAGAGTATTGAATGCAGAAAAGGCCTTCAATAAAATTCAACATCCCTTCATGGTAAAAACTCTCAGTAAACTAAGTATTGAAGGAACATACCTCAAAATAATAAGAGCTATCTATGACAAAATCACAGCCAATATCATACTGAATGGGCAAAACTGGAAGCATTCCCCTTGAAACCTGGCACAAGACAAGGATGCCCTCTGTCATCACTCCTATTCAACATAGTATTGGAAGTTCTTGCCAGGGCAAGTGGCAAGTGAAAGAATGAAAATGTATTCAAATAGGAAGTCAAATTGTCTTTGCAGATGACATGATCCTATATCTAGAAAACCCCATCACCTCAGCCCAAAAGCTTCTTAAGCTGATAAGCAACTTCAGCAAAGTCTCAGGATAC
>NW_022436997.1:8726821-8801466 GCF_009761245.1 Sapajus apella
GGGGGTATGGAGGAAAAAAAAAAAAAAAAACTCCTGCAGCTAGCTCTGTGTCTGCCCAAACAGCCACTCAGTTTTGTGCTTAAAACCAAGGACCCGGGTGGCATAGGCACCCCAGGGAATTTCCTGGTCTGAGGGTTGCAAAGACCATGGGAAAAGCGTGGTATCTGGACCAGAACACACCGTTCCTCATGGCACAGCCGCTTAAGGTTTCCCCTGGCTAGGGGAGGGAGTTCCTCAACGTCTTGCACTTCCCAGATGAGGCAATGCCCCTCCCTGCTTCAGCTTGTCCTCCATGGGCGGCACCTGTAGTCTAACCAATCGCAATGAGATGAGCTGGGTACTTCAGTTGGAAAGGCAGAAATCACCCACCTTCTGCATTGATCTCACTTGGAGCTGCAAACCAGAGCTGTTTTTATTCCGCCATCTTGCCAGCCACTTTCATATATGAATAATTATAACCCAGAAAGCAAATAGGAGAAAATGAGGTAACAGAAATATAAAGGAATAATTTCCAAGAGTTTTCCAAGAATTATAAAAATGTTGAAGGCACAGATTCAAAAGCTCAACAAAATAGTCAGAGGAAAAAGGACATTACCTTTGAATGAAAAATAATGAGTGAACACTGACTTTTCCTCAGAACATATAGAAGCCAGATAATGATATCCATAATAATCTTCTTGAAGTGCCGAAGAAAACACCTGCCAAAATAAAATTCTAAACTGAATGTAAATGTCCTTTAAAAATGAAGGCAAAAAAGTGAGATGTCTAATCAAACAAAAGCTGAGAGAATTGTTAATGAACACCTGTGCAAAAGGATATATTAAAGAGAGTATTGAATGCAGAAAAGGCCTTCAATAAAATTCAACATCCCTTCATGGTAAAAACTCTCAGTAAACTAAGTATTGAAGGAACATACCTCAAAATAATAAGAGCTATCTATGACAAAATCACAGCCAATATCATACTGAATGGGCAAAACTGGAAGCATTCCCCTTGAAACCTGGCACAAGACAAGGATGCCCTCTGTCATCACTCCTATTCAACATAGTATTGGAAGTTCTTGCCAGGGCAAGTGGCAAGTGAAAGAATGAAAATGTATTCAAATAGGAAGTCAAATTGTCTTTGCAGATGACATGATCCTATATCTAGAAAACCCCATCACCTCAGCCCAAAAGCTTCTTAAGCTGATAAGCAACTTCAGCAAAGTCTCAGGATACAAAGTCAATGTGCAAAAGTCACAAGCATTCCTATACACCAAAAACAGGCAAGCAGAGAGCCAAATCATGAATAAACGTGAATTCACAGTTGCTACAAAGAGAATAAAATACCTAGGAATACAGCTAACAAGGGAAGTGAAGGACCTCTTCAAGGACAACTACAAACCACTACCCATTCCATGCTATGGATAGGAAGAATCAGTATCGTAAAAATGTCCATACTGCCCAAAGTAATTTATAGATTCAATGCTATTCTCATTAACTACTATTTACATTCTTCACAGAATTAGAAGAAATTACTTTAAAATTGACATGAAACCAAAAAAGAACTTGTTTATTCAGGAAAATCCTAAGCAAAAAGAACAAAGCTGGAGGCATCATGCTATTGGACTTCAAACTATATTACAAGTCTTCAGTAACTAAAACAACATGGTACTGGTACAAAAACAGGCACATAGACCAATGAGACAGAATAGAGAATTCAGAAATAAGACTGCTCATATACTACCTTCTGCTCTTTGACAAACCTGACAAAACAAGCAAAGTGGAAAGGATTCCCTATTTAATAAATGATGCTGAGAAAACTGGTTAGCCATATGCAGAAAATTGAAACTGGACCCCTCCTTACAATCTTATAGAAAAATTAACTCAAGATGGATTAAAGACTTAATTGTGAAGCCCAAAACTACAGAAATCCTAGAAGAAAATCTAGGCAATACCCATTCAGGACATAAGCACAGGCAAAGATTTCATGATGAAATCACCTAAAGCAATCTCAACAAAAGCCAAAATTGACAAATGGGATCTAATTAAACTAAAGAGTTTCTGCTGCACAACAAACAAACAAAAAACCTACCATCAGAGTGAACAGCAACCTACAGAGTGGTTTAGAATCTATCCATCTGACAAAAGTCTAATATCCAAAATCTACAAGAAACTTAAACAAATTTATAAGAAAAAAAATCTCATTAAAAAGTAAGCAAAGGACATTAACAGATACTTCTCAAAAGAAGACCTTCATGCAGCCAACAGTCATGAAAAAAAACTCAACATCATGGGTTGTTAGAGAATTGCAAATCAAAACCACAATAATATACCATCTCATGAAGTCAGAATGGTAACTATTACAAAGTCAAGAAACAGAAGCTGGCAAGGTTACAAAGAAATAGGAATGCTTTTATACTGTTGGCAGGAATGTAATTAGTTCAACCATTGTGTAAGATGGTGGGTGACTCCTCAAATGTCTAGAAGCAGAAACACCATTTGACCCAGTATTGCCATTACTGGGTATGTACCCAAAAATATTTAAATCATTCTATTACAAAGATACATGCATGCATATGTTCACTGCAGTACTATTCACAATAGCAAAGACATGGAATCAACCCAAATGCCCATCGAGATAGAATGAATAAAGAAAATATGGTGCATATACACCATGGAATACTCTGCAGCCATGAAAAGGAATGAGATCATGTCCTTTGCAGGGACATGGATGGAGCTGGAAGCCATTATCCTCAGCAAACTAATGCAGGAACAGAAAACCAAACACCTGCATGTTTTCACTTGTAAGTGGGAGCTGAACAATGAGAACACATGGACACAGGGAGGGAAACAGCATACACTAGGGCCTCTGCAGGTGAGGTGGAGGGAAAGAGCATTAGGAAAAATAGCTAATGCATGCTGGGCTTAATACCCAGGTGATGGATTGATAGGTGCAGCAAACCATCATGGCACACATTTACCTATTCAACAAACCTGTACATCCTGCACATATACCCCAGAACTTAAAAAAAAAATTTTGAGTACAAAAGACCAACAAAACAAACACAAAAGAGAGTAATGGAGAAGAAAACTATTAAAGATGGACTCAAAAAGAAAAGTACAATAGAAAAGATAAATATGTGTATAAACATAAATGAACCCCACTTTGTCTCCTTAGATAATTTCTAGACTTCTCACCATTCTCATGACTATCTTTGAACTATACTTGTAAATCTTGCTCTTAAAGTGTAAGGCTCACTTGTGGGTAAGATGTGACACATTTAATTTGCCTTGCTGCAATATAGAAATTCTGCCTCACAAATATAGTCTTTATCTGAACGATTTCTATGTTATGTCAAACCTCCTGATGGCTTCCTATTTCAGGGTAGGCATTTACCTAAGAACACCAGGTCTTTTAAATGAACTGATGCCAACGCATGACTTCTCACACTGCCACAGCCTCATCACGTGAGTTCCACATTTATATGGTTAGGTTTCTCATCCTGATAATTTCATGTCATGAAATGTTATTAATGCCAACTTATTTCAGTTTGGCATGGTTCTAACCCCTTCGGTTTGAGGAAAAGTCAAAAGTTCCCAGCACTGACATTACAGACTTTCCACTGCAGCATAGTCTGCTGGAGCAGTATCCTCTTTCTCTGTGTATGGTACACCATCAGAAAAAGCGGAGACAATTATAAGTCACGTAACTAATAAAAATCTGTCCCAAATATCAATTTATTATGCAAAGAATAATTGTGTCAGTTAGTTACCTAGTCCCTCCCAGTCCACATTGATAGTTCTCTCTTCTCTGGAATGCTGAGGCTGGGTGTCTTTAATTAAATTTGCAGTTTCCTTTGCCAACCAGTTTTCTATTAGTTTTTTCCCAAAGGAGGCATTAGTTAAAAACCAGAAGAGATGAGAAGAGAAGAAATTCTTTTTACTTGATTTCCCCTCTGCTCTGGCAGCATTTTTGGAAGTGTATATGCTTCTTCAATGATCTTCATTAGACTTTGGTTGATATAGTGTTTGATACCAAGAACTGGTATTTGCAGAAGTTGTAAGTTCTGTCATACTGCCATTTAACCAGTCTTGTTTACTATGCAGAAGATGGCTAGGTCTAAGAAATGACTGCGGAGTTCTGGGAAATAAATCAGGTGGTAGCTTAGACTGCAGCTGCTATTCCTGTGTAGTATCTTTCCCTGAACAAAGCAAAATCCCCTGGCACCTGGCATGTAGCTATTTATATATCATTTTATTCCTCCTATAAAACAATTTCCAAAGACGATGTGAAGTAGGAAGATTTCACCACACTCGGTAGTAATACTCTTCAACTGACTTGCTCCAGAGCTACATAAACCTTCCTGACCTCTGTCATTGTCTTGTTTACAGGGACCTTGAGCATCCTGTAACCCCACAGAACATCATACTGATTTGACTTGATGAGTAGAAAGTGGCAACTACCTTAGTTGCCTTAGTAGCATTCAAGAGTGCCAGAAGTTAGAAGATAAACCTCATAAAAATATATGGTCCTGACATGTTGGTAACATTTCTATGAGTCCAGTGGAGTTTCCCCTTATACAGCCAACCACTAAGAAATAAGCACAATGCATGTTTGGCTTCTTTGGATTTTTGAGGCAACATATACTTTATTTGAGGGTGCTGTTCTAATTTATTTACTGACTTGCCGAAAGGCTTTCAGTTGTGAGTGAATTCTGAGGCTGATCTCGGTTATAATGGATGCTGCTCTGACACAGTGACTTTAGTATCCAGCCTCTCCAAAGGAACACAGAATAATTATGGTGAACATCAATGCTGGAAGAAGTCTATGAAATTCACCAATAAACAAATCATAGTGCAGTTCCCCAAGATTTTGGAACAAAATGATACGTCCTTCTAAGGATACTATTAGCTTCTAGAATAAAAAGTTAATACTGGGCCCTGGTAGAGAGTTACTATCTGGTCCCAGGACAACTGACCTAGCAACCTGAATTACCTCTTGAACAAGGTGTTTCCTCATTCACTAAATCACAATTGTAGGGATGTAGAGCAGCACTGTACCATCATGTGCAAGTGTTATCTACTAAGAGAGATTTTAGAGGGGTCTAATGGCGCAAGTCAATTGCAGAAGCAGGAGGCTCAGAACTTCCTGGCATCTCCACAGATGCACTATCTCTTACCACTCCTTTAAACGGCTCCTCTGACCTTATGGAGTGACCCCCACAATCAGTATACAAAGCAAAAAGTAACTCAGACCTAGTTTGCAAATAGTTCTATGTAATATTCTGTCACTAGCCATAAGTGTCATTCATCAACCCCAATCAGAAGTAACACAGAAAGATGACGTGAGAAGAAATCTACTCTGTTGTCTTTTTATTTTCTTTCCCTTTTTTTTTTTTTTTTTTTTTTTTTTGGGGAAGGGGTTTTTTCTCCCACCTTGGCTGGTACAATCATAGCCGACTCACTGCAACTTCAAACTTCTGATCCCCTGCCTCAGCCTCTTTAGTTGCTAGGATTACAGGCATGAGCCACCACACCCAGCCCAACTTTGCATAAAAAAAAAAAATATGGCCAGAAGTGAGAATCTATACTAATTCACAAACAACAGATAACTATTTGACTTGAGAGTCAGGTATTTATGAAGTAACAAAGATTCAGAGTTTAAATGTTCAGGGGCAAATCATGTGATGACCCTTTCAGGGCAAGCATAGCAAAGAGGATATATTTGTTCTATGTTATTGATTACCATAGGGTATTCCAAAAAGAGTAAGTTCTCAGATATTAGGTAGAAAAGATGACTGGGCCAGTTACTGATCTACTGCCTCTAAGCCTCATGCCTCCCTTCTCAATTCTGTTCAGTAATGGCAAGGCTGGAAGTCTTTTCATCAGAGTTCCTGGTCAGTGTAACCGTTAGGAGATATTGGTGGGATCAGAGACAGGATTAGGGAAGAAGCAGCACATCTTCTTTGCTTCTCCCTTAAACTCTAGTGGCATCTCCAGAAGTGTTTACAACCCTAATTTCAGCCAGGAGGCTCTTCATGTTTCCAGCACTGTCCAAGTGCCTTTGCTCAGTATTTTGAACTCTGGTAACACCACTTCCTCCCTTTCCTTCCACCAGCTCTAGGAGTGGTGGATGTTTCCTACATTCATTAATTCCTGAGTTACTACCCCAACCCCATTTACTCTCTCTCTTTGAAACATACAGTGTTTTCATTTCCCTGCCTTACCTACCCTTCCTTTTCTCATTCTGTCCTTTTCTCCTGGACCTTTAACTATCTCACGTTTTCATCTGAATCAGTGATTGTCACATGATTTCCTGGGGACTTGGGGGTTTTCAGACACCTCCCCACCACAGGGTTTCTGACAAAAAAAAAAAAGAAAAAAGGAAAGGAGAAAGATGATCTAAATTGTTTGGAAAAACACTCACTTTAACCATATTATTTCTGCTCCTGTTTTATTTATTTACATTTCTTAGATTTTATTCAAACAAAGGATTTTGCTTATAATAAGTGTTTGGAATCATGGATCTTTGCCACTGATACACATGTTAAATAGAACTTAGTCAATGATAAAATTATGGCTATGGCCTCAGTGGATGTTGCTTTATTCTAACCAGAAGGAGGGGGGAAGACGCCGCCTCAGCCTGTTTCCTCCCTTTCCTCCCTGTTATCCCACCTCATCAATTATAATTTTCTTCCATGGCCCTGACCCTCCGCCCTTACTTCTGGAATATTCTCACCCTCAGAAACTCAGCTGAAAAAAACTCCCTGAATACACTGCATATCAAAGGGTAAATGCATCTAGAAAGCCTGCAATAAAAATAACCCAAACAAATGACTAACACATCACATGTCCTATTAGCAAAGTACTTGTGTGGGAACAAAATGTTGTTGTTGGTTTTGTTTTCATTTTTTTAATACAGTCAAGGCCCCAGTGGGGCATGAATGTAGAATATCATCCCATTTTATAATATATGCACCATAATCTTCTTAAAATGAGTTTTCACTTCAAGAAACATAAGGACTTAAATATGAGCAGCCTGTTTTGTGCGTTTGTGTGTTTGGCATCTCATTACACTTCAGACCATTTTGTCTTCTTAGAACAATTGAATATCATTAGTGGAGGCATATTTTGTTGCCAGAACTTGCTTGGTTGCGATTGCGCTCGTTAAAATATGTCCATTTGCCAGCTGATGGATGGGACTTCTGAAGGGTGCCTGGTGGGTGAGCATTTGAATATCAGAAGTTTCATCTCTTTCTTCCAGAGAGAAAAACAGCTTTGCTACCAACCAACACAAAGCATGAATTGTCCTTGACTTTCCCTCCCGCCTTCTATCTTCTTTGTGTAGCACTCAGTTTAGCTCACTGACTTTCAGGCACCCAAAACTGTGCAAAAACATAAATGCTTCACAGCCAAGCAAACCTGGGAGCAAATGCAGGTTCCTTAGCATGACTTACACTGTGACCTTGGGCAAATCACTTAACCTCTCAGGGCAACAGAGTTTGAATGTGTAAAACGGGCTTCCAAATACCTACTTTTCAAGGTCCTGACAATGAAAATCCCCAGCCTGTTTTGGGAATATAATAGATGCTCAATAATTGGCAGCTGACCAAACTGACAGTGGCCCAAAGCACTGCATAAAGCACTGCATAAAACAATTAGAGAAAAGGTCAAAAGCAAATGTAGCACACATCCGTAATTAGAGCATAATCAAGTACTAAAATGCAAGGTGCCTCAAAACAAATTATTATAGAGGCAAGACCTAGAAGATATCATTGATTCTTATTACTCACAGTTGCATAAAATTGTACAAAGTCACCAGGAATGCTGAATTGGCACTGAATCAACAAAAACACAGAATCATTGCTCCTAGGGTAAAAACAGGGTTAGGTTCCTGTGAGCCCCTAGCCACAACATTTTCATCAACTAATCGGTATATAGCCTTGTTTCATGTATGTTTCTGTGATATCTCATTTAATATATTGTATTGATTCATTAACATTGAATTCACAAACAACAACATTATAACTCATGCCTGAATGAAGCTTACCCAATGCACTTATTTTCACCAAAAGGTACATCCCAGATTTCCTGCCTGACTTGCTGCAGAACACCAGACAGCAATTTTGCACTGTGTTTGGGAGCCATTTTAAACAGCTAAATCACCACCAAAAAGCATTAAAAAGCACAAAAATGTGAAAAAATATCACACCAAATAGATAACAACCAAGACCCTTGTTTACAATAGGAAAGCTGAAGCAAGAAGGGAGAGTATCTCTTTGGTCAAACTCTGCTGGAAAGTACACATAGGGCCACTAAAATTTTTCTTCACTCTGCATGCCCATGTTCTCAAATGGCCATGGAAACGCCATGAGTATTGATTTGGGCATTAAAATAATGTTAGTAAGTAGGCAAATTCACAAAAATGGAATCAGAAAATAATGAACATCAGCTGTAAATACCAGAGAGCGTTCTTGAACAAAGGAGAGGTAACTCAAAATGAGTGATGAGAGGAGAGAGTCCAGGCAGAAAAAAGCCACATTAGCATAAGGAAGAAGGTAACTAATAGCTGGGAACAGTGTATGAGAAAAAGCCATATCGGTTAGGAACCAGCCTGACTTAGATCTCATGTGACATGCCTGATCAGTTCCTTCAGATCTGATTGAATGTCCCCTATTCAGAGCGGCCTTCTGTGGCCTCTCCGTTTAAAAAGCATCCACCTCTGATTATTTGCGCTCTTGCTTTTCCCCCTGCTTTATTGTTCTCCAGAGCACACTTTTACAAGCTGACATATGTGGGTCTTTTGTTGTTGTTAATTGGCAGCCTGTCCTTGCCAGAACGCATACTCCATGAGGACAGGGATGTTGTCTGCTGTGTTCACAAACCCTGACATCTACAGAGTGCCTGCAACAGCATGTCATTATCTGTTGAATGAAGACATAAACCTAATGGTCTGAATAACACATTAAGAAATATATCTCTCATCTAAGAGGGAATAGTCATTTGGGCAGAGTCCAATCAGATATGGAAGATTTACAGTCTCACACCGTATGCAAAATGAAAGAAGAGAAAAATCATTCCTACCCTCATGGGGTAAGCAATGCAGGGAAAGAAGAGAAATGAGCTGAAGATAGAACTGTGGATATTATTCTAAGCTTGCATCAAGCATTATAGCTAAGCAAGATCATTTATTTAAAAAATTTTTTTTGAATGAGATAGGAGTCTATGGAGTTATGGAGCACAGGGGAGGAGAATGTGGATTAACGTTCAGAGTATGTATTCAAAGTGGTGACACCTACATGCCAAAACCAAGTAGGCACAGGTTTCTCTGTCTCAAAATCTTTTGGGATGTTTGCACTTAAAAGCACCAACCCCTCCACCAAATCTCAGCATGTAAAGCATGTCTGATTACCGGTACCTGCTTATGGTTCTTCCCTACTCAAAATCCTCACAGAAATCATAAAAGCATCTATCTTTAACAAAAACATTTTTCTGTTTTCTGACCATTTTTCTGTCTGCCTCAATTGCAACTGCATCCTAAATGATATGATTTGAAGGAAATTGGGAAGCTCTCTGCATTGACAATGGTGACTAAAATGAGATTAATGCAGAACCTTTGGGGTCTACGGACTTTCAGATTTCACTGTTCCTGGGTAACTAACAAATTAAGCCACTGTCAATCATTAATACTTGAGTATAAATTAGCTTATTCTGCATTTCAAGCAGTAATGATGTAATTCCAAACTTTAATTTTATAGAATGAGAAAACTGAGATCGATACTGGGAACACAATTTTAAAGCTAATTTAGTAATTTGAGACAGAACAAAAACCTAGCTCTCCTGTCATTTAATTAACTGTAGAATTGTGATCCAAAACCTTTCCAAATGTGACAGCTTACAGAGGTGGTTGAGACCATCTCCTAATGAAATTTCCAATTAGTGAATCCTTGTGAGGAAAGAGTATAGAACCCCCAGGAACAGGCAAATAATTGAATAAAATTCAAATAGCTAGTAAAGGTATTATCTTCCATTGGTTTATTAAACTCGTTCTTCCCAGAAGTCAAGTCCCTTCTTAGGGCACAGTATTCTCCTTTGGAAGATAACTGGGCTTCATTTTTGGTGGTTTTTTTTTTATTATTTTTTCTTTAAAAAAATGGATTCCAAGAAAGGACTGTACTTTTAGAAAGACTTGGGGCCAGTATGTCAAAAAGACAAAATATGGGAAGCTCAAAAGAGACAGAGGGGAAGTCAGAGAGCTATACTTAAGAGCACCCCAAAACAAACATCAAGGTTTGCCACTTGTCTATATTTGACTGCAGAATGTGCACAGGAGTCCGAGGCCCATAGAGGATGGCCAGCAGTTACAGGGAGCTGGCTCTTCCTAAGCTCATAGTGGCTCTGTGAGTCATGTAGAAGCAACTTCAAATCCTTGTGACAGCAAATGCTAATCTGGAAACTGATTACACCCCACTGAGAGGCAAAAGATGAGCTGATTCCTTAATGGAGGAGCTAGGTTTGACTAGAATGCCTTTGGAAACATTTCATTTCAATGCTGCTCATTTCCTTAACACATGCCATCATTGCTTTCACAACCATGTCTTACACAACACACACCACACACACACACACAGAAAGCCTGCCTAATCTAAACATTAAATCTACGTTCTCTTCCCTCTGTCCCACATCCCAATAAACCCTTGCCTCACTGAAAAGGACTTTATAAACAATCTCACTTAGCTATTAATCCTAGATGCTAGCCTAGAATAATCTCCATAGTTTTGTCGTCAATTCATTTTTCCTCTCAATAAATATTGCTTACATTCTCAGAAGTCTTTAAATTGTCAGACAGAAATTTGCCCTTCTTCCTCCATGAAGGTAGGAATAAATATTCTCTTCTTTAATTAGCATACTGTTTGAGGAAACGTATTTTTGCTATGAATGAAATTGACCTGCTAAAGTTCGAACTTCTAACATGAGAGCAGGCAAGTGAATGAATTACTAGGAGAACCAGGATCCTTTACCAGTAGCTTCTAAAATCAACAATATTTGCCACCACAGTTTTGTACATTCATCTCTTGACAACATTTAGACATAGAGATATTGAACACCAATAATAACATTACGTGCAAAACTATATAGATCATTAAGAGAAATAGCTGGCTTCCTATTTTGAAGCCACCATGTTTTGCTAATTTCTTTTCAAGATGCATTAGGTTACTATGTTGGGGAAAGGAATAATACTGTTCTAAACCACATGTCAGCAAAACAGTCTTTGGTCCAGTTCTGGCATACTGCCTTTTTAATTTATATATATATATATATATATATGTATGTATATATGTATATATTATTATTATTATTATTATAGTTTAGGCCCTGGGATACATGTAAAGATCATGCAGGACTGTTGCGTAAGTACGTACATGGCAAGGTGGTTTGCTGCCTCCATCCCCCTGTCACCTATATCTGGCATTTCTCCCCATGTTATATCTCCCCAAACTCCCCACCCCTGCTGTCCCTCCCCTAGCTCCCCCAACAGACCCCAGTATGATGCTCCCCTCCCTCTGTCCATGTGTTCTCATTGTTCAACACCCGCCTATGAGTGAGAACATGTGGGTGTCTGATTTTGTTTTTGTGACAGTTTGCTGAGAATGATGGTTTCCAGATTCATCCATGTCCCTAACAAAGGACACGAAATCATCATTTTTTATGGCTGCATAGTATTCCATGGTGTATATGTGCCACATTTTCCTTATCCAGTCTACCATCTATGGGCATTTGCATTGGTTCCAGGTCTTTGCTATTGTAAAAAGTGCCACAGTGAACATATGTGTGCATGTGTCTTTATAATAGAACGATTTATAATCCTTTGGATACATACCCAGTAATGGGATTGCTGGATCAAATGGTATTTCTATTTCTAGGTCCTTGAGGAATAGCCACAACTGTCTTCCACAATGGTTGAACTAATTTACACTCCCATCAACATGTAAAAGTGTTCCTATTTCTCCACATCCTCTCCAGCATCTGTTGTCTCCAGATTTTTTAATGATCGCCATTCTAACTGGCATGAGATGGTATAAAGATATGTGAATGGGACACAGCCAGGTTCACTTACTTGCATATTATGTATAGCTTTTCTTGTGCTAGTTGAGCAGAGATGATAAGTTGCAACAGAGAACATGTGGCTCACGATGCCAAATAGATTTACTATTGGTACTTTACACAAAAAAATTTACCAATTCTTGCCCTAACCCAGTATAATAGGTTTTGGACAAGGACATTTATGTCTTTAACAAGGCTTCCCGGAAAGTCTACTATTAACCGATGTTTGAGAAATCCCACAATAAAATAAAAAGTGCCAGTCTCCAGGGACAGCCTGTGATGCAAGTGCAGAAGGGACACATTTAGAGACAGTTGCCCAAAGTCAGACTCTAAGGAAATTCTACACCGTAGCTTGCTCTTAACTTTTTGAGTCTCAGATTCCCTCCAACTTCCTGATTTAGCCTCATATTTCCTGATACAAATCTTGGTACTTTTCCACTTGGCTCTTGGCATCCTCTTTTTAGACAGCCAGTTTTCATTCTTGGCATCACTCTTTAGTTCCACTCTTGCCACTCATATTGTGTATGTTTATCTGTTCCCGCTCCACTGCCGATCCCAGACATCCAATTCCCATCTCAGTTCAAGTACAAGCAAAACAACAACAAACACTCTTCTCAGTCAAATGATTTGTCTCTCAGGAGATCTCTAACTCTTGATGTTTGATCCCAAGAAAAACAGAAAATTGAGACACTAAAGCCATGATTTTTACCCCATATTTCAAGGTTAATCAGTGCCCAAGGAGTTGTTAAAAGGGATTTTCCAAGGATACATTAATTCCATGGCCTCAGGAAAACATCTGTCACCAAGTCACAGAATAGGATACCTGGTGCATTAATTAAATTTATAATCAATATTGTGTTCAGATTTTTAAAAAACAACCTTTTCCCCCAACTGTATCTATTTTTTCCAAAAACTTGGAACAGAATCTGTACCTGAATTTGTCTGTTGACAATGAAAAGGTGGGTGGTAACAGTTTCTCAGTGGACAACCCGCAAAATCTCCACGCAATTCAATGTCTGAACTTATCTTGGCCACTAAGCTACCCCAACATTTATTTTGACTGGAAATTATAACGTACTAAAAATTATAACATTAAGTTGAAGGTATTGATCTTAGAAGATTTAAAGACAGTCATAATTAGGAACATAGCTATTTTTAATAAACTGAAAGAGGTAGTTTAAAAAGCATATGTAGGCCACCATATATTGTACATAGTCACACACATGTAGAAACACATATGGTATTATTGTGAGATATATGTGTATATGAATTAATACTGCAGTAAAGAAATCAAAAGTAGTTGTAGGAAGCCAAGCATCACTACAATTTAAAGTCATTTATGGTAAAGTCAGATAGCCCTTTTTATCATAAAAGCTTCTGATAATGCCACAAAATTAAAAATAAAATAATGTGTATTTGTTATGACCTTGAAAAGCTAACTACAAATTTCAATTATGCTCAGTATCTCCTCTTAAAAATTTGAAACATTCGTAAGTTTTACGAACATATTCATTAAAATATTAAGAAGAGAACTTATCTAGCAATAGAATACAACTTTGCTTATGTGGATTGATTCCCACAAGGTTTCCAAAACCAGGTTTCTTGTGGGTAGCTATTTAAATGGAGGCTGATCATGATGTTCTAAAAGTTCCATGTTACCTGATGTGTGTTGCATACATTATTGCGTCACTGATGTTTTGTGTGATACATGGAATCCAACTACTTTCAGGAAATTCTTACAGCTTTGTCCTCTTGGATGGATGCCTTTGGATTCAAACTTCAGTTTGCATCAGGTAGAATTATTCTCCACCTTTGAATGCTGGGCCTTAGGACTTTAGGGTCAACTCAACTTCTTTCAAGACTGATCTGTTCCAGCACTAGCTTTCTTCTCATCAGTGAGCAGCAAAAGTGTCTCACAGCTGTGTTGCTTCAGATATAACAACTCTCTCCTCTGTAAAATTTGCATCATCCGATCGCTACCACCTCTGAGAAACTGTATGAGCCACTTCCAGCAGTTCTTTCTAGGCCCCTGGAGTTCCTCTCAAGGAGGTAATGAAGACATGTGTCAAAGTTAAATGAGAGAAAAACCCCAAGGGGTAAGAGCAAATGCAGCCATTGAGAGTGACAGAAATAACAAAAGCTGTAATATAGGGACTGGATGTGCTCCTGAGGGCACGAGGTGATGCAGATTTATGGAGGATCCTGGAGGAAGATAATTAAATTAGATCTTAAAAATTGGATTAAGACTTTGGTTAAAAAATAATAATAATAAAAGAAAAAATAATACAGCAAAGATTGTGACTCAAGAAAAAATAGTGAAGACACTCCAGTCAGTGACAGTGGAAGGGATTCCCTGAACCTTCTGTCCAAAAGGAATGCCTTGGGTTAGAAGCGACAAGACAGAACACACTTGTTACCAGAGATGGCCATCCACATGGCAAGTGGGTAGGGAGCATGGCAGCAGCATGGCTGAAACAGAAGCAAAGAGGATGAGATCCAGGCTCGAGGGAGATGGAGCATGTGTGTGTAATTACAAGAGTCCATTTTAATCGTTTCCATCAAGTAAGTCTTATTTTCCTACTTAGACTACCAGTTTCTATAGGGCAGGAAAAATGTTCTGTAAGTATTTGAAAACACAGTGAAATGGGAGAGTTCATTGATCCACCTTGCAGGACATGTGACATGGGTGTGGCTCACCTGTTGGATTGCTGCCACCACTCAAACCTCTGAGAGGAGGAGGAGCATAGATGGACAGGTGCAGGAGCCCAGAGAGGTGTGTATTACAGTGTGCCCTTTTAGACCTGCCATCCTTGGACAACTTGAGTGTTAACCAGCTCAATGGACCCTCTGCCTTTTCTCAAGGGCAGAGGGACAATGTGACAGCTTTCTGTATCCCAAGCTCTTGCCCTACATCCTGAAAGAATCAGGTCACACATGGACCTGAAGGATGAATGTAGGATTTTATTGAATGTGGAGGTGGCTCTACACAGGATGGATGGGGAGCTGGAAGGAGGGATGGAGTAGGAAGATGATCTTCCCCTGGAAGTTCAGTCCAGCAGTCAAATGCCTCTTTGACCACCCCCAGCCTAGCTCTTGGTACTCAGGAATTCATCTTCTTTTTCTCTGCCATGTCATTCTGCCATCCATCTGCTTGTCTCCTCATCTCCTCAACTGTTCATCTGTTTCTGAATCCTGTAGTTTGGGGTTTATATGGGTACAGAATAGGGGGCATGGCAGACCAAAAGGTAACTTTCTGGGTGTGAAAACAGGAATGCCTGTTGTCCCCATTTAGGGCTACAGGTCTCCAGACTTGAGGGTAGGGTCTTTGCCAGGGAACCACCCTCTTCTACCTAGTATTTCCCTTTCTCCTGTCTGTGTCAACAGCACATACAAAATCTTATCCAAATTCATGAAAAAACTTGTCCAAAGTAACATGGCTCATGAATATCAGAACCCTTTGACCCTAGAGTTTTATTGACCAACTTAGATCAAATATACCCTTTTTTATATGCTATATATTTTATATATGCTTCATTCTTGGCTTCATTTTAAATCTCTTCTGTTGTTAATTTTTCTTTCTTACCTTCTCTTAATGTCTTATACAATTATCATTGATAAACCTCTATAAGCCATCCTATGTCCTTTCAAGTACAAAGCAGTTAACTGAATCAACAAGGAATATTATTTATATGATACACACAGAGACAAACACATATGCATGTGTGTATTTCCCATTAGGTGAAATAATTTACACTGTGTAGTTACAAGTTGGTTAATTTGCCCTTCAATCTCTGGGAATCCTTAAAGCAAAATTCTATCTTTTTACATTGCTTAACAAAAAAATTACTTAGGAACCCAAGTAAAGGTAAACCCCATTGAAATCTGGTCCCTCTAATATACTTCTCTTTCAAATCATCTATCCCAAATACTTTCCTGGTTGCCCGCCTGGGTGTCTCCTTTCCTACCAAGTCTCCTCTCCATCACACCAAGTTCAAAGGACTCAGAATGAAGACAAAGGGACCCCCTAAGTGTCTTAAGGCAAGCATTTCTGTTATTTAATGCAGTTTCATTACTTTTTATCACTGGGAGGCATCTTGGCATATGGGAATGGAAATTTAGATTTAGTAACTTTCAGCAATGTCAAAGGAGCTATTAACAGAACCAAATTCTACGGTGTCCTAGTTGCTCTTGGAATATAGGTTTCAGAGTCTCAGCACCACAAGATGACCTCTGAGTTTAATAGAAGTCTACCAATAAAAAATAAATAGGAAATAATAAAAATGACATACTGAGGAATTTAAAATCATAAATGCATGCAAATTCATCTCAAAGATGATTAATCAATCATTAAATAATTAATGAGGAGTTAATGTTTTCTTGGAACTGTCCTAGGCACTGTTGTGAATGAAAAAACAGGGGTACTTTAAGGCACAATTGTTGAAAACAGGGAAGCCATATGAAATGTTACATTAAAAGCGTAAAGGGAGAAAAATAAAAGTGCTAATGTACATAGTAAATTTACATATATACATATTATAGACTCTCTCTCTCTCTCTCTCTCTCTCTCTCTCTCTCTCTATATATATATATATATATATATATATATATATCTCATTATTCTAAGAAGTTATGTGAAAAAGGTATAAATGCCTTTGAAATAAAACACTAGAACAAGCACTAGATTAGGAAATGGGAGTCTGGGACCAGCTCTGACTTGGCACCCAGCAAGTTGTGTGTCTCTGGGAAAGTGAGTGTCTATGCCTGGATCTTTGTTTATCTGTGAAAAGAAGAGAATTGGATTATTTATAAACTGAAATCGTATTTATGTTATGAATATATAATACATTTCTTTATATTAAACACTGACTTATAGATCAGATGAAATTAGAAATATTTTGGAGTTGCCACTAAATTAAGAGGGTAGTGTCAACCTAGGAAATAGTGGTGCTCTGAAAATGCTCCTCAGTAAACTGAAATAGAGCCCACAGCAGAAAGGTAAGGAGAACAACCTCAAGAAGACTATTTTTAAAGTGCTTGCATTCTGAAAGAGAATGAGTGATGGTATTAGTAAAAAATCAAGCTATTCAAATAGTTAGAATGTTTACAACACACTTCTACATTGCATTTTTCATAGAAGATGCAAAGCATTGTGACTAAGTCTCCAAGATGTGAAGATGAGAAAAGGCCCTGAACCAAAACCCAGCTCTTGCCTTTATTAGCTGTTTCACTTGGAGCAAGTTAACCTCTCTAGAAATCAGTGACCTGGACAAAGAAACAAAAGCAACATTATCATGTAAATCATCCTTAAATAAAATATTTGCTATATATCCTAAGCCTGACACATCTTGGAAATACATCTTGGAAAACTTAGTTGTTATAAATATTGTTATAAATATCTTTAAAATGCTAACATAGTCATACCAGCTGATGCCCATGTAAGAACTATTGAACTTTTATTCCTAAAATTAATATTGCCCAAAAGTTATAGCCCTCATTTTAATTCATCTCTCTAGGAGGAGAAATCTCCGTGGTTTTCATATCCACATTCACCCTCTGGCCTAGGCCTTACTGTCTCTCCTTAATGCACAGGTAAACGTGATTTCTTCAGCTGAAAAAGTCTGCAATTCTTTTTTTTTCTTTTCCTGTCAACTCTTTGAGGGCATTGGGCTGACATTTCTGGGTCGGACTGAGTTTAATCTTTTTCTTTCAAATCAAATTATGGGGAAAATGCCAGGGAAATGGCTCCTTAACAGCTGGCATTGTTCAGAAATCACCGAGCTTGGTGAATTTGTAAGATAAGTGTCTAAATTGTGGGGAGAGGCAGACAGCTTCCCCTCTTGGGCTGATATCTGAAGAACTAATGACTAAATGACTCCATTTTGCTCTCCACACAATGGCCTGTCCTGGAAGACTTGAGAGGCTCTCAGGGTTCAGGGCCCTCTCCAAAAATCAGCCTGCCTAAAAGCTGTCTTGGGATCTTCTCTACTTTCTTTGCTCCCTATTTAATAATGTTATAACTTTTTAAACTAATGAGAATAAAAGAGAATAGCTTCTTGCCTGGAGTAATGTTAAATCCATGAAAACCTGCCTATCAACATACCCAGAAAAATAGCTAAGAAAACAGAATGAATTCGTAGGACAAAAGCCAAAAAGTAAGAAACAACTTTTAAAATATTACGGGAGGCACCAAATTCACATTAAATACTAAAATATTAAAATTGATTGAGGTTGTGAAATAAGTGAATTACTTAGTCTCCCAAGCATTCAGATTAATTTTTCATCTTCTTCTGCAGGCCACTTCCCACTGGCTTTCATTGAGTCCACTTAATATTTTATTTGCTGAAGGGAAAAGGTTTCCTTTTGACATATTGGCATTCCTGAGGTTAGTAGACTATCTCACTGCCAACTCCATGAGCAGCTTTCTCAGTCCAACTGAAGCAACAACAAAGAAAAAAGTATTTGCTATATATACTAAGCCTGAAACACTTTTTTTCTAACCAGATCCTTCCGTAAATACTTGTATCCATGGATCCACTCCTTTTGCTTGTTATAATGCCCAGTGCCCCCTTTCTGATTCTCCCTCCAACATTCCCAACTATTAGCCTATTAGTAATATATCCAGGAAAAACAAAAAAGAATAAAACAACCAAAAGAGAAGTTGTGATCCCTACACCTGAGCTTCTGAAACTAGCTCTTACTTTTTCTGTTCTTTTTCTTTTTTTTTTTTTCCAGGAGACAGGATTCTACTCTGTCTCTCAAGCTGGAGTGCAGTGGTGTGATCACAGCTCAACTCCGCCTTGTCCTCCTGGGCTCAAGCTACCTTCCCACCTCAGCCTCCTGAGTAGCTGGGACTATAAGCAGGTACCACCAGGCCCAGCTAATTTTCTGTATTTTTTTTTTTTGTAGTGATGGGGTTTCGTCATGTTGCCCAGGCTGGTCTCAAACTTTTGGGCTCAAGTGATTCTCCTACCTCAACCTCCCACCTTACTTTCCTTTCTTGGGGCTCTGGGAAGGGGGCTTACCTTCTTGGAAATTTAGATCAGCCAAAGAATGATAATCACTAATCTCTGGAGCTCAGGAATTAATATGGCAGATCATCTGTAATTAGGAGGTAAATTCTAAGCTAATAACCAGGTATCAGGATTGATGCTAAAGGAAGCGTGGATACATGTACTGAAGGAGTCAAACAGGCACTCACTGGGCTTTGGAAACTTACCAGGAAATTAAACATAAAAACCTCAATTTTCCCATAGTACATTCACATGCTGAATCTGGATTCCTTCCTTTAAGAAAAGTTTATGCTTGTGAGAAAATGAGATCAGAAATTCTCAATGTCTCCTCAGAATAAGAGACACAGTAGGATTTCAAATCCTCCATCGCTCTTTAATGTGCCCCTTCTTCATGATCACAACAGTGGAACAGTGCTTTTGTGTACTAATAGAGTCATCAGTGCTAGATCTAGAGATGACTTTGACCTTAGCCTAGCCTAAAATCCTCCTTCCAAATGTCATGAAGCAGCAGCAATAAAAGATACCTAGCTTGCTCCAGTCAAATCAGAACAAATGTCTGCTTGTGTATCAGCACCCTGTCTCTCAAGTTCCCAGTGTAGGATCTTTGCATATTTAGAAGAATAAAAGATTTTCCCCTGCCCTCTCAGGTTCTGTGGCTGGGAGCTAGCAAATTAAACAGAAGAAATATAGATTAACAGAAGAAAAGGCATGTGTTTCTGTATTGATGTTAATATTTTTACATGTATAGGGGCTTCACAGAAGACTCAAAGAGGCAGTTGGTTCTGAGGGCTTATATACCATTGCAACCAATGGTAATAAACTGAATAAGTAACTAAGTGGAGATAAAGGTAGTTTGGGCTCCTACAGATGTTAAACTATGTGAAGGTGACTAGGAAATGTGTAGTAGATAAGTTGTTTGGTAAGGTTCATTATGAAGACTCAGGCTATCTCTAGTGATAAGAGTTATTCAACACTTCCTGGTATGGGATGAGGAGAGCTTTTTACAAAGGAAAGTATGCCCTGCTTTTAGGCAGAGAGATCCTCTTGTATCTGCTGCTTCTTGATCGCCTTCAGCTCAAAACAATCAATATACCAAAGCGACATATTTTGAGGGGAATATCCCGAGCCCCTTCACACAGATCGTTTTTAGGACAGCTGGCAGCCAGAGTATATCTTCTTATTCTTAAAAGTATTTCTTCTTCTATCAGATTACTCAAGATTGTGGGCCAATGCTGAAACCATATTATTTCAGACCACTTGAATTTAGAGGTAATGGTACAAAGAAATTATCTGCTTATAATATTAACACTGTCCTGACCTTGTTCAATATTCAGACTAAAACCCCAGTGTATAAAACTAGTAGGCCTCTCTGTATATATGAAACACTATCAACCTGTTAGCTCACTCCATTCCTGCGATGCTTTTAGGAGACAAGACAGGAGTCATCGGCCCCACTCGGCCTATGAGAAAATATTGATTTAGCTTCATTATTTATCCAAAGTCACAAAGTCCTGAGGTCCAGAGCTCAGCTGCCCCAATGTGAGTTCTGTGTTCTGTCTACTGTTCCCAAATGGGAGGATAAGATATATTGCAGCATTTATTTCAAAGACATCACTTAGAAAGAAGATTCCCAAAGCGTGAACAGAAGGGAACACTAACCCATGAGAAAATAACAGTGTTTGCAGGAATACAGGGAAATTGCATAACAGCTAGTCAGCGAAACTAAGCTAAATAGAACTAAACACATTTTTGTGCTGCAGAAGTTTTGGGAGTCTTTAATATCTTGTTTGGTTTTGCAAACATGTAAGAGGAGTATATACTAGGCCTATCATAAACATTATGACCCTGGAAAGCATCAATTGAGGAGAATTTCAAGTGAATACTGAACCCTGGAATTCACCTCAGAAAACATGAGTTCTTGCCTGCAGCATCTCACTATTCTTCATCAGCTTTATCAGGATCCCAGGATGCCAGGTAATAAAAGGAAGCTAAAGGATTACTCCTTTATAACTCTAGTTACTTTTGCTAGTCTATACTCATATACTCACAATTCTCAAAATTCCAACAATCAGCTCATTGTGAATGTGCTAAAGTCATAATACGCAATTTCTCTTCTCGGACCAGACCTATCACTTCATAGCTAAACCTCTTACCTGTTCACAACTTCAGGATTTTTTTTCACATTCATTGCAATCGTATCCCTTGCTTTGATCATACTTGTCCATTTACTGTTCCTATAATGGCCATGGTGCTTTTAAGATCTTGTCTTGGGCTTATATTGTTCTTCTTATCCGTAATGAATTGTTTTCTTTTTCCTCTTGGTCTAGCAGAATCCTCATTTTGGTGTCCCTATAACGTATCGCCTCTTCATGTCAGAAGTGAATTTCTTCTACTATAAATGTTTACAGTGCCATTTACTTTCTGCCTAGTTTTGCTAGTTATATTTCACAGATTTGGGTTTCCTCTCCAATTTAGTCTACAAATTCTTTTACTCATCTTTGTTTTGCTGTCAGCACAGAGCCTGATGTCTGGCATATAAAACATTTCAAGTAATTGATTGTTAAAGTTAAATGAGACATGGGAATTGAAGTTCTATCAATATGTTGAAATCAGATTACAGAGGCCCTTGAAAGCCACATAGAGGACTTTGGCTTAATTTGATAGATATTTGGAGGTGTTCTGGATTTCTTCTTAAAGAGAAGGTATCAGAGAAAAAGCACCATCCCTAGTTGGCCGAGGAATGTAATTTGGTGGTCATAGGCGAAGCTTTCTGAATCTCAGCTCTTAGGTCTGAATCAGCCCTCTCCTGTTTCTGTGACCTTGGGAAAGTTACACATTTTTCTGGCTTTTGGTGTCTTCATTTACAAAATTAGAATAGCCTTACTCCTAGGGTGATTGCGAATTTTGGATAAGGTTATCCGTGGAACGCCTTTAAAGCAATGTCTGGTACCTACTGAGCCTTCAAGAAACATTAGCTAGTGTTATAATTAACAACAAGGAGAAGTGAAAAGAACATTGCCTTGTGCATCAGGGATCTGAACTCTGCTGCAGTTTGAAGACAAGGTACAAATGAGGTCAAGTATTATCAGTCAAAGAGCCTGACTGGCACTTAAAGAGGATGTGTGTTTGGTGAATTCACCATTCTTTTCATTCCAAGCTCAAAATCAAACTAGTAGCACAACAAATGCATTAATCAAGCTTACAGAGACAATCTATAAAACACAGAAGCTCAATTCATTAATATACGATGAGACTTATAACTATTAAATAGATGGGATGTTGGTGACGGAACGGCACGTTCTTCCTCATAGACAAATATATCCAGGAAACCAAATTATAATCCAAGGTTGTTTGATGAAATGGGAACAGAGCAAGGAGAGAAAGTGGGTGACTTTGAGCACGTGATCAAGCTCATAGTCACATGTATCCCACACTACTGTAGGCACATACCCGCCACTTATGAGATGCCCCAACATACTCTGCACCTCACCTTCCCAGTGGGACAGAGAGCCCCTCTCTTTTGCTTCTGAGGGCCCCCTCTATAAAAATCATGTATACCATTGTTGTCTGGTTATAATGCACGTTATAATGGATGGATGTTTTCTAAGTGCAATCAAAATATACTCAGAGTTTTGCCTGACTATATTCTTGATGCTCATAGACCACTTATTAGGACAGTTTTAAGATAATTAATCTTCTTAAACTTCATTGGTGGGCCTCTGAGAGCCCTAAGAGACTCTGCAGAAAATATTTCTGTATCCTATCCACTTTAAGTTTTCTTAAATTTATCCTTATATAAATCGCATATCAATTAGCTTGTGTTACATAATAAACTATTCTACCCAAAACTTATTGTCTTAAAATGTTTATTATGAGTCCTTTTGTTTGTTAAAGACTCTGTGGGCCAGCATTTTGGGCTGGACTCAGCTGAGCTCATTTCTTCCTCATCACATGATGTCAGCTGTGCTCGAACACGTGTCTGGGTTCAAACACTGCAGAGATGACTGTGACAGTCAGGGACTCTTGCCACATGCCTCTCCACATGTTTATCATCCTCCCTGTTCTGTTAGGCCAGGCCAGGAGCTGAATCAGGGTGAAACAGACTCCTCTTCTTGGTGGGAGAAGCCATGAAGAATCTGTAGCCAGATTTCCCTTAACTTACTATGGATGGGAGTAACTTACAAGTGAACAAATTGATGAATAAATGAATATGTCTTCAGGGAGAAAGGTCATAGTAATCAAATACATTAGGCAGGTGAGTTGGCATCTCTGTAACCCATGAGTGCAGGAAACTCACTCATCTAGGTCATAGTGAAAGGGATCCCAGTGCAGCATGCATTATTCTCTCCTGACACTAAAATTTTGTGATCTTAAGAAGGTAATCAGTAAGGAAGGTTAAAGTCCCTGAAAGGCAGCTGGCATCAAGTGACCCTTCCTGAGGAAGCTGACACTGACCACTTCTGCCCAGTGATCGAATTTGATGGGTTTCATCATCTTCCTCCCCTGTCCGCTCCAGTTCTATCGATTGCATCGCCTTCAATATCTCTTTTGTGGTTAAAGGCTGCTCCCGAGACTGCCCTGTCTGAGTTGCCTAGTTTTGTCAATTCCAATTCAGCCAGACATCCTTTTACCCTTTCCTAGACAACAAAGCTTTTCGGTCGATGTTTAAAAAAAAAAGGAAAGAAAACTCATGGAAGACTTAGAAGCCTCAGAAAGTCTTACTAAACTCTTCCTTCTTTCGGACCAATTCTCCCTACCTGGGTTGAGAGCAATTCTTCTTCTCTGATGAGAGCTCATATTTATCTTCCCTTCCAGCCTTTTACCTCTGCCTTGGGACCTCAGACAAAAGTCTCCTTGTTATTCTTCCCTTTCTTTCTTCTTTCTGAAAATTAAAAATGATTTAGTGAACAAAAAGGTAACCTGTACATTTTAACCTGTGCATGTCTTTCACCTTATTTTCCAGATCAGAAAAATACCGTTCGAGAATTCTCATTAGGCCTAAATTATGGAACAGGGACACTTTGTTTTATGCTTCAAATCCTACATATTTCTTTAAGATACTGCAGAAATACCTCCTAAAACAGGGGAATCATGAAACTGCTAGCCTCAGAAGAATGTTTCAGTTATCAACTGTCTTTTGTGCCATCCTGTCTGTAACTTTGTGATAGACATGAATCAGATCATCAAAAGCCAATATTAGAAAAAAATACTCAAACCATAGGGTAAAATCCAATCACCTTACTACAAATAACAGCTAAAAAAATATAGTATCTCATCCCTGCCAATTGGTCCTCCTTTAACCTCAGCCACCCCATTCTGTCTGCTCTGCTCAGAAGCCGCATCAACCACTAGTCAGAACTCTCCTTTGTCTGCCTCCCTGAGATCACACCAGTTATGCCTCTCCTAGAATTTTGTCTCCATTAGTTGGCCTGGAAAATTCCTTTTGATATTTTAACACACATTTCAATTGTATCCTTTTCCAGTAAGCTTTTCTTGCTCTTCCTAGTTGTTTACTTCTTCATTTATATCATCACTATATGTATTTTACCTCCATTAACCTCACTGTAATAAAAATGTTGTGCTTTTTCTATAGATCTGTAAATAGAGTTTCTTCTTGAAGAAGTTGCAGAATCCTGACTTAGTGTTTTTACAGATCCCCACCGTCCTGTCAGAGATTCTTCTGCTCTTCTAGGGGACTGGTGTTTGTACAACCTGCCTTTGTTTTTGTAGCACCTCCTTTCCAACACCTCTCTACATCCTATTTCCTCTTCATCTTCCAATGTCCTTCTCCATCATCATACTGCTCTCATACTAGAAACATGATCTTGTCTTCTTTATGCTAAAATCTTGTCAATCTGTTCTTGTTCCTCCTTTCACTTCCATATCGTTCTTCTTTACCTGTGTACCTAATTTCTTAAAAAAAAAAAAAAAAATTTGCACCTGCTATCTCAACTGCTGCACCATTCAGATACTCCTTGATTCTTTACAATCGGATTTCTAACTTCACCACTGTTTTTGTAATTGCCTTCAAAAACAGATATAACTGGCTGGGCATGGTGGCTCACACCAGTAATTCCAGGACTTTGGGAGGCTGAGGCAGGTGGATCACCTGAGGTCAGGAGTTCCAGACCAGTGTAGACAACATGGTGAAACCCCATCTCTACTGAAAATACAAAAATTATCTGGGCATGGTGGCAGGCACCTGTAATCTTTGCTACTTGGGGGGATGAGATAGGAGAACTGCTTGAACAAGGAGGCAGAGGTTGCAGTGAGCCGAGATTGCACCACTGTACTCCAGCCTGGGCAATGATAGCGAGACTCTGTCTCAAAAAAAATTGTAACTTATTTACTGGCCAAAAATGCCCACCTGCACACACACATGCACACACATAAACACACATATATAAATATAAGATTTTAGGCAATTTCTATTATCCTTAATCTTTCAGCAGCACTGGCTCCTTGAACTCTCATCCTTCATGACCTTGCATTCTTCTTCTTCCAGCTGAGAGACAGTGTAGTGAGAGACAGTAATTAACACTTAAGCACCACACTTTGGATTAAGTGATGTTCTCTGTTATGCACAAGGCATACTGAAAGCGCTGGGAGCCAGTCCTCGTCTCTCCTACATATTTCTGTTCCCATTCATGAGGTTCATACTCACTAAGGGTCGGTCATGTTTATGACCAAACACATTTTTGCCATTTGGGCTTTCTGTTATAATGACACATTTTAAATAATATGTAGGCCATAAATAAAAATGTAAGCCAATATGAATGCAAGAAACAGAATGATTTCTTTCATGAAAACTAAATGATAAATGTTTGATGAGGGCAATTTGGGGAAAACAGCACAACAAACCCTGTTGAATTAGAGATGTTAGTTGTAGGGAGAAAAACATCATAAAACTTTTAAGTGTCATCTTTCATAACATTTAGCATTACTTTAAAGAAATCAAAATGGGAAATAGTAGATGAGGCATCATGGTTATGGTTTATGCAGAGAAAAACAGCAGAGTGCTTCTTGCCTGAAAGTAAAATTCTAGTGGAGAGACAGATGTTAGAATCCAAACAAAGATTTTTTTACTCCTGGAAAGGACATCTATGTATTTTGATTAATCTACAATGACCAGTTCCTTTTATACCACATAAGAGGGCTTCTAGTAGAGGTAAGTGCGCATGGCTTATATCAGACAAAGATGACATTAAATCCAGCTCAGCTGCTTATTATCTGTGTGCTCCTAGGCAAATTACTTACCCTCTCCAATTACCTTATATAAATAGAGGAAACAATAATATTTTACTTACAGTACTGTTATAAGGAGTTGAAACATAAAACAACCAATCACATAAAAAGATGTTTAACCTCATTAGTATGTAAAGTTTATTACATAGTCTCTGACACTAAGTGTTCAATAGTGTCAGCTATGATTTTTATAGAAAGTACTCAGTAAGTTATCATCATCATCATCATGATCATCACTACCAACATGAATGCTATTCATTGATGCTCTTCCCTTCCCTCCATTTATCTTCATCATGGGAATTCCACATGGTCTGTATTCACTTCTCTCTTCTCTTCATAATAAAATTTCTCCTTTAGCAAGAGCATCCATCGCCATAGCATCAAGGCGCTGCTCTGCCCGTCATTCCCTTGCTTGGAAACGTGTGGATTACATGTCTATTATGGGCAAGGTCCTGAGAGTAAAGTGTGGAAACGATATTGACCACAGGAAGCTCAACTTCTCTATGACTGGCTAGCTCAGCCCACAGTTATTTCTTGTGATTCTGGAAGTGCTATCTATACTTCTCATTTACAAACTATACTATATCTTGTATTGTTTTGAAACCAGACATTATATACATGTATATACATAATCTCCTGTTGGTCTTGTTTCTCTGGAAAACTCCAACTAACACAGAGAGTGTTCAGCTTCCACCACATGTTGAAATTCTTGGGTCCTCTTCTTATTTTTGAAACAAAGCTAGAGTTTAGGACTTGGATCTATTTTCTAATAGGCAGCAACATGAGCCTGTCAACCTTGGCAAATCCTGCTGCTTTGAGGTTAGAATGAAATTGTATGCACCCCAACACTGGACAAGGCTAGCATCTAATGTGTGGGTTCACATCCTCCAGTAAGTGACTCTAGACTTGCCTGTGCTACCATGTAGTACTCCCCAAATATCTGTATGCCCCCTATATGCCTCCCTATAAGCCCCTGCTGTGTTTGCTCACTCTCAGTGATGACACCTTAGCTTGGGTTTACAGTACTTCCTGGTGCCTGAGCCTATAACCTCAACCACCTTGTTTTGAATTTTTACATACTATGTTTTTTTATGTTCCTGCCCTTCCAACACTTCATCCCACCATGTACTCTTTTGCTGCTATATGCGTTTCATATGCAGTGTCTCCAAGAGTCAATATATTTTTACTTTCTTGAAATAACATCACTACCCAAAATTCCTTATTAACACGTCCTTTCACCAGACTGAGCCTTTTACATATGAATTCTGGCCTAAATGTGAAATGAGGTCACTATTGCTTTTTGGATTCCAGATGGAGGACTGCCTGCTCCTTTCTATCATCTAGCTAGGCTGATATTTTGCATTATGATCCACTCTATTCTATCTTCTCCTTTTCCCTATCCCTTGCTGCTTGTGAGGGCACAGCATGACTCTTACTTTTGTTAACCCATGCTATGGTAGTATGCAGTTGTTAAATTTTCAATGATGAATTGGTTGATCCTATTAAATAAGCCCCAAGGGCAGGTAATACATGGGACAGCTACATAGAACAGCAGGAGGAGAGTGAAAACAGGGGTCAGCTGCAGCTTGAAATTGCATCAGACAGAAAGCCTGAGATCTTGGTTAGCTCATGGCAATCTTGAGGGCCAAGAGGTGGGGTAGTGTGGGGGTCCTCAAGGGATAGTGGCTATAAAAGAGAAAGTACAGTGCCATCAAAATCAACCAACCCTGCAACTATAGGGTATGTGTTAACATTTCCCGTTAATAAGAAGGCAAAGAAGAAAGAAGAATGGATGAACATATGGAAAAATCAGCAGGGAAAACACAGCCATTCTTTCCTCACAAGAAGCTAAATAATTAATGGTAGGCGGTGGATGTTTTGTTGATGAAGAAAATAGTAAAAAAAATCCTTATGGAAAGTGTCGGAGAGGTTAGTGATAGGAGATGAAGGGACTTTCTAATCAACCCAGATTCTCATGGACATTGAAGTCAGGAATAAGATTTTAGGAACCACACAGAGTGCAATTATGTGTGATACTAATGGAAAAGGAAAAAGCAATCTTTTGGGGGTGATTCACACAGTGAGTAATTGACTCTGGGTTTGGAGAGTAATTGCAGCAATGGTGCCTCTGGACAAAATGACGAGGCTTTAGGGGCTGCAATTAGGCAGGTTCCAGATCCAGTGGCTTCCTGGGGGATCCAGGAGAGCTTGGAAGGGCACAGCCATGTTCTATCCTTATCTGTCCTTCTGAACCCTCAGCCTGAAAGCCAAACTCCCCAACATAGCCTCTTGAAGGTAAGTCAAGATGGGCATGGACAGAGGCAGACCCTCAGAGTGGAGATGGAAACAGTAATCTCTGTGTATACAGTGGGTCTGGGTCAGTGTCCACAGCAGCTCAACAACACATAGACTCCCATGGGCCTCCATAATCTTTGCTTCAGGATGGCTGCACCCCTAACTGCCCTCTGAAATCCACTTAGTACCTCAGCTCACACTCCCCAGTCTAAAATGCACTCCATTCTCTCTCAAGGTCAAGCAGAACTGTCATTCCTTCAGTAAGCTTTTTCTAGCTATTCTAATCTACAGATCCTCTCTCTTCCCTGGTTGTTCACAGCCCTGGGGTCTAGTAAACTGTAGTACTGTCATTGATTACAGTTTGAGTCTTATCACCCTAAAAGATCATATAAGCTTCTTAAAAGCCAGAGCTGTATACCAACAATATCCAGCACAGACTAGAGGCATTAATTGCCTAGTGAATACATATTGATCAATTGATTATTTAACTCACTTAACACTTTCACATGACTTGGCTTAGGTATCTGATGGTTAAAAAAATTCAGTGGAAATCAAACTGATTTAATTCTAATTAATGAGGAATAGAGATGAAACAAATGGCTTCTTTGGAACAATAAAAATAGACAAAAAATAAAATGAACAATCACATAAAAAGATGTTAAACTCACTAGTAACCAAGAAAATATATTTTAAAACAGTAATAATATAAAGCTTTTCACACATTAATTTTGCAAACACTGATGTGGGAAAATGGTTATTAACACACAGTATATGCTTTGGTGGGATATATAGAGATAGAATCTTTATGGGACTTAAACCATTGGCTTTTTAAAAATTAGCAATCCTGTTTTTGTGAACATGCCCTAAAGACAAATGTATACTTAATCCAAAATTATAAGTATCAATATGCTTTTTAATGGCCATAAGGAAAAACTGGAAACACCTAAATGCCCACCAGTAACATACAGCTTCAATAAATTCTGAGGCTTCCTTATTACAGGACGCTGTCAAGCTAAAAGCAATGAAGGCAACTGACAGGGAAGGATCCCATCAAGGTACGAGTTGAAGCAATACATTAAACAACTCATTAGAATCATATGTATATAGATGATCCCATTTAGGTTTAAAATTCATATGAATATATGTATACACTTGACTATGTATCTCTATCTCTCTCTCTCTGCATAGAAAAGAGCGGGAGGGATACACAACAAATTACTCATTGTTTTTAGCATCCTCAAGCAGAATGGAATTAAGTAGGAGGAAAAGTGAAGAGGTACTCTATGTGCTTCCATACAAAATATAGAGTTGAACACAAAATAGAAGACTCATTCTAGGGCAATTCAGTCCAAATCTCAAGAAAAGGTTTCTGCATGTTCAATGTGCACATATACAAATGTGGGACGTATTCGGCTTCAAACAGTTGACTGCATGATTGGGATTATCAAGGAACTGCGACTTCACATCACCCAGAGGACACCACTGCCTTCCACCTTTGCAGAGCTGTTCCTCCCATTCCACACTTCGGCACTATTCTTCTCTTTGGGCCCCTTTAGCTGCCTCAATTCACATTGATCTCAGCCCTCAGAACTATGGCACATGCCTGTGTCAATCAATTGATAATTAATTATGAATTATTTTATGACTTTGGTGGAGATAACTTTCAAATGAACCATGAAGCAATTCCTATATTGTAATGTTTACAGTTTTGTTTGACTTTCTAGCAAGAGGAAGAATTACAGAAGCGTGTTTTCTGGGTTTTTTTTCCCCCTTCATTCCCTTTTTTCTTAATTCCCCTTCTCTCCTCCCCTATTCTGGGGATGCTCTGCTCAAAATAAGAACACAGAATACTCAGCTAGGTAGAGAACATGGAGCCTTCTCTCTCTCAGCATACTGTGTCACAGTTTCCCCCAAGGTTCAAAGGCAATGTGGCACTTTAATTAACATGAAGGCTTTTTTCTCTGATGGACTTCATGGCAATAGAGTAAAAACCTGTCTATGGCAAACTGACCTCTGCAAATGAGAGAGCCTACAATCTCTTAGGTGAGCTCAGCTAGAGTTATATAACCATATGAAAAATAAATATTGCAATAACAAGGGTCCCATTTCAAGGGCTGATTCTGGGTGTTGTTCGTCTGTGTTTAAAAAGCTGGGAAAATAGCTCTTAAGCGACAGTCCATTTGCATCCATTACTCAGTCTCCATTCAAAGGAATGTCAGGCCATCTAGGATTGCAACTGGTCCCAGGGCAGAGTGGCCTCTGCTCAGCAGAACTATTCCCCAGGGCTTCTGATTGCTGTGCTCTTGGAAATTAAGGGGGGGCTGCTTAAGGGCTCTCAGAGTCCTCTGGGTCTTCTCTGTTTTCCCATCCTGTCTGCTTTTACTCAACTGTGCCTTCATTCCCCAACCTCCCCAATTCCTAGAATTTCATAATAGATGCACAATACATTTTAAATGAATTAAATTAACATTTTTAGCAACATCACAGAAATAAAAGCTCTGCCTCTGGCTGAATGTGAAAAAAGAGTTACTGCCTAAAATTTAGGTGTTATAGTAGAGAAAAAGGGGGTGGAGGGATTGAAAGAGAGAGAGAGATGTTTGATTTGAATTCAGGAAACCTGTAGTTAAAAAGTAAAAGATAATAGAAAGGTAGCAAAGGAGAAGATGTGGGGTTTTAAATATACCATGCTGAAAAATATGAATTCATCATACCAGGTGCCAGTGAAGAATTTTAAGTAAGGAAAATGACATGACCAAAGGTTGGTTTTAGAAAGCCCACTCTGTAGCAGTTTCAATGGTAGACTTGGAGCAAATATCTTCCAAAAAAACCAGCAAAGAGCCCATTGTAAGACCCAGGAGTTAAAGCCTGTGCTAAGGCAAGTCCCAGGCATTACAAGTAAGAAACAATTTGGGAGATGCTGGATAGCATCGTGAGGTCCTGGAGCCCAGAGGTGGCAGAGGAAGTAGAAACACTCACAAGATAGTGAGGGCTGGGTGAATGACAGTGTCATGCACAGAGACAGAAAGTCCATGGAGTTGTTTGGATGGGGAATAAGGTGAGTTCTGTTTGAGACATTGTAATTTCCAGGCACTGTGTGGGAATTACAAGAAGGTAGAAGCTGTGGCATGGCAGGGAAGGGAGAAGCCCCGAGCTCTGAAAAGTATGGTTAGCGATGCCAGTCATTCGCTAAGAGACAGGGCTGATGCCCAGTGAGTAATGAGGTCACCCAACAGGTGAGTCAAGTAAGAAAAAACTGAGGATGCATTCCTTAAGAAGGCTCAATTTTAAAGTTTGGGCAGAGAAAAACAGAGTCTCTTTTGACTTTGCATTTCATCACCCTCGTTTAATTTTAGTTTAATTACTGCTCTGGGTTTTCTTTTGCATCAGAGATGAGTCACCTCTCCTTTTAAGTCTTCATGCTACCTCCTGCATTTCTCAGTCTTGATTCTTTTCATTCCTGCCCAGATACCCTGTCTTGACAGATCATTTGTCTTTCTACCCCCTCTGGCATGGCATAAAGCTCCTCTGCGTGTTTCCTGGGAGCACTTGCTTGTGGAGGACATGAGGGTTGGAAGCCTATGAGGCTGGGGAGAAGACAGGAAGTGGACCCAAGGCCTTAGAAATAAGCATCAAATAAAAATTCTCATTAATCCTCCATGGGGATATTTTAGAGTGTATAGTCAATGCTTGCTCAATTGTTTAGGTACCATTATATCTACATCAACAGTTTCTTACCCCAAGGAGCTAAAACCTCATACGTTTCCAGTGTGCTTAAGGTTTTAGACATAATTCCAACACATTCTCTATATAAATGAATGCAATTCATCTCGTCTATACCAGTAGGAATAACAAAATTAATAAAATACTAAAATATGTAAAATAAATGAAATGATATCACATTTCAATATAACATTTTAAAATGTCTCATATATTCAGAAGACACTCAGGAATGTACATAGATCAGAGATTATTCTCTCTCCAAAGAGGTACCTGAGGCAGAACCAGGACCATGACACAAGACCCAAGCATAATATCAAACCCACCCATGCTAATTTCTAGTAAAACAACTTCCGAACATTCTGCCTATGTCTCTGCTTCTCCAGCTGAGAGAGAGTATAAGTCTTTCTGTTTCACATGCATCAGAAAGCAGCTGGTATCTAAATGTATTATAATGAAAAAACTTTCCCCTCAGGTGGGCTGAGGAGGTGGAGAGGGGGTGGCAGGAAGCTGTAACTGCACAGAGGTATTGGCATTGCTTTGTTGGAGTTAAGGAGAAGGAGTGTTTCTAAAGGAAACAGAAATACCAGGACACAGAAGCAAGGAGCAAAGAGAGGAAGTGGCTGAAAATCTAAACACAAGATGAAAAATAGGAAGGCGAACAAGAGAAAATGAGAAGGACCAGAGAATCTGAAAACCTGATTTGAAAAAGCATTTGGAAATTAGGCTTGTTTCATAGTAAAAAGAAATACACTTTTTGGTAAATAGATGTGATAAAAAATTTTTAAATGAGGCTATAAGGATAAAAACATTTCAAGCATGGGCAAGTAGTTGGAAAGTATAAAGCAGTGCAGAATTGCAGAAACTGAAAAAGAGGAGGCACATTTAGGGTGGAGTCTGATACCAGAGCCCCAGGGAGCAGCCCTGAGCCCTGACTGAGTCATCTAGGGTTTGCCCTTCACCAGTCACTTAATTCCCCTTTGAAGCTGCCTGTCAATCACACCCCTGAGGGAGCCCAACGGTGTTAGAACCATTCTTCCCAAGGCACTCCTTCCATTATCCTCGCTAAACCTGCCTCTGCCGTAGGGATGCACGCAGATTGCTCACATTAAGAAGCAAATTGATTATGAACTGAGTTTTGTCTACCAACAATTTTTAATATGTAATCTTGTCATGAGTGAACGAAAGTCATTAATAATACAGTAAGCAAAATGTGCTACAGTTAACCTTAAATTATAACTTACAAAGAGCATTCTTGCAGTTTCTTCTTTGATTTATGAGCTCAGTTTATTCTATGCAAATTCATGCACAGTTTCTAATAAGAGGGAGGAGGAAAGATAAAGGAGCTTTGAATATTTTATAAGCTTTTCCCACTTACCTTAATTTAGAATTATGAGGCTGAATATGTAAGTAGAGAATAATTACCTATTACTAGTCTCCCACATAGTTTATCTATTTCAGCTCTGAACATCCTGAGCAATGCAAAGCGTAACTGTTTTACTACCTGTACCACTGTGAATATGATAATTAGGCCTCCTTCAGCATTACTTGTTGCTGACACATGAGAAGATACACACTGTAATATAACCAGACAGTCCTGCACTGTGGTTTGATATCCGTTTTAAAAATAATATTCAGGATGTTCAGTATTTCATTCATTGCACATAGTTAGTGGACTTTTTAAAGAGGTTTGTGCCCTGAAAAAAAAAACTTCCCTACCTTTCTTCTCCCACTGCTGCATTCTGTGAGCTCCAGGAATATGGGATTAAGTAAATGGAGTTGTTCTATTGCAAGAGGTAAGATTGATAGCCTGGAAGACAGAAAGCTCATTCCAGGAGCAGCATGGGAGCTCCGTTCTTTCTCACCCTTCTCCTCAATGGCCTCCCCACCCACTTCTCACACACCAGTTCTGTGCCTCTGACTCCCTGCCCACCACCCACAGTCTCAGGGTTTTATACCACATGGATGTTCAGGTGAAGTGGGTGAAGAGAAACAGGAAGGAAACTCAGTGTTTAGGAGATATGGCCAAGAAAAGTTGAAACTATGCCTCATGGGACAAAAGTGGCTGCTCAATTGTTAACTACAAGGAAAAGGAAATGGCTTTCCGGGGTCACCAGATCTTGATTATGTCAATAGAAGGACTTAGTGACTAGTAGAAGACTCCACAGTGAAGCAATTTCTGGAAAGAAGCACTAATTCTTAGGTGTAGGCTTAGGAACCTCAGCCTAGACCAGGTGACAACTGGTCATGCCCAGACTTCAGGATTCACACATACTTTCTCAGGGAAGTCGCTAGTAATGGTGGCTTTGCTTTTTAAGAAATATGGACCTGGGTAGAATATTGAAGCTGACCAGCCCATTTAATTTAGGAAATAGGATGGAATAGATGGCCAGCTCTTTAGTACCTGGACATACAAATGGATTCAGAGCTCACAGGAGTAAGAAGGGGCTAGCCTCTGCCTGCTCATCATTCGAGTCAGCTGGACTCCCCATTTGAAGGGACGCAGGATCTCAGATTTGTTTTGTCTTCTTTTATTACCAACAAAAACTCTTAAGCACCTAGTGATGTGCTGAATTATCTGAAAAATAACACGGATTGAGAGTGAATGGTCCTTTGCTTTAGTTAGGGCTCAAGGCTAGTGCGATGCAGTGGTCTCCTCTTCTATCATAGTAAATGCTGATCAAATTTAACAGAGGGAGCAAGCAGCTTCCAATAAAAAGAGGGAAAAAAAAGGTTTTCCTTCCCAGTAAATCATATCATTGGATTTCATGATAATTAGCACTTCATGTTGTATTATGGTGATGGTGTCAGCCCAATAGCCAAACAGAACAAATGAGTTAAATACCTGTCAGCCGGATGTTTCAGGTCTGATTAAGGACACTGCAGGTGTATCTGTCTATGCCTTTTCTTTTCTTTTTTCATGGTGGACAGTATATTGAATTGTCTGTCATCATTCTATTAACATCAATTATCAATGAGTCAAGAAAATTATAGTCTCTTCTCTTGACCATAGGAAGAAAACTTCAGAGGATAGTCATTAATATATTAAGAAAAGGGAAAGGCACACTAAAATGAAATTTTAAAACCTGCTCTTTAGTGCCTAATATAAGTGAATAAAGGAATGAAATATGCCTCAACTCATTCATTTCTATCTAGCTGCTGCTTTGCAACAACCAGGTAGTTTTGTGACATAAAAGTCACTGGTGAGTTAATCCTGGGATATATAAAACTTACAGAGATTTACCAGGTGGCATGCACTCTGCCTTTAACTTTATATACATTGTTCGTTTTTTTCTTTTTCTTTTCTTTTCTTTTTGAAACAGAGTCTCACTCTGTCACCCAGGCTGGAGTGCAGTGACACAATCTCGGCTCACTGTAACCTCCACCTCCCAGGTTCAAGTGATTCTCCTGCCTCAGCCTCCCAAGTAGTTGGGTTACAGGCACCTGCCACCACGCCCAGCTAATTTTTGTATTTTTAGTAGAGATGGGGTTTCACCACATTGGTCAGTCTGGTCTTGAACTCCTGACCTCGCTATCCACCAGCCTCAGCTTCCCAAAGTGCTGGGATTACAGGTGTGAGCTACCGCACCCGGCCAGTTCATTTAATACTTATATTAGCTCAATAATATTTTGTTATTCTAATTTTAAGTAAGGAAATGCAACATCAAACAGCAGTGTTTATCTTTTATTATAACAACTAATAGTTATTACACACCTCTCTGAGTATAATTACATGCTCAGCACAGACTAAGGAAGACTAACAGAAGGGGTAAATATCACCCCTATCATAAATGATTTTCGAGTGAAGTTACAGTTATAAAGCAAAAGGTGAAGAAAAATAGAAAAAAAAAACAGAAACTTAAAAACAGAAGAGAGGAATAACGATAGGGTACAATGCAATATTAGAGCTGTCACAATGCATTATATAGTTGATTGTCAAACGAGTGGCAGAGATAGAAACTGCTATCAGTTTAGAAAGGAAAGAGAAAATTATGAGCTAAAGTGGTCTGAAGATTCTAGGAGAAGGAAGGGAGCTAACTTTGGTCATGAGATGCGTAGGAATTGGATACAGCAAGAAGGTCAGTGGGACATGGTAGGGCATTTCAGATGTTTCAGAGGGAGAGTAGGAAAGAAACGTTTGAGGGAAGTGAGCAAGTACCAGCTCAAACTGAGAGGCAAAGAGATGTTCAGTCAGGTTGGACAGTAAGATTCATATAAACAGACAATGAGTAGTAAGGTTGAAGGCATTATTCAATAAGGCCTTGAAGAGGAGAGAGAAGAACTTGGATGACATTATTATTTTTAAAAATTGAACTATCCTCATTTTAATTAAATCAGTTGTTGGCACTGGCTTGCAGTTAATTGCCCTAACTGATCATGTTGGCCAGTAACCTTGTATTTTGCCTCTCCACTACTATTTTCTATCACTACTATTATGATTACAGAAAATACTTTCAAATGCGGTTTTACATCTGTCCTATAATCCCTTACAAACCTGGAACCTCAAGTCTAGTGGTCTCCAACATTTTTTGGTCATACATATCTATCAGGAAAAAGGCTTACACACACACACACACACACACACACACACACACACACACATATATATAATGAATTAATATGCTACATTCATTATAAGATAATTAAAATCTAAATTTTAAAACATGAGAAATGAAATAACCAATATTTACATTTTTATTTTATTATGTAATGTAATATTAGCCTTTTTGCTGAAATCAAAATCATTATTCATAACAATATTTTCAATGAATTCAATGAGACTGAATGTGCTTCACATTTCAGAAAGTCTTGCTTTAGTGCCTCATGATAGAACAATTGTGAGGTCCAGCACTGACTGCAGTTTATTTTGGTCCTTGGCTTTCATGGCAGCTCTAACTAACTGTAAAAGGGACTCCATAAAGACCCATGATGCCCATGAATAAAGTCAGAATTGCCTATGCTGACTAGTCAGGAGCTCACTTTCCAATCCTGTGTATTCATAGAAGAAAATTATTTGTTGGAGTTTTGCTAGTCAATTTCTAGCTTATTAAATCTAGCAGGTTAGAAACTGTTTTTCTGATATTTTCAATGTGCTTATAGGAGAGCTTTCGTCATTACTTTTGGCAATAAATCACACAGGTTGGAAACCACCTTTCTAACCATTCACTTTCAAATGGAGTTACTTTCTGCTCATTGGCTGACCCCTCTCCAGCTCTTGTTTCTACCTGGTAATGGGAAGAGAAAGAGGAGAAGTGTTGGCTCCACGATATCCTAACGAGACAATTCTCCTGGGCTGGCATTGTGAGTGTTATTTTTAGTCTACAGTTTCCTCACAGGAATATCAGAAGCCACTTGGCTATTGTTTGAAGGTTATTTTAATTAAAAGGAGATTATATAATTTACAAATTCACTTACCTGGATGCATATAAACCACAAGGGAACAAAAGTAAGAGTGGAGGTGCCCCACCAATCTCTGTATTAAGGAACCTTCACCCTCCCCTCCAGACACCTCAACTCACTGTGAATCATGAGACTGTCTGGCTTAAGCACTGAAAGAGAGGGCTTCTATGACAAATTAAAAATTAAATGTTACTCATTTCATCCTTTTACTAGTACAAGTTTCTGATATTTCCATACCTCAGTGGATCATCTTATTCATCCTCTGATTATGAGCATCATTTTGGAAACAATTGTTTTGCACCATTTTGAGTGTATGGCATCTAAAGGCAAAGGAGTTTGTGATTTGACCCAAGTACCACACTCATACAACGTGGATGTTTGCATCAGAAACAGGTCTCTACACTCACAGCCCCCCGTGCCCACAAGGGAGTGGCTGTTAGTCAGGCATTCACAAGAAGTACACTCAGAGAACTCAGAATCTCAAATGTGATTTCAGATTCATTTGTGTGATTTCTTCCTTCATTCCCTGACCACCTCTCCACAAAACACACAAACTTAACAACATATATGTTAGACTTAAATTTAATCCAAAACATTTCCCTAGAGTAATGAGCGGTTAACACAAACAAGTGCTTACAGGCATATTATACACAAACTAATGTACAGATGCAAGTTGTTCTTGAAACAAAAATGTCATCTAAGGGAGCCTTAGTCCAACTATAACCCCTAAAGGCCCAATATAATGTCAGAAATGTCTACCATCAAAGTTATTCTTAACAAGCTCTTTTCATTATGCTCTGCTGCTTGGGATATGAGCTTTGTGTACTTGAGGCAATAGTGCCTAACACATGTCATGTTAAAATCATATTATTAATACCAGCAGACTGGGTTATATAATTCAGAGTTTAATTTCAAGGCGTAAGTTCTAAATGCCATAGGAATTAGAAAAAGAAGGCATGAGAACAGGCTGTGAAGAACCAAGAGATGTTTTTCTGAAAAATGAAAAAAATCTGAATTTTGAGGGACTCGCAAAGCTAGTCTGCTTGTCTGATAAGGACTGGCACTTGAGAAAGGTTTGAGGCAGGTAGCTCAGCAGCTGTGTTATGATCTAGGTGTGTGTAGGGCCAGTGAGAGGGTCAGTGGGTCAGGATCAGACTCATGGAGTCCAGCACGCTATGTGCTCACATGGGTCTTTTCTCCTAGAGATGGCTTTAGTGCCTACTTCCGATGGAAATACCTCCTGGAAGTGTCAGCTCTGTCAACTGAATTTTCATATCTCCCCATTAAATAATCAGGATGTGATTGGGTTGTTATATTTGTGAGGCAGTTTTTGAAACCTCTTTGAAGATCATTTTCAGTTACTGCAGTAAAAAATGCCCTTCATGAGATTTTCCCCTGAAAGCTACCCAACTTTACAATCTAGTGAGTTTGCAATTCTTGGCTGTATTATCATGTTCTATAAAGACTAAAATATAGGGTGATTTCCAGGGGACCAAAGGGTGGGGCAGAAAATAAACATATGATGTTCTAATTGCTATTTAACAACAGCAATTAGAAGATTAGAAGAGAGAAGGTTATGACCCACCCCAATGCATATGCAACCTTCCTAATTCTGAATGGTTCCCTGGCTTCTTTGATTAACCGCTGAAGGAATGCAGCCTCCTCTGGTGGTTAATAGCATCCTCAGAAGCCTCTTTGCCTACCCTGTGACTAAGCCATAATTTTTACCTGTAAAAAACACACACCCACCCTCTTCCCAGCTTTAAAAATGATCTTTCTAGCTTTTGCCTTGCCCCTAGCATGCCCGTGAGCATGGCATCACAGGACTGTTTTCTAAGGTAGTCACTATGTCCTATGTCCTGTGCCATCATAAAACTACAAAGAACACCAGCTGGAAAAATATGGCCAGTGCACTTAAGGGAAACTTTCTCCAATGTGCTCAAGAAAGTAAATTTCATCTTATCCCTAACATAAGAATGTAACTAGATCAAGGTAACCCCCATCATGAAAAGTTCCTCTGCTTCTGAGTCCTGTGCACACATATGCATTCACTCAGAATCACTACATACGGTGTTCCCCTCCTTGATAAAATTCCTCAAGGATCAACCCAAGACTCCTTGGACACTCCAATATCCCCAGGTCTGGTCTCTCCCTTTGCCCTTTCCCTTGAGCCCTTCTTAGCTAATCCCTTTACCTTCATTTAGCCAAAGTCTGTAGTTTCTTTTTAACATGTGTGTTCCTGTTTCCACTCTATTACATGTATTCTGAGAGCATATGCAAATTTTTAGTCTTTTTGGTTCACATTTCTCTGAATCGAGAATACAGCTGAGATAATATATGCAAGGACTCCCATAGACATTTGTACTTAATGTAGATAATAACATGGACTCCCAACCATATTCTGTGATTACATGAAACGTTTATGATATTAGAAAGACTGAGTTTACTTTTTATGTGAGAGAGTCACGAATTACTGGGGCCAGAGGGTAGACAGTTGCAATGGTTTGAATGTGGTTTGCTCCTGCCAAAACTCATATTAAATTTGATTCCCAATATGGCAATGTTGGGAGGTGGGACCCAGTGGGAAGTGTTTGGATCATAAGAGCACTTCCCTCTTGAATAGATTAATGCTGTCTCTCAGGAGAGTGTTAATTTTCACTTTCACCGGAATGAATTAGTTCTTTAGAGAGTGGATTGTTATAAGTGAATCCAGCCTCTCCTGTGAATCTCTTTGCATGCACCAACTTCCCTTTCTGCCATGAGTTGGAACAGCAAAAGACCCTTACCATATGGCTGCCCTTTCTTGGACTTAGCCTTCACAATTGTGAGTGAAATAAATTTTTCTTTTATTATATATTACAGTCTCAGGTGTTCTGTTACAGCAACACAAAACAGACTAAGACAACTAAAATATATTGTTGTGAATCATGCATCCTGGTTTTCTTGCTCCTTTCTAGTGTTCTTCTATATTTATTTTGGCTTTGACATGTAATTTTCTTTGGCCAACATGACATCAATAAATAAAACACAAAGGCTTGAAAAGCTTACAAAATGGGGCTTACTTTCTTGTAATCCTGCCACGATCACCTTAAAAGGCCCAGAATCATTTGTTTGAAGATATATGACCCGCTGACAGCAAAAACAAAACACCAGATGTGAGAAGCTATCCAAAACAATCCAGCCCCAGTTAGCCATCGGATGACTACAGCCACCGTGAGACCAAGTGAGATCAGCAGAAGAATCATTCGGCTGAGCCCAACCCAAATTCCTGACCCACAAATAAAATGGTTGATGCTTTAAGTCCCTATGTTCAGGAATGGTTTGTTTTGCAATATGGATAACTAACACATATTTTAAGCAAAATGATGGCATAATCAAACTTAAATTATAAAAGAATCTCTTGGGCTACTGTATGGAGACTATGTTATAGAGAAATATGACAAAAGCAAAAAGCAAAAAGACATTAATAATACAGTTGCAGTAGTTAGGATTGATGTGGGATGGAAGAGAGACTCTTGGACTAAAAGAGACTGAGATAATTCAGAAACCCATCTGGCACAACTACTTCTTTGAGGATTAGAAATGTTTCTTCACTGGGACTCAGCTCTGCTGGACTATAACTAGGATATGATTCTGCTTTCCACCCTTTGAAGTTTGGGGTTCAGAGTTCTATTTTTATTTTGAATTATCTCAAACTTTCTTAGTCCAAACTGGCAGGGCTTTCACTAATTTTAGTAATGCAATCCTTTGAAAAACCTTTTGGGTTTCCTAGAAATCTTACTGATCTTCAACCAATGCCCCAAATCCACATTTAGAATTCTTTTTAAAACAAACATCTCCAAAATTTGGGTGTGTCAGACTACTGTGGGATAATTCGCTTAAGATACTTAACACTTTTTCTTAATAAAGTTCTAGAAAGCACTGCCTTAAATGTTTTTGAGGTCTTTAGAAAATTTTACAAACTCTTTGAGCTTTACTGTGGCTACTTTTCACTTTGAGAATCACTAGTCAGCTGAGAAACTGTAGACGTGATACAACTTTATTTTCCAGATTAGGAAGTCCTAACTCCTCTATGTTTCATCAAAATTTTACTTAAAAATTAAATAGTCATTATTTTAGCTAATTTCTTTCTTCCTATCTCTTATGCATAGTTCAAAGAAGCAAATTGACACTATTAAATCTCTGTTTGTAAATATTCTTAGCCAAATCCACAAGGTCATCAGGTACATTTTCAATCTTTCAAGTTACCACAGGTGATATTTTGGCCAATATTTTATACATTCATAGACCACTAGTTTTTAAGCATCTAAAAGCACTTTCTCAACATTTTTCCAGCCTTAAGTCTTTTGTTCACTTTTCTTCCAAATTTCACCAAAAGATTTCTTCCCATATGTCCAGACCTCTCCTGCTGTCTAATCCAAAGCCAATGCCACATATTAAGGGTTTTTGTTGCAATAACATCTTGCTTGTAGGTACTCCAGTAAACTAGTAATATTCCCCTATAAATCATCCCTGGTATCCATCACAGCCTTATATTGTCCCTTCACACATAAACTCTGGGGTTGGTTATTTGACTTCTTTGGCCAATGGAATATCAACAAACATGATGCAGCAATTTGAAAGTGCTTAAGCATTGGAGGTGGCACTCTTAAAATGCAGTTGCTATCATGTGAGACATCTAACTCTTCTATTGGAGACATGTGGTCCAGGTGACATCTCTAGCTATCTACCAGATACGTGAAACCATCTAAGATCATTCAGCCTGACACAAGTTGTCATATTATTACAGCCATAACAGAGACCCCAGGCAAAACTAGCATAAGAAATATCCACTTGATTCCCTCCAAAATTCCTGGACAACAGAATCAAAAGTAAATACAACTATTGTTATTTTAAGCTAATATGATTTGCAGTGGTTTTATAAACAGCAGTTTTCATATACAACATTAAATAACTAAAAGAGAAGTTAGTACCAGAAGTGTGATACTGTCATATTAAATACTAAAACACACGTCACTGGCTAGGGAACTTGGCAATGGAATCTGGAAAAAAAAAAAAAGAAAAACCTATGACATACAGTGGCAGAACAACTGACAAAAACATTGTTAGCAAGAACTAGGAACATAGAAAATGTACTTAATAAATTTGTGGTTCTGACTAAAGCAATCTCAATCTAGAAGGTTAAAAATATCAGTTGGATCTTTCTAGCTGTGTATGATCATGTGTTGCGAGAAAGAATAAGCTTAAGAAAGACTGTTCTGTTTGTCAGCAAATTTGACAGGCATATGGAAGGCGGCATATGGCAGACTGGAAAATAAAACTATCTTTTATCCTCAATTTCTCCAGCCAGACAAACATTCTTAAAGAAAGAAATGGTCTCTATGTAAATACCAATTCAAGAGTGTAGCTGTAACAGCATTCATTAAAACTTCAGAAAGGTAGAAGTGGCATCTAACAGATCCTCTCTGGTAGAACATGTGTCTTCCAGGAGTATAAAGGTTGTGCCCCTCACCAGCCTAACATGCCCCAAATAGAGAGAGGTTTATCTGAAATAAATAAATGTGATGTGGATTTTCTCACATATAATGACAAGAAATTAATCTTATACTTAAGAAACCCACAAGTTTTTTAAAGGAATTTTATTAGCTTGTACTAAGTTGACCAGAGACAGTTCAAAATAGAGCCCAGAGGGATGAGCTAAACCTTCAGAAAAAAAAAAAAAAAAAAAAAAAAAAGACAAGGAAACTACTACCACCAGAAGTGGAAATGTTCCCTAATTGAGAAGCTTCTCTGGCCCCAAATAAGCCTAACGCCATGTGCCTGGTTCAGTTTCAGAATTACAATAGATTAGTTAGATATTCAGAAATTTTTTAGACATTGATTGTTAAACCATTGGTTGCTTGAAATCAATAATGTTTGGAATATTTATATAACAAACATTAGCAAATGCTATAAATCAGAGAGTTTAATTATTTTCAGAGACCCAACTGATCAGAATAGTATGGCCGCCGGGTGAAAAGCCCAGTTTTATTTATTGGAGGATGAGAGGTCACCTGAACAGAGATGCGTGATCACAGTTGAAACCTGCCTAGACCAAAAAGTCTACCAACTGTAAGATGTGTAAGTGAGGCCATCCAGGATCATCCACACCGAGATGACCTGGCAAGATGACTTTAGAATGCCCCACCTAGATTGCAGACTTGTGGGCAATAATAAAATGGTCACTGTTTTGGCTACTACATTTGGGGTGGTTAGTTATGCAGCAACAGATAATTGGCACAGCGTGTTAATAGTTTCTTATCCCACTCAGAGAAATTTATAACTCTTGCCATGATCTAGAAACCCTACATGCTCTAAACTCCTCCCAGGACCTAATCTCACTTCTTGCTACTCTTCCCCTTTGCCTTTCCTGCTCAAGCCACCCTGGCTTCTCTGCCATTACTCAAACAGGAAAAAACACTTTCCAACTTTAGAGACTGGCTGAACTCCACTTCTCTCTACCTGGAACACTCTTCCACCAGTTAGCATGTAGCTATCTCTTTTAGGTTTTCCATCAAGTGTCTCTTATCAGACAGGTCTTCCCTGACTACCCTGCATAAAATAGGTCCCTTCACTTTATTCGCTTTTACATTGCTACATTTTCCTTCACAACATATGTAATTACTTGTATCATTACATACTACATCATATATATTATTTCATATTCTATATACATTATACTTTTAAAAATGTGCTGTTGCAATGGTCTATATAACTATATGTACTATATAACATATTAAATACACATTTATACACAGTTATAATTACATGTAATATGTTAACCATTATACATTTATTATTTATCTTCCACCAATAAAATATAAATTATTTGAAAGCAGGGCATTGTCTCTTTGGTTCTCTTCTGTATCTTTAGCCCGTAGAATTAACCGGACACCTAGAAGGTGATTAATAAACATTTGTTGCATAAAATGCATGAAACATATTAATTACATATGCGTCTGACTGTGCACTTGGAAGATAAGATGGAGAAACAACAACAATCAGCCTATACTCTGATAAAAATAATAATAGTATATACACATACAGTGCTTATATATACCTGGCATTGATCTAAGTGCTTTACACATACGCATTCAATCTCCACTTAAGCTGGTACATATACACTATTATTATCCCCATTTTACAGGTGAGGAAAGTGAGGGATGTAGTGTTGAAGTACTTGCCCAAGATCCCACAGCTAATAAATATCAGAATTGGATGCCAACCAGCAGCTGATTCCAATGTTCAAGCCTTTTATCACTATTTTATATATCTCTCAATTAACTTATGGTAGTTGCAGAAACAAAAACAACATTCTTAAAACAGAAAATAGTTAAATGATGCACTGTGAAGCTTAATTGCAAATTACAATAATAATTCAGAGAACCCAAATGTCTATCAAAACTGGGATGGCCAGAAGAGGTTTCCTTGAAAAGGTAGGACTTGGCCAGTGCTAAAGAGCCAGTTAAAAGAGACAATCACTTTAGAAGGAAGACTTGACTTGAATAGTGATGCAGTAGAAAGAAGGAATTCAGTAGGAGCAGGAACATGCTGACGACCAGTGGTGACCTAATGAATCGACCTTATATTTGGTTTTAGGGGAATCACAGAGCCTGATGAGACTTGGAGGAAGGTTCAAGCAGATCATGTCCTAAGTGGAGAAATTATTTGGTTAAAAATCAATTTTCTGATTATTAATTAATTTTTTTCTCTAAAAAGAGTGCTTTCTGAGCACCTGCCTAATAAGAAAGACCCTGCTATGTACCGTGGGGAGTATGAAGCAAAATAAGTGGTGATCTTCAACTCTGAGAAAGTATATTCTAGTAAAGGAGATAAAGCACAAATTCAAAGACCTGCAGTAGGGGGCAGATGTGTTGAGCATTCTTGAGTCAACCAAGGGGCAGTGCAATCTGACAGAAAGGTGAGATTCCTTTCTGCTGAGAAGGTTAGAAAGGACATTTTGTAGTAGTAGTACTGGACTTGAGTCTTAAAAGGGAAGTAGATTTCTCACACAATGAATTGAGTGAAGATGGGTTCCAGGTGGAAAGAGGGGTGACAAAATGCACATGGGTCATTTTAGCAGGAGGAAAACGGGTTTGAAGAGCAATGAATAAATTAAAAACAAAAGAAGCATTTTATCAAATTATGGTTTCAGAAACACTAGACTCCCAAGATGTTAAAGGAAATAAAAAAAGGTTTTTTTCCATTAAGTGTGTGCCTGCTCATGAGTTCGTACATATGTGAGTGTGTTTGTTTTGGGCATGTGTGTGCACATGTGTATATTGAGTTAAACACATTAAATACACCAGAAAACAGAAACAGAAGACACAAGTAGTACAAATATGGCTACAAAGGTAAGTTGAGAACAGATTGTAGGAGTCCTTGGAAAGACTGTGAACAAAGAGGTGACATGAAACTAGCAGCACACCAAGATCCACCTGGGAGAGAGACTACAGGAAGAATGAGCTGCTACTTAACACACTAGATAGGAAGAAACAAAGGTGTGTTTTTACAAAAAAAAAAAAAAAAAAAAAAAAAAAAAAAGTCTTACCAGAGGGTGAAGCAAAGCAGTTTGTGTATGTTTTCATTCATTTCAAAAACCTCATCTCACTCTTTTTTTTCTCCTAAAATAAATGTATTACATAGAATAGAGTAACGTTTTAAATCCTCATTGCCTAGACTACTGATACTCTGAGAATTCAGATTTTTCTAAGGTTGGCAGCAGTAAGAGATGCCCCTGGAGATACTGGGACCAAGGCGAGAGATCACTGGTTTCCGCTCCAGTGATGCAAGCCTCCAACACTGAGCAGCTCAAATGATGTGCAGCTCCAGAACCTGAAACTAAGAGAACACCTTGCCCTTTGGACTTCTCATTCTCAGCTGGTTCTCAAGACTATCTCATTTTCCTCTCCCAGAGCCATTAATGCTATCACCCTGAATGGCGGTTAAAGGGCATCCTTTGCATGGCTTGGCAAGGTTCCCAGATATGTATTTCATCCAAAATATAGAGACCAAATTACCAATAAAGAAATTATGAGTGACTGCCGCTGCTCTGTCTCTGTCATTTTCCTCCACAGTTGAATACTCTTCATTGTTAGGGACTCGTTTTTTCTTGCAATTCAGCTTAAATTTTCCCTCACTTGGCTTCCTGTCATCACTCCTAATTACAGACTAATAAAGCCTTTGGATTACTGTGAGCAATTTTCTTTCCTCCCTTCTCCCACCTCAACTTTGCTCCAGAGGTTTTCTGGACCCAGCCCTAGATTGTACAAAATGGTAACCAAACAATACAAATTCATCCACAGAATTAAGATCTGGAGTTTGAGACTTAACATTCAAAGGTTGCTCTTTATTCTATTCATTCTCCCTACTCTTTAAGAAAAGTATCCATTATAAAGCCTATCTGAGCTGAAGGCTTCCTGGAACAAAGTGGAAGCACAGAAATGGATCTGTGGAAGGTGCTTGCAGGTCAAATTTCCATGAAAGGGAACATTCCTCTGTATTGTTGAAACTAGATATTTAGCTTCAACACAGCCTGTCTGTCTGCACTGGCTGGAGGGTCATTGCTAGAGACTTACCGTAGAATGGCTAGAGATTTACTGGACAGCCCATGAGCTTTTCCTAGCCCCAGAAACAGGAATACAGTACAGATCACATTGTATTCCCAAGCCAGTCTCTAGCCCACTGCAATTCACATCCTTAATGAAGTTTCTTTCCCATCAAGATCAAATTACCCTATGGAATAAAACATTGAAATAGAGCTTAGGAACAAGCATTAATTACTAATTGTGTGATCTTGGGCAAGTTACTGGATCTCTCCACATATTTATTTTGAAGTTTCAGGGAAACATTTTGTAAAAAAGACTCATCAAAGTACAATGTGATAATTGTCAAGCCAAGTGCTATTAATATTCACTAGGGTGGAAGTTCAATAGAAGAAAAGCTAAGGACTGGAATATTAAAGGAGGACTTCTTAAAAGGAAAGGGGATTTAGGCTAGACCTCCAAGGAGGATTAGAATTGAGCACTTGCAGACCCTGAGATAGGGCATTTCAAGCAGGTGAGCATTATAAACAAAGTTTAATTTTTCTTAAAGAATAAGGCCTTAATTAGCCTTGGCCTTTTCCCCTCATTTTATGTATATGCCCACAATTACTAAGATGTGAAATCCAACCCTAAACCTTACTAGATTTTGTGTATCACTCCAAGTAATTTGGGAATAAAGATCTACTAGTACCTGCCCTATTTACACTTCAGTACTTAGAAGTATCCAATCGCAACCTCCCAGCCCTGCCACTGCCACCATCATCATCTAGCAATCTCCCCTACTTATCCCACTGAGTCATAAATCATCAACACCTGCTTAAATTGTGCTTTGTAGAATGAATAACTCAAGAGAAATAAAGTTAGTTTTATGAATGACCCCAGATTGGGGGCAATGACAAGGGCCTTCCAGTGCCATGGAAATTAATCAGTATGGCCTGACTCTGGGGACACCCTGACTGGCTCACAGACACCTCTGGATGATGGGAGAGATAAAGTGAAAGCCCTCTCATTGGCTACCTCTGGCCTGGAAATCAAACATGATTTATCTACATTAGTGGGCTTCATCTTTGTCTTATTATCCCAGCCACAGCTTGCGACCCAAGCCAACTCTCCTGCCTTTTAATAAACAGATTTAATAGGACTGATAGTTTGGCAATTTGTAGAGTAAATTAGATTTAATTTGGCCTGAATGCCACTGATTTTTCATATTGTTCAAAACAATCTTATCCAGGGATGCATGTCATCCCAACACATTCTTTTCTGATGCAGCTGAAAACAGCCAGCTGACAGACTTAAATGAGTGTATGTTCTCCAAGAAGGCTGTGGCTTTTCCCTTTGCTTCTTGTGACTTAATTGACTTAGAGATACAGTGCAGTGGGGTATAGTGACTATGATAATGACAAAACCAGTAATAATCCCATTGTGTCTTCACTATAAGGCATCTTTGCACAAAAAAGACTCAAACATAGTGTCCCCTTAAATATAGATCATCAACATTTGGGGGATTTGGTATGGAAATAATATCATATAAATGCCCAAACCTTCTTAAAGAATGTACACAACACAGTGTTACCTTTCCCTGATGACTACGGGAGCGTCCTTTATCTGAGCATCCTTTGCTACACTGTGCTAGGAAGCAATGAGTAAGTCAAGTCTGTGTGGCTAACCATCTGCCCCTAAACTATATGGCCCAGTCTTATACCTTGACTTCTAGCCTTTTGTTTCTTCCCTCACAAGTAATTGTCATTCTTCAGTGCTGTGGGGGACCCTGACGGCTACCACCTTCTGTCATCTCTGGAGTAATCATTAGTTCTGATCACCAAATATTTTTTTGTCTTTGATAACATTGACTTTTCTGGCTCCCTTGGGCTGAAGGCATGTGGCCTGGACCTGCCATTTTTATCCAAAGTATAAGACCACCCCATCAGTTTTTCTTTCTGACATCATGACTGGCAGCATGTAGACAGACTTATCTGAATGTGCACCCAGTATGGAATATTTGTGACCAATCAGAGGTGGCTGATTTGTCAACCAGGGCTCTCAATCAGAGCCCTCAGCCAACTTAACAATGACAGCAAAGAGAAAGAAATGTTGTACTAGGCAATCAGGAGTTTGAGACTGTTTGTTAGTGCAATTTAATCTAGACTACCCTGGGAGTTTCAATTTCCTGCTTCCTAATTTGAATATTCTGAGACGATATGAACATAGATATACAATAACCAAACGTGGTTTTTTATTGTACATAAAATTGTAACCTCTCAGTGGCCTCTTATCTATAGGTAAAAATGCATCAAAATGCACTAAATCTATGACTCTTGTTGATGTTTAGAATTTTTTTTAGCTATCTACTACCCGTGGCAAATTCATATCGACAGTGAATGTCTTTCCCAGTAAGAACAATGTGCTACACCTTCCATGATGGAATTAAGCCAATGTAATCAACCTGCCTCCAGGTAGCTGGCTGGTCACCCTGGGGAATGATGCCATGTCAGTGTTGGTCTGTGCTACTGGCAGATTGAGCACTCAGCAGTAGCCCTACCCAGGTCATCCTCAGTGAGTGGGAGTGCATGTTGCTGAGCCTATGTATACCTTCCATCCCTGCCACCATGGCCACTTTGTTGATGAACATATTAGGCAATGACAGCAATGGTTAGGGAAGGAAGTTGACTGTTATACACAGAGCAAGTCATTTTATCTGCATGACTATTAAAATTCTACTCTTCTGGGATCACCCTTTGGTAAGCATTCACACGGGTCACAAACATTCCATACTGGGTGCACATTCAGATAAGTCTATCCATGTGCCTCCTTCCCACACATTGTTATAACAAATTTTCCATTCATGTTATTTCCAAATCCCTGACCAACCAGCTAAGCCATTCACAGTCCATGAATTAATATGAACACATAACTCTTGCTGTCTCTCCTTCTGGGCATTGCTCAATGTTTTGCCACTGGGAAGGTTTCCCTTTATTATTGTTTTCAGGGCCATCTGGAACAGGGCTATAGTGTAGCAGACATATACTTTTTGATGGTGCCTGCATATCATGCAGAATTATCAGTAAAACACAAGGCCAAGATTTTCTTCAGTGAACTGGTCATAGAGAGCTCCTTGTGAGGCCACAGGTTGAGAGAAGACAATGTAGCATGAATAGGGATCCTAGGCATCTGGACCACTTACTCATGCAACTTACTTGTGCCTTCAGAGCCTGCTTGAATCCAATCATATGTATATCATGTCTATTTGATAATGAAGAACTTCTGTGCATGCCCAATTGTATGGCTGGGGTGACAAGGCAGTGTCAGTTTATGACGGGAAGCTTAGCTGCATGGTAACTTGGTGGCCTGGGGTCAAGCATTCAGTCCCTAATCAGACCCAGTAGAAAGTAAGAAGAGTTGTTACATGAAGAGATAATATGGTTTTATTCCAAAATACCGAGGTTCTGTCTAGTGATTGACCTATAAGGGCTTGCCAAAGACTCCAAACAGCATCTCTCTATGCCAGGGACACTTCAAGTACTGTTGAATCTGCTAGATCAGATGGCCGAAGTGGCAGAGTAGTTTGCATGACAACCTAGGCCTGTTGCAGAACCTTCTCTTAGCCTGAGCCCCTTTCCAAATTAGCAGGTTTTTGTATCATTCAGTAAGTGGGTCAGAGAAGCACACCCAATTGAGGTATATGTTGCCTCAAAAAACCAAAGAGGCTCTGTAGACATTGTGCCTCTTTCTCTGTAGGAAGAGATAAGATGCAGCAACTTATCCTTCACCTTGAAAGAGACATTTTGACCTGCTCCAGACCACTGGACATTTAGAAATTTTACCATGGCAGTAAGCCCTTGAACTTTTACACAATTTATTTTATACTCTCTAGCATGCAAATGTCTTATTAATGTGCATAGAGTAGTGGTTACTTCCTGATTGCAGGGTTCAGTCAGCATAATACTATCCATTTAATGAGCCAAGGGAAAGTCAATCAAAGTCTCTGTGGGCTGGATTATGAAACAGGGATAGAGAGCAAGAACAAGTTAGATAATACAAGAATGAGCTGGAGGCTATGAAGATAGACTGAAACTCATATGAGTTCTTCTTGCTTATGACTTTGAGGGCATCATACAGAGGCCAGGGCCCTGTATCACAGAGCTAAACATACACACTGGCCTAGGATTCAGGGGAAGGAAGGGCAGTGGCAGGCCCAACTATTGTTTCACAACAAGGTGAGTCTTAATTTCACAACTAAATGACTGTTTCTTCCCTTTAGCCCTTCAAACCTCCTGTAAGAATCTCTTCTGTGGCCCAGCCAAACTAGAAACATATAGGAAATACAGTTCAGCCTAACTAAATTGACACATTAAAAAGCCACTGTGGCCTATAAGCAGATATTCTGGGTGTATGTTTTCTTTTCACATGAGTTGGGGAAATAGAGATGCATAGTGTGAAGTAGATTCATTCTTTCTAAGGACGTCATCATCATTTCATGATGGAAATTTTGTCTTCATTATAGCCTGGGTAACCTCCCTGTCACACTTCAGGCTGAAAGCATGTTTTTTTGGACCACATGGTGGCAACCAAGTTCCCAACACTCATTTAGGATAGTATATGCTGATACTGCCAGCAAAGGGCTATTAGGAACTCTAGTCTCTAGAGTTCTGGATCTGCACTGCAGCACATTTTAATTTATACCAAGGAACAGGTGGCATGCTATTAGAATCTCCTCAAGAGAGACAGAGAGAAAAGGGATGGAAAGGGAAGAAAGGAGGGAAGGAGGCAGGAAGGGAGGCAGGAAGGGAGGCAGTGAGGGAGGCAGGGAGGGAGGCAGGAAGGCAGGCAGGGAGAGAGGCAGGGAGGGAGGCAGGAAGGCAGGCAGGATGGGCAGGCCACACAGGTGGGGTGGCTTGCCGAAGCCAGTCAGGTAGGTCTGTGGCTCCAGAGCCAGGCCAATGTCTGGATGCCAGGCCAGTTTCGTGCTGTTATCCTGGACTCAGTTGGTAGGGCCCCTCAGCCCCTTTATCATCGGAAACTCTTGTCACTTTGACAAAATTAAGTGTTCCAATACACTGTTCACTTGTTTCCCACCTCCAGGGGTAACAGGTGGCTCTACCTCAGGAAAGTGCTCTAGAGGCAGTCTTACATCCTCTGCACGAGAAAAAGGAGATGGAAATCCTGCCCACCAAGGAGTTAGGGGCTTCTACTTTGCCACCACTACTTTAGTCACTGATATGGCTTAGTGTCCCCACAAATCTCATGTTGAATTGTAATCCCCACATGTTGAAGGAGGGGCCTGGTGGGAGGTGACTGGATCATGGAGATAGTTTCTAACAGTTTAACACCATCACCCTAGTGCTGTCTTCCAATGTCATTCTCAAGAGATCTGGTTGTTTAAAAGTATGTAGCCTTCCCGTCCACTCTCTCTCTTCTGCTGCCACATGAAAATGTGCTTGTTTCCTCTTTGCCTTCCACCATGATTCTAAGTTTCCTAAGGCCTTCCAGTCATGCTTCCTGTTAAGCCTGCAAAACTGTGAGTCAATTAAACCTCTTTTATTCATAAATTACCCAGTATCAGGTAACTCTTTATAGCAGGGCAAGAATGGACTAATACAATCACATCACAAAATTAAGGTCTTTTTCTACTTCTAAACATTGTCCTGTTGAGAACACTCCCTGATGACTTTCTGCTGAGCTTGTTATTTTAGGTGTTAGCTCCAGAAGATGGATTCTTCTAAAGAAGAAGGTGTATAAGAAAGAAACAAATATTGGAAATGATTAAAACAAAGTCAGTGTCCTCATTCATTTTTTCCTTCATCCTTCCCATTCTTCCCTTTATTCATTCATATGTGTGTGTGTGTGTGTGTGTGTGTGTGTGTGTGTGTGTGTGTGTCATATATAAAACAAACCCTCCCAAGGAAGAGCTCACAGACTCAGATCTATGACTCTAACAAGATAACTACCAAAAACAGTTGTCCAGGTAACATGTGGTAGAGGACAAACAGAATCAGTATGTATTCTAATACCAAGCTGTGGCATTTCAGCTAAAATGAGCTGGGAAGAAAGGAGAGAGGAGCAGCAGGATGGTCTGTGGTAGCTACTGTGCTCAGGCTTACTGAGGGGAATGGCTCATCTAATCATCACGGGGACTCTCAAGGGTGTTTTATTGCTATACGATCCCCACTTTATGGGTAAGAAGGCTGAGGCCCTGTGCCTGCAGCAATCTGCCTAAGGTCACAGTGCATATAGGCACAGTAAAACAGGGCACAAACTCAAGAGGTTTGACCTTGGCTCCTTAACAGCACGCTGCCCAGTATCCAGGCTAAGAGCTGGGGTGAGGGCAGAATGGAGCACCGTGTAGGAGAGTAGGGACAAGAGCAGCGAGGGTCAGGTTTCCAGGGCCCTCTGGGAAGCCCAGCCCTCTTCACATTGACTGCTTTGCCTGAGCCTGACCCACTCCCTCTGTGTATGGCTTGGCCCCATCCAGGCTGTCAGCACTGGGAGCAGATGCTCACTTAATCCTTGGGATTAGCTCCAGATCCTGGAGAATAATCAGCAGTCAGCCAAGGTGCAATGCAGGTGGTACCTCGCATGCACACGCTTTCAGATCCAGTTTCCTAAATGTTATGCCGATACCCAGTTTTATCCCTAAATTCTCCTCCATAATGCATAGAAGAAACAGAAAGCTGAGACAAGCCTGCCAAAAGTTCAAGCTATCATACCTGACAAAGGAGATGCTGTCTTGTTACTTGGAAAATGCTTCAAAATCTATGAATGAATTACTGAGTATGTCTGTTTCTGTGTTTCTATGTGTATCTGTGTATGTGAGAGAGAGACAGACAGCAACAGGGAGACACAGAGAAGAACAGAGAGAGATGAAAAAAGGGAAGACAAAATACACTCCAAACTTGATAGCACTATATACTTAAAGTATAACTCAACTTTTGATGTATGGAATATATTACACATGTGAATGTGGAAAGAAATACCTATCCATCTGATGAAGCAAATATGTAATAGAGGGACAGATCTACTGATCAATAAATGCCAGCGTTCCTTAATGAGCTATGACCCAGGATGAAGGAACTGCACATTTTAGCTTCACTCCTCATCTCCAAGATGGGTTGAGCAGCATCTGGCCTTCTGCCTCCTATGCTTCCGGTGAAGGGATATATGTGTAAGTATTTTAGAAGGTAGAAAATGCCAAGTAAATGAAAGGGATAATTATAAATAATCACCATCCTCATCATAATGTGATCCTGAGGATGACAGGATGGTCAGGGAGAAACAGACTCCAATATAATTATCTGGCAGATATAGTCAAAAGCACATTTCAGCCATATTTCCCACCTACCACATTTCCTTCTTCTGTGCTTTCTGTCCTGAATCCCAGAGATCCATCAGGGAGCACTGCTGTTTTGTTACCGTAAGGCTATTATTTGCATAAAATCCACAAATTAAAAAGGCCTTTCTTCCCACTGTATTTGTTGAACTACCTCTAGGCTGAAAATACTTGCATGGATGTGAAAAATCTTATTTGCCTTATTTTTCATAGAACATGTATGTTTTCCCAGGTACAAAGCCATATTCAATCTCATCCCTTCCCTCAGGACTTGCTCCCCTTTAGAGAGCTCTTAGTAATCCCCAGTCCCTCTCAGTAAAGCACACTTGTTTGGGAAATTAACCTGGGCTAAACAAATGGAGATGCCACCAAAATTATGCAAACTTACTTTTAGACTCCCTTAGGGGGCCACATGCTGACTCTGGCTAAAGTGCACTAGTTAGCTAATTGTTGGCTCCTTCTAGCAATTGGTCTCAACCCTCCTTCTCCAGTTGAGTTCCTTGTCTGGAGTTCCTTCTCTGTTTACTTCTTCTCCCAACCTTTCCACTCACAAATATAGTTTGGATATGTGTCCCCACCCAAATCTCATATTGGAATGTAATCCCCAGTATTGGAGGTGAGGCCTCATGGGAGGTAATGGATCATGAGGCAGGTTTCCCATGAGTAGTTTAGCACCATCCCCCTTGGTACTCCTTGCTAATAAGTGAGTGAGTTCTCCAGAGATCTGGTCATTTAAAAGTGTGTAGCACATCCCCCCTTGCTGTCTTGCTCCTGCTCCTGCCATGTGATTGCTTGTTTCCCCTTCGCCATTTCACCATGATTGTAAGTTTCCTGAGACATCTCCAGAAGCTAAGCAGATGCCAGCATCATGCTTCTGTGCAGCCTGCAGAACCATGAGCAAATTAAACCTCTTTTCTTTATCAACTACCCAGTCTCACATATTTATTTATAACAATGTGAAAATGGCCTAATGCACCCATTTCAAATCCCTTTACCCCCTCCCCACCCCGAAACTCTCTCTTCTTTCTCATACTTTTCTAAAGACTGGGACAGAAAGTCACAAATGAGGCTCTGGTTTTTCACCTTCTCCTGTCTCCTCCTTTGTCTTTGCTACTTCCTTAGATTTATTTTCTCAGATGGTTTTGTAGGTCCTCTGATCTTCGTAATCTAAAGTGATTGCTATTTAAAAAATAAGAAGACTGTGCAGCATTCTTCTCCTTTCCTCTTTTCCTCATTGAATTATTGCACCCTGCTCAGTTACGTTGGGTACTGGAGGGGAATAGACAGAAGCTGGGAACAAAACCTCTGTGTCCAGACATCATGGCTGAGGTAAGGGAAAGGGGATACATAATAACCTAGTCAGCATGCTCACTTCTGGGTTGGTTCGTCTCCCTGTTGAATGAATATTCCTGGCTCCCTTCCTACTGCCTCCACTCTCACTGGCCTGATACAGGGTCCAGTCATCTCCAAGACTACAGAACACCCTACAGGAAAATATACTGTTAAAGAAGCAGCTATTCCAGGCCTGTGGGGCTGTGGGCAGCTTTTGATTTTTTCTACAGCAGTTTTATTTTCCAAATATTCTACTTAGAACCTGTGTTGGTTTTAAAGAAAAAATACAATAAAGCACATATTTTTAACTTCCCCTTGACAAACATCTCTGCTATTTACTGTACCATTTCTCTCCTTCCCTTCATATCCAGCAGATTTCCACAGAAGATTCCACTAGGACAGTTATTTATACTTCCTCACACTGTTAATTCATTTGAAAGTAATGTTTCACATCAAATAAACCCTCTTTGACCATTACTTAATGCTTTTTGCTTTAATTATGCATTGACCAATATTAATATTTACAGGGCTGACTTCCTTTGTGTCTTTGCTTTCTCTTTATCCAACTTTTTCATTTCTAACTTTTCTTTCTTGGCCATCTTGTGAAGGTGATTCTTTCCCTTAGATTTATTATTACTGCAATAGGAAAGTTATCACTTTTAATACTGAATATTATGGCATATATAAGTATTGGAGGAACATACATCTTGCCCTATTTATTTCCTCCTATAAGCCATCGTTTCAGCATTCTCACTATAGCTTTGGTTTTCTCTCTTTAACTCTATAGATGCAATCTATCTGCTTACAGTTTCTGAAGTTATTTGTAAATAAAAATTATGTTTTTAAATCTAATAGTTCACCAAATATACATTTAAATTTCTCTCTAATTGTCAAAGTTGATATCAAATCAATACATTTTGAGCTGATTCTCATTACTCTCACATTCTCTCCCCTTCTTTTTTCAAGAGTTATTTCCTGGCTTTTGCAACTTGAATCCTGTGCATTCTCATTTCCAATATTTCCTTATTTCCATTTGCTCCTCCGTTCCTGATGTCTCCTTCTCCTATTGTGTGGATGACAAGTATAACAGGACATGTTTATTTCCATTAGAATAAGCAGCAAACTGGAAGAATTAGTGTTTAACTAGGGAATATAGAAAGCATTTTGAGAGGGCATGGACTAGAGTTAGGTGTGGTGGTGGTAGAGAAATAGCTTCTGCCCATGATCTGATTTTGGGGCAGGTCCTGGTCACCTCTGAAGATCTGAAGGGACAGAGACATATGGAGCTTCTCAAGAAGATGTTTGGGAGGTTCTGTGTCAATCTCAGCTGCTTTGGAACCAGTAGGGCCCTGAACTAGAAAGGAACCTTCCTTCCTCTGAGTGTGGCCCTTTTCAGGTCTGTGTCTCTGAAGTCTAAAGCACAAGGATCCCCAGACACTGTTGCCTGACTCTGTGTCCCCACAATGGGTGAGGCAGTAGGCATGGACATACCAATGGACATCAGAGTAGAACAGGTGAAGGGGGCAGAAACCACGAAGTGACCCTGAGGTGAGCGACAACTCTGCTTGTCCTTGAGTTACTCTCCTGTGACTCTCAAAAATAATCAGTGACCTTTGCACAGCAGTCTGAGGTTCTACTGTACACACAGAAGGGGATCAATAGCAAGTTCTGGACTGCAAATTTCTTGACTAAATTGTCTGGATTTTTCTAAGTTATTTATCTTTTTCATGTTTAAAATAATATTTATAGCTATGCTGCTTCTTAAAATATTCAAAGCACTATTTGTTATAAAATTACAGGCTTTAAACCTACACACACACACACACACACACACACAGACACAGACACATACACACATACACACACACTTGGCAGCTAGTGGTTCCCATTTCCTACATGTTGCTCTGTACACTTTGGCCTCTGCCTTTCCATCAGTCATTTTTCTGGCCCCCATGTGCTCTTGCTTGCTGTTCCTGTTTCCATTGCAGTCATGACCCCTCTTGTTCTTATATGTGTCACTGCTTCCAGCCAGAAAGGCTCCTCCAGACTTACATGGTAACACCATAGAGCCACCTCTTCCACAAAACCTATCTAACCCCATTCTCCTCTTTCTTGTACCCTTCCTCTGCCCTAAGCAGACCTCCATGACAGCATCATAGATATTGCTTTATGTGGTTTGGGTTTACATCTTTATATTCTTCTTGTGAAATATTAGACCTTTGAGAATAGAAGCCTGTGTTTTTCTTGTTTGAATGCCCAGAACCTAAGACAGGTATAGTGGAAGAGGCAGTGAACCCATGTTTATGGTATGAAGAGTAAAATGACTGAACAAATAAGGCAGATGGATGCTGAGAGGGCACTTTCAAACTAACTCAAAAGGGAAATGGCAGGCCTGGCTAAGGCTCTCAGTTTACTGGCAGTAGGGAGCCACTGAGAGCTCCTGAGAGCAAATGTGCTAAATATGCTGCATAAAGCACCAATAAAGGGCAATCTCCTGGGCCTCTGTGTATTCTGACCTCAAGTACACTTGATGCATGGAAATGGCACCCTGGAAAACAAGCATGTAGGCAACATCCCTTCTCTACAGTCTCCAGAGAAGATATGCCAGTTAGAGGGATAGAAACAAAGTGGAAATCATAGGCTCATGGACCATGGGGGCCTTTTTCTACTACAATCATAGAGGTCATGATCTCAGGAATTGTGTCTAACTGAATAGGAAATTCAAAATGTAATACAGAAAATAGGAAAATAATTTAAAACCCCTTTATTTCCACTCCATTTTTTCCTATAATTACCAATAACACACTATTAGACTTAAAGGACAAAAATAACTCTTAAAGCCCCAGACAGAGGAGCCAAACTAGTCTTTTTCACCCTGGAAGCATTTGGGGAAGATGATTTCTTTGGGCCTCGAGGGTCTGTAGTTGTCAGCCACGGAAGCAGGGGGTCTCTACTCTACGATCATGCCTGGCCTGGGAGCCATATTTTGACACCTTTGGGGCTGTCAGTCTGGAAAGTATGTGCCCAAGAAGAAGGGAGTTGGGAAGGAGAGGAGGGCAGGGGTAGTTTAGGAAAGAAGAGGTTGGCATGGGGACCAGGTAAGAAGCTCATGGTAAACAACAGTAGCTAGAGAACAGTGGAAAAGGAAAACAGAAGTACAAGATCATCAAAGACAAGTCCAACCTGTCCCTATTTAAAAGACTGAAAGAGCCACTGTATGCTCACAAACTGTTCAGGCCTGACTCTCAACTGCTGCTGGGGAAGAGTGGTTGTAGGAGATGCTGATCACTCCACCACCAACAAACTTCTCCTTGTCCTTCTTACACATAGAATTGCTGCGCGAGAAAGGAATCCTTCCTTTCCCATGATGTACAGTGTCTTTCCCCAGCCTAACACAGACAAATCCTGTTCAGTAAGGATGTGATAACTGCATAAGTAAGGACGATGTTCTATCAGGGTCACTGGGACTGAGGAGACAGGGAAATGGGCAGTAAGCAGCAAGGGGCCACACGGCCAGTGGGGATGGCAGTGGTTCAGGAACAAGGACACATGGGGGCTTTTTCCTGGAATAAGCACTATGACTCGGTTGGCAGCAAACACGTCCTCAATATCTGTGATGCTCCAGTTTCCCCTGTCACAGGCTTTGTAGCCCACTTGCCAGAACAGTTAAGGGTATATGAACTCAGGAGGCCTTGCTTGAACCGTGTAAGCACAACTCAGGCTCTCTGTGAGATACGACTTCTAAGAAGAGAAGACAAAACTTACATGGAGCCAGCTACCAGTATGATCAGGAAAACAGGATTCTCAGCATGAGGCAATGATTGAAGTAGGCAAGCATCTGCCCTTGAGGAGCCCAGACTCTGAAATGGAGAAGGTCAGAAGCAGATTTCTTATGGAAGCTAGGTCTAGGCATTCAACCTGGATCAGAAGGTTTCCTGACTACCTGCAGACTCTGACCTGTACTGTTTCTGCCTCATTTTGTATTCCTGCCACAGAGGAGTGGCTAAAGGTGAGAAGACCTGGAGAGAGGTGGCCCCCAGCCGGGGCATCCGAGAGCTGGATCCCTGCTCAGAATACCTAAATCCACTGGGAAGGTTCAAGCAGCAGCAATGAGCACTGCAATCAGTAGTATGCTTCCCTTTCATTCATGCACCAATGAGTCCATGAAAAGACAGCACTTGGCTACAGCTTGTTGAATCTGGAGAATACTGTTCTGTGAGGTCCAATTTGCAGAGGACTACTTGCTGATATCATCCTTCAGTATCTGAGGCTAGATCCCAGCTGCTGCACTTTAATCAGACAGAATGACACAAGCACAGCCTCTCTCTCCTCATCCCAAACCCTCCCCTGACCTACAGGAGGTAGGAAAAGCTCAGCCAAGGCAAGAGTCTGAGAACCTAAGAGCCAATTAAAATCCTTTTCTTTCAAGAGAGCAAATATAATGAGTCTCTCAACTCTGAGTAGGCACAGGGGAAGAAGAAAGGAAAACACACTGGAGCTCCTAGGTCACTGCCAGGAATAAGACAGGGATAGAAGTGAGGCCACCTGGTTGGATTTGGACTCTCACTCAAACATGCGGAACCACAAAGTAACTTTGGACTCAGGAAGAATTTCCCTTCTCCATATGTCTTCTTGCTCTATGTACAGCAAAGCTCCCTCTTTCACACATGATTAGGAACTTTACCTTCACACTTTATTCATATTATCAAGAATTTACAGTGGTACACATTGGAGTTACAGACATGAATACGTGGGGTGAACATCCAAGAATGGTTACCTAGTTTGCAACCTACACAACCTTCCCTACTGGTTCAGCAGGGAGGTATCCGGCAGAAAGACCGGATGAATGCTGCAGGGAATGTCTGAAGAGAGAACTGCAGGGCTCTTTCTGCCTGAATGACTCAGGAAGCATTTCCAAAAGGAGGTGAAATTTGAATGAATAGAAATTCTCCAGGTCATGAAGTGGAAACATACAAATGCAAGGAGCCATGAAAGAGCCCTAAGTGCTTATGCAAAATGAAAAGTTTGATGGGGCTCCAGCATGGAATGGTGGGGAAGTGGGGGGCTGGCAAAGGAGTGGCACTGTATCATTGGAAGGTAAGAAACCACATCTAAGTATAAAGGGGAAGAGCCCAAGGGCAGAGAAAAATAAGCATGTGGTTTCTTTTGTCAGTGATATAAATAGATTATTAAGTCAACAGCATCCATTTAGCATCTACCAAGTGCTAGATACTGCACAGGGGGTGGGACCACGGAAACAAGTAAGATTCAATCCTCATCCATGAGGAACTCACTAACCAGAGAAGGAGGTATGCAAAGAATCATATAATCCAGTACAATGTGGTACAGGAGCAGACTACCTGGGAAACTTTAGCACCCCTCCATCGATTTTATATTCATTTATAATTTTTTTTTATTTTAAAGAGGGTACTTCAATTATAAGCTTCAGACTCTATAAAGTCTAGATCTACCCATTATTGCTAAATAATGATGACAATGTCACACAAAGAGTGTGCATGTAACTCTGATTTAGGCTGAGAGGGTCAAAGAAGCTGTTACAATGAGTCATCACCTGGCTTAATTAACAGACAAGATCATTAATTAAGAAAAAGCTCAAAGGATGATGGAATGGAAGGATGAGTAAAGTAATATTTTGAACTCAGAGAACAGGCAAAAAACAATGACATCCCAGACCAGGGGTTTTTAAAGATGGGGAAGTAGGGTCCTCAGATCAGCAACATCAACATCCTCTGCGAACTTTGAAGCGCAAGTTCTTAGGGCCACTCAGATGTATTGAATTGGAAGGTCTAGAGAGTGGGCCTAGGAATCTGTGGTTTAACAAGCCCTAGAGGTGCTTCAGATGCATGTCAAAGCCTGAGAACCACTGCCTTACACTAAGGGGTGGGAAATGAGGATGGCTTCCCTAAGAACTCTTCTAAAACTGCAGTCTAGTTCAGGTGAGAAGGGAATTCTGTTACCAAGAAAAAGTGATTTCACATGGTAAGGAAGAAAGGGAGAAATCTACACTCAGGATTGTGGTAGATTTTGCAGGGGGGAAAACCCATTAGTATAGTCTGTCAAGACCAAACTTTTCACTGTTTGATCACACCTCATTTGCATTTTTAATAGCCCCCATTAGACAGCCTCTGAGCTAATTAGGCAGGCGTCTATAATAGAAGACTTCTGTTTCCTGTTTTCAGAACTCAGAAACTAATGGCTGAAGCACTGCTAAAACAATTAAGTAATAAGAAAAATACTGTGTAAGATTGGCAAAAGCACAGCTGCCATAAATCATTACAAATGACTCACAGCTCCAAATGTTTAATTAGGGAAGAAAAGTAACCTATCACATGTTGGGATGGCAGGGGCAAGCTGAGGGAGAGGGCCTGGAGCAGAGAGTTTCTTGCCCTCTGCCAAGTGGGGATGAAGTTGGGGTTTGAGAATCCAGGGATTCTAGAATTGTTAACACAACCCCATGCTTTAGGGTATACGTAGAGGCAGCTTTTACTACATCTAACTAGCAGTAAATGAAAACTACAGCAGCGCAATAAAATCAGGTAAATCAACGCGATAAAATCTACTAAAGACTCAGACTTATGAGTCACGTGGGTTAGCCAACAGGAAAAGAACCCCAACAAACTGAGATCCTGGCTGAGGGCAAAGAAAATATGTAATGAATAGGTAGTAAAATAAGGATGTTATAAATATTAACTGCAGATTCATGATTACTTTCAGAATCGAGAACAGTATTTATTTCCTTTCTGTGTTTTATGCACATATTTGTACATGTTAATTAGTTTCCTACTCCTTGTTTCCCCTACATTTTATAATCAGGAGTTTGGATGATGGTTAGCCTTGCAATTTAGTCTTCAGGTTTTATTCAGATGGAATTGTTACTGAAAGTATAATATTACCCAAAGATAGGTAGGTGATTGATAGGATTTCATTTCTCCACTTTTTAGGAAAGGACCAGCCAATCTTCATTAGTGTCAGAGTCAGTTGCAGTCTCCCAGGTGGAAGAAATATGGTAATATCATTACATGAAAACTTAACTATAAGCAGAAAAGGATGGGTGTGGATGCTGAGAAATCAAAGGGGTAGACTGTGCAAGTGAGTCTCTCTTGCTCCTATCTGCACCTTTGCTCTCCTATCTCTCTTCTCTAATTTCATGATAGAGGTTCTGCAAATTACATTTTCAACTTTGCTTTCCCTTCCTTTGTGAAATACCTAGAATGGTTTCTGTTTTTCCTGAGAGGACACTGAATGAAACATAGGACTTGATTGATTAGAATGTAATCTATACGCAGATCTACTTTACCTGCTAGTGTCACTGTAAAGGCTCACCCACATTCTAAATGCTATTTATTTTTATTGTTAAGGGTAAATTCCTGTAATTCATATTGAGTAACTTATAAATTTAATACAATTTCAAGACAAATTACACAAAATTTTTAAAAAAGAATTAATTTGATTGTTTGAGAATAAACTCCAATTTGTATTTATTCTTTTGTGAATCACATTGACTATTTGTAGACCATAGGCCATGTATTCAGCACTGTGCTAGGCACTGTGAGGGAAATAAGGAAGGATAGCATTTTTCTAGGTATTGATTAAAAGAGATATTACAAGGCAATAATTGAATGAAAAGAATAAAAACATGATTAATACATATTTAGGGAGTTATATGTTCATAGGAAAGAGTAGTGACAAAACAGCATGTTAAAGTAAAAATTCAGCTGAATCTTGAAGGAGCACTTAGAATATAGAAAAAGAAAAGAAGTTTGTCTAGACAAAGTTAACATTTCAAAATGTATTCTCAATTTTACTCACTTTACCCATTCTTCTATTCTCTCATAGTCATGGAACACAGGGGTAAAAAAAAGTTATGGTCTTTGGGTCAAATCTGAACCACTACCTGTTTTTATTCATTCATGAGCTGTGAATACTGTTAACTATTTTGGGAAAAAATTAAAAGAAGAATAATATTTTATGATAAATGGAAATGATCAAGTTTTAGTGTTCATAAATAAAATTTAATTAGAACACAGGCATACCTATTTGTTTACATATTGTGTATGGCTACTTTCACCCTACAAAGGAAGAGTTGAATACATGCAAGAGAAACTGTATGGCCTGCAAAGCCTAAAATATTTATCATCTGGCTCTTAACAGAAAAAGTTTGCTAACTCCTGACAATACATTCATTATCTTGAAATTCAATTTCACCATCTCAGTTCAAAGCTCAAAATATAGAAGGCATTTCCAGAGGCTTTGTGCTTGACATCTAATGCAGCTCCTCACCTGTTAGTTCTCATCTCTATCTTGTCATTCACTTGTCTCTTTCTCCCCATTTTTTCCCTCTTCATGGTTCTCACCTTGTATTCAAATGGCTGGCTCATAGACCCCTGTACACCAACCAATTCCCCTTTTCTTCCCACTAAAATCTCTTCTCTGCTTTTTTATTTTGCTTTGAGAGAGTGATAAAATATTGAGTAGATACAAAAGAATAGACATGAAATATCTCTCAGTTATAAAGAATAACAATAAAATGAACATGAATCCTCTCTCTAGTTCAAGAGACAAAACAAACGTATCCTTTCTCTATTTCAAGAGACAAAACACTATCATTATTTCCATAGCTCCCAGGACACCTGTGACTCCTTTTCTATCTTTGATTCTCAAGTCTCACTTCCTTAGAAAAACCCTCCTAGATAACTCCAGCCAACACTGCTGGTGCCGGTAGCTTACCATCAGTACCACACACTTTAGTGATAGCTTGGAACTTTAGAAGTTAAAAATTAGGCTTAGAAGCTCGATGCGTAATTTTAAGTATATTCAAACCCTCCCACAAAATGTATGCAATTTCATATGTAACTCTTTGCCGGTAATATTCTGTATCCCAAATATCCATATTTTTGGGCTCTTTTTCAACCAAGAGAGTAGATGGTTTCAATATGCCAGCTATGAATTTTATTTTCCACTTTTACTGAATCTTTTTAGACATTTGGAAGGTGGGTGCTCCTGCTTTTCACATGCCACCATCTAATGCTGATTAAAATCTATGAAAGCATGTGAAAAAGGAACTGGGTCAACTTCAAAATTTTATGTAAGTCCAAAGATGACTTTCTATTAAACTATCCAGATTAGTGAAATAAGAATCTAAACACTCCCTGTATCTTCCCTGCCCAAAGTAATAAATGTCAACCTCTTATACATGTAATGGTGCTTAACCTCAAAGAAACTAATGCAGTTAAAAAAGTTCTGGGCTAACAGCTAGTGGTATTAAGGTCTAGTTCTGATTCATTGTGAAATCTCTCTGAGACTCTAGGAAAAAAATCATTACTGTCTTGTCCTCAGTTTCTTCATCTGTCATTTCTGAGGTACCTTCTGTCTAACATTCTCTGCATTCATGGGTCATGGCCAACATAAACTGGTAACAAGGCCAAAGCTCCCTCTCTATACTCCTCCCTTCTAAATCTCTCTCACCAACACAGCTTTTTACTCTGACAGCTGAATATTGCTAACCAAGAAATTGATTTCCAGCATTCTATCAGCTGCAGAATTTAGGCTTGGAAATCTATTTCCTCACCATGACCCAGCTGGTCATATGAATCCCAGCCATTACGAAATGCTCGGGGGGGGGGGTGGCGGGGGGGGGGGGGGGAGGGGGGGGGGGGGGGGGGGAGAGAGAGAGAGAGAGAGAGAGAGAGAAACTACTCCTGTTGCTCTTGTGAACCACCATGCCAACAACTTCAGCCGTAATGGCCATCATGGGGAGAGTGAAGTTGGTTTTGCTATTGCCAAAAGGGAATTGGCACCAAAATTGCCAACCACAGTTGCTCATGGAGCACAAGAGTCTGCTCAAAGGAACTGCCTGCCTCCCAACACAGCCTCAACACACTGTTTTGATAGGCAGCAGGCCTCCACACTTATCCCATTCTTTTGGCGAGACCTTTACTTCCTTTCCTCTTGGGTATGTGCTCTTGGCTACTTACAGGCCAATCACATCACAGTTCTACCTACATATGCCCTCCTCTCAATTCAGTACATTTCCTTAGGAGTAGTGTGAAAAAGTATGTATAGACTGCCACCTCATAGACTTCTCTCCCTCCCCACTAAAAACTTAAATCTGATTCTTCCTTGAAAATGTTGCTTAATCAAAACTTTGGCTATCTATTTCATTCTCCATTTTCTGAAATGTATTTCAAGATAGTACTTTCCTGGATGTCGTCAGGATAAAATCACTCTTTCTCCCTCTCCTTCTTCCTTCCTTCCTCCCCTCCTTATAACAAAATCATTCTTTCTCTCTTCTTCCTTCCATTCATCTTCTGTTCATCCTTCCTTCCTTCCTTCCTTCCTTCCTCACTTTCTTTTTCCTTTCTCTCTCTCTCTCTCTCCTTTCTTTCTATCAGTTTCTTTTTCTCCAAATGCTTGTGCCCCCACCAAATACCGTGAAACCTAATGTGGGATAATGAATACCTGGGAGTATATGTTTTGCAGAAGCTCCCCCAGTCAACGATGAAGGTAGGTGACAAACACTGATCTAGAACATGCATGAGAACCTAGGAAGACACTAAAATGTCCTCATTAGCCAAAACAAATATCTAAACATTCAGTTATTACATGCCTTCTCATGGAAGATGATGTCTTTTCTTACTTTATCATACTTTTTATTTAGGCACATTATAAAAATTCATTTCCCAATTTTCCACAATAAATTTATAAGCATAAATGAAAAGTATGTGCAAGATTTGACTAAAAACAGACATGCCAATCACACAAAGAAGTGAAAATAACTCCCTAGAAAAGGGATGCAAAGTGAAAATAAGAGTGTTAAGGAGACTTTTGTGTCCTCCCCAGGCCCCTTGCAGCTCTTTTCTTGTACTGCCAACAAGGGATACTTTGGAGTTTGTTTTTGGTTCCTTTTTTTTCTATGTTTTAGTTCTTGCCATTTGGGTGGATAATAAGCATTCGTCTCTTATTTCAACTTCCTTCCTCTATGAAGGTTTATTAGGTTGGTACAAAAACCTGCAATTACTTTTGTGCAACCCTAATAAATGCAGGCCAAAGAGAAATGTAGCAGATTCGACATAGGCCACAAGCCTGAATTTCAGGCCCCAAAGACTTCTGTCAGAGCTGTCCATAGAGCTGTTAAAACCTGGAACTCTGAGAGCCACTGTTCTCTGTGTTTACATTTAATAAGTTTAGTCAGCATAGCAGAGGAAGAAGAGGCCATAGAGGTGATTTGCTAGGACAGATTTCTGGTTATGATGCCCTTGATGCCAGTAAATCACTACCATAGCAGTGTCCAAATATGGCTGCCAGAAATCCTTCATTCCCTATAAAGCATGCCACTTCTCATATCAAAAAGTGGGGACTATTCTCCCTCTCCCTAAACTTGTAGTGACCTTGGGAATTGCTTTGACTAATAGAACGTGACAGAAATGTTATGCTGCCATCCTCATGACTTCTGAGGATGGGCGGCCTCTGCTCTCTCACCCTTAAGGCCTAGCCACCACGCTATAAGAAAGTGTAGAAACAGAGGCCCTGGAAGGTGATAGGCCATCTCAGACACCCCAGCCCCAGCCAAGCTCTCAGCTGAAAGCAACTGCATGAATGAGCCCAGCTGGTGTCACATGGTGCTAACGATCTCCCCAGTTGAACTCTGCCTGAACTCCTGACTTACAAAATTGGGAGAAATAACAAACTGTGCCTTTAAGCCCCAAAGTTTGGGTGTAGTTCATTATATCACAATGGATAACCAAAACACTCTGCCTCACTCTGAACAAAAACCTCACGGAGCACAGAAATTTAGATCTTGCTTGGGGCAGGAAAAACAGTGAGAAACTGTGTATTACAGTAGAGTGTACTGATATTAATAATCTTAAGCCATTGTGATGGCTTAAATGCTACTTAAGGAAATAGGAATACCCTGCCTAAGCCTGTATGATATATTTTAGACATAATCCATTTGAATTTATTAAAAATTTGAATATTCGAATAGCAAATTTTAGAATAAGTATCAGGAATCTGGAACATTGGCTTATGTAGGAAGCTTCATCCCTGAGGAAGTTAGACAAATGATTTGTTGTCATACAGAGGAATTATCCTTGCCTTGAGATCAAAGAGAAAGCAGATGAGTACAGGGCTTGCAGAGAGAAGACCAAACTTACTGTGAAATATATCTGAAGACTAAGGGTTGGAAGGATAAATTTGGAGCCCTAGAGAAACTTCCCTAACAGCCTACTACCTGTCCTGACCTTGCCACTGAACAATGTGCTTTTCACAGAAAACTCAAAGAGGAAGTCTGGATGCTAGCCACACCATCACCATTTATTTACTATAGGATTTTAGCTAAATTATCTAACCTCTCTTGAACCTTAATTAAAGAACATATCTGAATCCCACTGATTGTCTTCTCAGATAAATGCTACAGACATGTATTTGGGTAAAGGAAACCATATTCCTAGTTGGGAACTGGGGCTCCAACAGAGAATAGGTTCATCATTCCTGGGCTAGCTGAGCCTCCTGGTATATTAGTTCTTTAGGCTTACACTAACAAAGGGATACAAACTAAGTGGCTGAAACCATAGAAGGTATTGTCTCACCGTCTGGAGGTCAGAAGTCTGAGATTATGGTGTTGCAGGGTGGGTGTTTCCTTATGAGGGCTGTGAGGCAGAATGTTTCAGGCCTCTCCCCTAATTTCTGAGGGCTTGCTGGAAATCTTTGGCACTCCTTGGTTTATAGATTCGTTACCCTGATCTCAGACTTCATCTCACATGGCATTCTTCCTATGTGCATGTCTTTGTGGTTGAAGTTTCCCTGTTTATAAGGACACTGGTCATATTGGTTTAGGGCCCACCCTAAAGACTTTGCTTTAATTTGATTACCTCTGTAAAGACCCTCTCTCCAAACAAGCTCACATTCTGAGAAACACGGAGTCAGGACTTCAACATATCATCTTTGGGGAAACAATTCAAGCCATAACACCTGTGCTGGTTAGGATATGCTATTCCAACCTGCAGAATCTTAGAGTTGGAGTGTCTGTGGAAATAGCAAACCCCACTAATGCCTATCCTGATGTCTCCCAGAGGCTGACTCAGACCCCTCATTCCATCTTGGCCTGAAACTTCCTGAGAAAGCGTCCTATCACTTATCCTGACAGCCTTTCTCACCCTGGACCCCAACTGGGCCTCCTCTATCTGCTGTCTTAAACTCCAGTACCACCCTCATCACTCACCCTTGTCCCCCACTCACTCCACAAGCATCCCCTCAGGGCTGAACCCCTGCTTCCCTCCCAAATCTTCACTCTTTCCAGGATTTCTTCCACCAAAGAGACCCGGACATTGAAATTAAGGAGCTCATTTGCGGTTTTTTTGTTTTTGTTTTCTGGGTTTTTTTGTTGTATATATTTTTCAGATTTTTTCTTTCCAAAAGAAAAGACACAATATCTGAATGACAAATGTGTTGTGTCTATCCCCTTGCTTAGGTATTTCAAAGGAAAAGAGAAAAAAAAAAAAAAAAAAAAACAACCAAGCCTCACAAAGCAGGCAGGAATAACCACTTAACAATTCAGTGGCTGTCTTGGTGCACATGCCTCCCTCCTAGTTCATTCTTCTACACTAACAACTGCTTTGGGCACCATAAATTATATACCTGTTTTGACTAAAAGGAGTTGCATGATGAGTGGTGGGGCTTATCAAAATCGAGTCCACATTGCAGGCGCTGTCAGTATGACAGACAGAAAGGCACAGTGTAATCTCAATGACTTCCCAATGAAACATAGACAGAGGCTTAACCTGATCCCTGAAGGAATGACAAGGAAAATAAGGTGAAAGACCAATTAGCCTCTTTCTACATAATCCTAAACTTATTGGCTGGCTATTTTTACTTCTTCCACTCCCTGACTCACCAGGTGGCAGCCAGGAGGTGACAGAAGCCAATGCTTTCTCTTCAGAGCCCTCTGATAATTTTTGGTGGAAAAGCTACCTGACTTTTACTGGACTAAAAAGTGTGTCATATCAACCTGGCCCAGAGCCTTCTTTTTCTTTTAGAGAGTTGAGAAAAACAACACCTATGCACCTGTTTTTCTAAGTGGTAGAAAGAAGGGATGTGGAGACAAGTAGCAATTCTCTGAAATGTTATCCTTCAGTTGCTGGGTGCCTGCTTTGTGTTCACCCCTTGCTAGGCATTGTAGAAGAGTCAGGAAAAGAAAAGTCACATTCTATGGCCTCTCAAAATTTAGTGGAGAGTAAATAGATAAAACTCCACTGTAGGAAAAGAAAGTCTTAATGATGCCGCTGGTTTTCATGTGTGATGAAATTGTCTCTCCCTTGTTAGCAGGTCAGGTATTAACTTCGGGGTTTTTATCCAGCTCTGGGGATGGATGTGCACTGGACACTCATCTTCCTGGAGTCTTTCATTTAGCATCATTTGTGACCAATGGGATATAGCTGAAAGGAAACTAAGCAGGGTTCAGAGCAGCATGTGCAGTGGTACTTAGGGGCTGAGACCAGGAATAAACAACCAGCTGGCTTGAGCCACACAGTTATGTGTACTGAGATGAGGTCCCCACAATGGGAGTTGACCAAAGGTCAATGTGACAGAAACTGGAAGAAAACCATGAAGGGTGAGGGAATCACTTAGTAGTTCTAGAAAAAAGTTTCCTCCATTTTCCTGGAGGTGATGTTTACAGTGCTCGAATGCACTATCCTGGCTGCTCCAGCCATGTCTCCTAACTGAATTTCCCATATAACCTGTCCTGAGAGAGTTGATAAAGCCACCAAAGGTGTTTCACTCCCAGGACATGGATCAGTCACTGAAGGAACACAGCATCCCAGCAACCAGACAATTCCCAAGAAATGGAGCAAGTACATTCAGGAGCCAAAACCCTTGTTAATCAATTTGGCTGTTGTTTCTCCTCTGTTATTTTTGCCCACATATGCCATGTTCCCTCCAATCAACTTCAATTAAATTTATCGTAACAAAGATTGATACTAATTATCATTAGTATAAGAAATCACCTTTTTCTTCACATAGTGCTTTTTTCCTTCAAAATCATTTTCACACACATTAGTGAATTCAGTTTTTATCATCTGCTGTATGCCCAGCCAGGGGCTAGGTACTGTGGGGGATGCAAGAAGCACGGCTCTGCACACCCACTGACTGACTAGTGCTCTCTCTCACTTTGCTTTCACTGGTCATTGTGATTAAACCATGAAGCACAGATACCAGAGAAAGGGCAGGGCTCCATTCCGGGTAGAAAAAATGGAAATCTGTCACTCTGCCCACGCAGAACCTCCTGTTATCACTCTATCATCGTCCATGACTGACCCAGTCCCTCAGGCTGCTCCTAGCCCCTAAGATTTTGAAGCTACTATTTCTCTTTTCTAGATGGCCCTGGTGTCATCATTTCCAATCTTAACCACACCCTCTTCCTACTCGCATATCCTCACAACTTCTCCAGATTCCTTTATGTTGCATTTTGGCTCTCTGCTGGGTTTGCAGCTCCTCCCAATTTAGCAACATCTGAAAATTTAATTAGCAGGCGGTTGTCTCCCTCTTCCATATAATTAATGAAGATGTTAAAATAAAACTGGATTAAGAATTTATTACACTATAATTTGCAAATCATTGCCACAGTTACTAGATAAGCTCTAACAAGGCAAGAGGGAGCAACTCAAGAGGGACAAGGGTGGCTAAGCCAGCACTATCCTCCCTCTAAGCTGAAGGCAAAATGTTACAGGGGAGAGAACTCAGATTGGGAAATGGTAGCCAGGGTACTGGCTGAGAGTCTGTCACTAACTGGTAGACACTCCCACATCATAATCCATCCCTAAACCCCAAGGCAGAAGTTAAAGAACACCAAGAGAATCTCAGCTCAAATCACCAAGGGGCCAGGGAGGTTTTCCTGTGAGCTTGGAACAAATGCAGTGATCCATTAGAAAGGGAGGGAGTGCCATTTATTTCTTTCTCTTGCTTGATTGCCCTGGCCAGAACTTCCAATACGATGTTGAACAGGAGTGGAGATAGAGGGCATCCTTGTCTTGTGCTGGTTTTCAAAGGGAATGCCTCCAGCCTTTGCCCATTCAGTATGACACTGGATGTGGGTTTGTCATAAATAGCTCTTATGGTTTTGAGATATGTTCCATCAATACCTAGCTTAGTGAGTGTTTTTAGCATGAGGAGGTGTTGAATTTTACTGAAGGCTTTTTCTGCATCTATTGAGGTAATCGTGTGGTTTTTGTCATTGGTTCTGTTTATGTGATGGATTACATTTATTGATTTGTATATGTTGAACCAGCCTTGCATCCCAGGGATGAAGCTGACCTGATCGTTGTGGATAAGCTTTTTACTGTGTTGCTGGATTTGGCTTGCCAGTATTTATTGAGGAGCTTCACATCAATGTTATCAGGGATATTGGAAAATTTTCTTTTTTTGTTGTGTCTCTGCCAAGTTTTGGTATCAGGATAATGCTGGACTCACAAAACGAGTTAGGGAAGAGTCCCACATTTTTTCTATTGTTTGGAATAGTTTCAGAAGGAATGGTATCAACTCCTATTTGTACTGCTGATAAAATTTGGCTGTGGATACGTGTGGACCTGGCCTTTTTTAGGTTGGTAGGCTATTAATTACTGCTTCAAATTCAGAACTTTTTGTTGGTCTATTCAGGGATTGACTTCTTCCCGGTTTAGCCTGGGTAGGGTGTCTCCAGGAATTTATCCATTTCTTCTAGGTTTCTAGTTTATTTGTGTAGAGGTGTTTATAGTATTCTCTAATAGTTTGCATTTCTGTGGGATCAGTGGAGATCTCCCCTTTATCATTTTAATTATGTCTATTTGATTTTTCTCTCTTTTTATTAGTCTGACTAGTGGTCTATCTATTTTGTTAATCTTTTCAAAAAGCCAGCTTCTGGATTCACTAATTTTTGAAGAGCACTTCATGTCTCTGTCATCTTCAGTTCTGCTCTGATCTTAGTTATTCCTTGTCTTCTGCTAGCTTATGAATTTGTTTACTCTTGCTTTTCTAGTTCTTTTAGCTGTGATGTTAGGATGTTGATTTTAGGAAGAGAGAAAGTCAAATTGTCTCTGTTTACAGATGACAGGACTGTATATTTAGAAAACCCCATTGTCTCAGCCCAAAAACTCCTTAAGCTGATAAGCAACTTTAGCAAAGTCTCAGGACACAAAATCAATGTGCAATACTCACAAGCATTTCTATACACCAATAGTAGACAGAGAGCCAAATCTTGAGCAAACTCCCATTTACAATTGCTACCTAGAATAATAACCAGAATCTACAAGTAACTTAAACAAATTTATAAGAAAAAAATAACTCCATCAAAAAGTAGATGAAGGATATGAACAGAGGCTTTTCAAAAGAAGACATTTATGCAGCCAACAAACCTATTTAAAGAGCTTATCAGCACTGGTCATTAGAGAAATGCAAATCAAAAGCACAAGGAGATACCATCTCACACCAGTTAGAATGGCAGTACAACTTACAAGGGATGTGAAGGACCTCTTCAAGGACAACTACAAACCACTGCTCAAGGAAATAAGAGAGGACACAAACAAATTGAAACACGTTCCATGCTCATGGATAGAAAGACTCAACATCATGAAAATGTCCATACTGCCCAAAGCAATTTATAGATTTAATGCTATTCCCATTAAGCTACCATTGACTTTCTTCACAGAATTAGAAAAAAAATACTTTAAATTTCATATGTAACCAAAAAAGAGCCTGTGCAGAGCCAAGACAATCTTAAACAAACAGAACAAAGCTGGAGGCATCACACTACCTGACTTCAAACTATGCTACAAGGCTACAGTAACCAAAACAGATATATAGATCAATGGAATAGAGCAGAGGCCTCAGAAATAACACTACACATCTACAACCATCTGATCTTTGTCAAACTTGACAAAAACAAGCAATGGGGAAAGGATTCCCTATTTAATAAATGGTATTGGGAAAACTGGTTAGCCATATGCAGAAAACGGAAACTAGACCCCTTCCTTATACTTTATACAAAAAAATGCAAGATGGATTAAATACTTAAACATAAGACCTAAAACCATAAAAACCCTAGAAGAAAACCTAGGCAATACCATTCAGGACATAGGGATGGGCAAATACTTCAGGACTAAAACACCAAAAGAAATTGTAACAAAAGCCAAAATTGACAAATTGTATCTAATTAAACTAAAGATCTTCTGCACAGCAAAAGAAAGAGTGAACAGGCAGCCTACAAATGGGAAAAAACTTCTGCAATCTATCTGTCTGACAAAGGGCTAATATCCAGAATCTACAAATACACAAATTTATAAGAAAAAATAAACAACTCTATCAAAAAGTGGGTGAAGGATATGAACAGACACTTTTCAAAAGAAGGCATTTATGCAGCCAACAAATCTATAAAAAAAAAAAAAAAAGCTTATCATCACTGGTCATTAGAGAAATGCAAACCAAAAGCACAATGAGATACCATCTCAGACCAGTTAAAATGGCAACCATTAAAAAGTCAGGAAACAGCCGGGCGCGGTGGCTCACGCCTGTAATCCCAGCACTTTGGGAGGCCGAGGGGGTGGATCACAAGGTCAAGAGATCGAGACCATCCTGGTCAAAATGGTGAAACCCCGTCTCTACA
>NW_022436997.1:8801566-8802135 GCF_009761245.1 Sapajus apella
AAAAAAAAAAAAGTCAGGAAACAACAGATGCTGGAGAGGATGTGGAGAAATAGAAACACTTTTACAATGTTGGTGGGAGTGTAAATTAGTTCAACCATTGTGGAAGACAGTGTGGTTATTCCTCAAGAATCTAGAACTAGAAATACCATTTGACCCAGCAATCCATTACTGGGTATATACCCAAATGATTATAAATCATTCTATAAAGACACATGCACGTGTCTGTTTATTATAGCACTGTTCACAATAGCAAAGGCTTGGAACAACACAAATGTCCACCAATGTTAGATTGAATAAAGAAAATGTGGCACATATACACCATGGAATACTACGCAGCCATAAAAAAGAATGAGTTCATGCCCTTTGCAGGGACATGGATGAAGCTGGAAATCATCATTCTCAGCAAACTAACACAGGAACAGAAAAGCAAACAATGCAAGTTCTCACTCATAAGTGGGGGTTGAACAATGAGAACATATAGGCACAGGGAGGGAACATCACACACCGGAGCCTGTCGGGGTTGGGGGGCAAGGGGAGGCATAGAATTAGAAGAAATGCCTAATGTAGAT
>NW_022436997.1:8802235-9098069 GCF_009761245.1 Sapajus apella
ATCTTCTTTCTAAATATCTATTTTTGGCTAATGAAAACAACCAACTCTAGACAGAACTGTTCAATCATAATGTTCAAAAAAAATCATAACATTTTAAAATGTTTCTGACATTTAAAAATAATAGACTGGCCAGGCACCGTGGCTCAGGCTTGTAATCCCAGCACTTTGGGAGGCCAAGGTGAGTGGATCACAAGGTCAGCAGTTCAAGACCAGCCTGGTCAACACAGTGAAACCCCGTCTCTACTAAAAATACAAAACTTAGCTGGGCATGGTGGTAGGCACCCATAACCCTAGCTACTCAGGAGGCTGAGGCAGAAGAATCACTTGAACCCAGGAAGCTGACGTGGCAGTGAGCTGAGATTGCACACTACACTTCAGCCTGGGTGACAGAACTAGACTCCATCTCAAATAATAATAATAATAGACCATGGGGAAAATCCTATACCTTATTTTTTCTCAGTTCATTCCCAACCCAATCTCACTATCTCTGCTTTTACCTTCTGCTGGCCCTGACCTGACTTTGGTTCCTACTGTTTCTTCTGAAATGATCTCTCTCAGGTATATCTTTTGCCTTGACTTTTCTTTTCTTTGACTTTCATGACCTCACACCCTCCTCTAGCCCCTCCTTCAGCCTAGCTCTTCCTGGAGCTACATGGCTCATATCTTTCCAGCAATAATAAACAAGTCCCCTGCGTAAGTTCATTTTCACGTGACTTATAAAGACATACCTGAGACTGGGCAATTTAGAAAAGAAAGAGGTGTAATTGGACTTACAGGTCCACATGGCTCGGAAGGCCTCACAATCATGGTGGAAGGCAAGGAGAAGCAAGTCAAGTCTTATGTGGTTGGCAGCAGGCAAAGAGAGCTTGTGCAGGGCAACTCACATTTTTAAAACCATCATATGTCATGAAACCAATTCACTATCACAAGAACAGCACAAGAAGGACCTACCCCCATAATTCAATCATTTACCACTACCGGGTTCCTCCCACGACACATGGGAATTGTGGGAGTTACAATTCAAGATGAGATTCGTGTGGGAACACAGCCAAACTATATCAACGCCTCACCTGTTACAACACACAGGCCAACCCCACCTCTGGCTCCTGAAGTATTCTGGTGCAGATATTCTCTGCTCTGTCTTTCATGTTGGATCTGCCATCTGCTCTCTGGCTATGCCTACCCAGTAAAGCCAGAGAGCAAACCTGGGAACAGGATTAAATACCTTTACGGTGGACAGACACAAAATGGATTATTAAAGGGGTTATTAGTGTGTTTAGGAGAACACTCTTATCTTCACAGAGCAAAGGTTAAAGAAGTCACTATACCTGTGAAACCTTTTCAAGAAAACAAATGTTGAAGAATTGAATTCCTAAATCGAATTTGATTCCAAAGTCATTTTGTTTTGTCCAACACATGATTTGACAAATCATGTAGGACTTAACTGACTCACTGGCCCTATATTGTGAATTCCAGGTCAAGTTTGGCACCAAATATACTAATTTCAAAATTTGAGTTCCTGTAGTTCTTTACCTCAGTGTATTGTAAAAAATAAGCCTGTTTTGTTGAAAAAAGAAATAAAAGACAAAGTAGTGATTCACGCAAGGGAATACCTTGAAACGGGAATAATTTATAAAACAAAATACCCTTAATATGACAGCAGTCAATTTAGCCTGATATAAAAGAGGGTCTGTGTTTTCTTTCATTTATATTTTTATGATACGTAATGTCTTTATAATTTCACCACTCCACATCAAAGCCGCCAACCGCTGAGTGCCTAAATAAGTAGCATGTGAAGAAAATGAATGAATTGCTAAATGTCCCATTATGTCCACAGAGAATATCCTTCTATTTGGAGTCAGGAATCTTAAATTGAGACAACAAATGAATGGTTTTCACTCCAATGGAGGGAGAGTTTTGGCAACTTTATTACGCTCAGCATTTGCATTGGAATAAGGGAAAATATAAAGAGAAATGAAGTTTTAAAAAATAATAAGTGTTGTTGGTGTTGGGTTCTGGCTCTGAATGTCAGTTCCTCTGTGAGACAGAGTGATAGGGACTGTGGGGGGGGCATAGCACATGCATAAAAGCTCCAAGGAGATGGAGCAGAGGGCCTGTCACTGTTGTGATTTCTCCGGCACAAAGAAGCTATTTGAAGAATCTTAACAAGTTACAACGTGTTTGGCCCAACACATTAGGACTGACATCAAAAATGGAAAAGCAGAGAATCTGTCGAGCTGGTTAAAGGAAATCACAATAATCAGCAGCTCTTAGGGCACTTAACCACAGACACCCAGGGAGCCCCAAGTCAAGGAATAAGAAATGGGGGGGGGGAAGTGGTGATTGCAGCAATATCCAAGAGCTCATTGACCTTAAAAATCTACCCAATGTGCATCGGTGGAAAACAGGATGAATCCTATAGCAAAGATAACACAACTATGGATCTGTTTATGCTGAAGCAACAAAGGCTACTGAGATCCACTTTCGCTGGCCATAATTCACCCTCTTAAAGCCTCAACATTTAAAACTTATATTCTTCATATTCTAGATCTCATCTTTCTTTCTCTTACTATCTGAATATGTCCATAGAAACCTCCTCTGAGCAGAGTGTTTTGTGCCACAATTGATGATGGAGAAAAGATGGGCTCACTAGCGTGCTATAGTGGCCTCCATTTCAGGAGGCCAGCATTTTCTGGGTAAGACACTTAGCATACTCATTGAGAATTAACTATGAGTACATGATCAAAATAGGTCAGGTGTACTTAACTTCTGACCTATTGGAGTGATGAGATCACAGTCCAGGGTAAACAGTTAGTAACCAAGTCAAATGTTTTATTCCCTGAGGTTGATCTGCACATTTGTGACTGTGTGAGAATATATGTGTCGTGCAATATGCACACAGTCAGGGCAGAGTAGGAAGAGGCTTGCTCTCTGACACCTTTTAGGGTCTATATTTTAAAGAAAAAAGTTCATACCCAGATAGAAAAAAAAACAAAACACCTGAAATTCAAAGGGTCACCTTTCATGCTAAATAGAGAGTAGCATTTTACTCCTTTAAATGGGAAAATCTGCTCTATGTGGAGCAAATACAGTATAAAATTGCAACATAATGCATGTAACTATGAACATATGCTTTGAAGCTTAACACCGTTCTTTTAAGACAAAATAATCAATGGACAGTCTGTTCCTGATCTGGTTTGGATCTACGTCCCTGCCCAAATCTCATGTTGGATTATAATCCCTAATGGTGGGGGTGGAGTCTGCTGTGAGGTGACTGGATCATGGGGTCAGTTTCACATGAATGATTTAGTACCATCCTACTTAGTACTGCCCTCGCAATGATAGTGAAGCACCTGCCCCCCAACCCCCTTGCTCCTACTCTGGCCATGTGATGTTCATACTCCCCCTTAGTTTTCCACCAAGATTGTAAATTTCCTGATGCCTCCCAGAAGCTGAGCAGATGCCAGCATCATGCTTCCTTACAGCCTGTGGAACTGTGAGCCAACTAAACCTCTTTTCTTCATAAATTACCCAGTTTCCAGTATTTCTTTATAGCAATATGAGACTGGACTAATACAGTTCCTCTCTGGCCTCAGTTTTTTAATCACAGGAACAAGCAGCTTAGATTACATAATTTCTAAATTCCAATCCAGTCTCATATTGTATGGTCTTTAACAATATTAACGACAATATCACAATTATACCATAATGGCATATTATCAACAACAACTTTGTCAACAACTATTTGCTAAACACTTAAGAGGCGTGAGACAGTGTGTTGAGTGGTTTATGTACTTTAACTTAAAATAATTTAACTCATAGTAATTTGATAAATAACTATTCTCATTTTTATAGATGAAGACAAATAAATTTCCCAATAGTACATAGTTTATGGGTGGCAATATTAAAATTCTAACTCAAATCTAACCCCACAACCTGTGCTCTTAATTTTTAAAAAGCTGTATTGAGTATTTCAGTTTTACCTAGCATAGAGGGAGGGAAAGACAGGCTATAAGAGACTGAAAAGCAGAAATAGTTTCAATAAGTGTTTACAATATTATTGAAGAGAAAAGAGCCACATGGGAAAGAGATAACCATACAGTATAGTATGTGTGTAAGTGCCAGAGTGAATAGATCAGTCAATAAGAACTACAGGACCTAGAGAAGGGAAAATCATTATTAGTTAGATACTAGCAACAAGCCTAGCTAGAAAGGGCTTCATGTCATTGGGCTTTCAAATGGAGAGAAAACAAGGCAGACAGAAAGGCTAGGACAAGGCTTTTTTGGGAGGAAAAGTGCATTAGCAGACACAAACACTGGGATTGTAGCAAGAACAAAAGACAGTGAAGAGAGAAGCTTGCATTTTCTAGTCTGAAGAAAACATGTAAACCTTCATATTTTGCAAAATAAGTTAATATATTTTCCTTATAATAGAGAAGACTTCAGAAACAGCATATTCTTTGTAGCTAATGGTTAATTCATTCATTGTTGCAAAATATAATCAGCATTTTTGGACATACAATATTATGGCAGACCAATATTTTCACCACATGTACGAAGATCAACCTGGGACTCTTGTTGAATATGAAGAAAAGTGATTCTCACCACAAACCCACGTAGCAGAATTCCTACTGAATTAATTCAGGAATTTGCATGTCCAAATGCTTCTCAAATTGTTTGTTTTTTTTTAAAAGTCATTGCAGTATAGCTATCATACAATAAAATGCACAGATTATAAATATTTAGAGTGATAAATTTTGATAAATATATCAAATACTACCCTGTAGTAACCTTCATCCCAAACAAGACACAGAACACTTTATCACCTCCGAAAGTTTCTTGTACCCCTTCTATACTTTTGATATTTGGCCCTCCAAGCCTCATGTTGAAATTTAATCCCCAATTTTGTAGGTGGAGCCTACTGGGAGGTATTTGGATCATGGGCCAGATCCCTCATGAATAGCTTGATACAGTCCTTGCAGTATTGAGTTCTTGCTTTATTAGTTCCCATGAGACATCCCCAAAGAACTGGTTGCTGATTGTTTAAAAGAGTTTGTCACATCCCTCTTTGATCTCTACCTCTCTCTCTTCCTATCATCATGTGATACATTACCTTTTGCCTTGGGTGGAAGCTGTCTGAGGACCTCACCAGATGCAAATGATTCTTATACATCCATGGGTGAAATAAACCCCTTTCTTTACAAATTACTCAGCCTCAAGTATTCCTTTATAAGCAACACAAATGGACTAAAACAGCCCTTTGCCATCAGTCCCCAACTGTTCCAGGAAACTGTAGATCTGATTTTCAATCTCTGAAGATTAGTTCTGTCTGTTCTAGAGCTTCCTATAGCCATAATCAGACATAGTATACTTTTTTGTGCCTGACTTCTCAACATAAAGTCTATGAGACTCACCCCTGTTGTTGTGGGCATTAGCAATTTGCTTGTTTTTGTCACTGAGTAGTATTTCATTTCATGAATATACCATGATTTGTTCATCCATGGTCTTGTTAATACACATTTGGGTGGTTTCCAGTTTTTCACTTTTGTGAATAAAGCCATTACAAACAATTTTATAAGTCGTTTTATAAAGTTTTTGTTGCTCTTAGATAAATAATTAGGAGTGAAATCGCTGGGTAATAGGGTGGGTATATGTTTTAGCATTAAAATAAATGACCAATCAGTGATTGTGCCATTCTATTGTCCCATCAAAAATGTATGAAAGTTTCAGTTGCTCCACATCCTCACTAGATACTGTCAAGCTTTTTAATTTCACCCACTCATGACCATTTTTTTTTATGTTTAGTACTTTTGTGTCCATGAGGTATAAAAATTTTTAGTATTTTCATTCTAGTTCATTGAAAATATTTTCTAATTTCTTTTAAAATCTCTTCTTTGACCCATGGGTTATCTAGAAATATGTTTTTTTCAATTTCCAAATATTTGGCTATTTTTCTTTTTATTCTTAATGATTTTTAATTTAATTCCATTGTAGTCAGAAGACATATTTTATAAGATTTTAATTTCTTGAAATTTATTAGACATATTTTAGTGAACAATTAATAATCTTTCTTGTTGAATGTTCCATATGCACTTAAAAATAATTTGTATTCTACAGTTGGGTGTGATGTTTTGTTAATGTCAATTATGTCAAGTTGGTTGATAGCATTGTTTAGATTCTCTATATTCTAAATGATTGGCTTATTTGTTCTATTAACTAATGAGAGGTAGTTAATAACTTTCAGTAGCTAATACCTTTCAGTGTTAATAGTTAATATTCTATCATAAAGGATAAGAGTTAATATATCCTACTGAGAGGATTTATTAACATATCAATAATTGTGTTATAGATTTCCATCTTTTTATATTCATTCTGTTTGTATTAAATTGTTTCTTGTAGAGAGTATATATTTTAATTTTATAGCCAGTGTGACAATATCAGCCTTTCAATTTGCATGCTTAGTTCATTTATATTTAAAGTAATTATTTATATGGTTTGGGCTAAATATACCACCTTACTAGATATTTTGTATGTATTTATTTATCTGGGCATTGTTTTGATATTTATTTCTGAGGTTAAATGAATAGTTTTGGTATTATATTTCTTTTCTCTACTGGGTTTTTAACTATGCTGCTTTTATTTTTTTGTTATTCTATAAATTATTATATTCTTAATTTATTAGAGTGTCCTTATAATTAATATTTTATCAATTCACACTTTACACTGCCAACTTCACAAATGTAAAAATCTCAAATCAGTTAATAATAATGAGCTCTACCAACTTTTAGAGAATTATTGTCTTATATTTTATCTCTACATAGGTTTTAAGCAGATGTTATAATGTCATTTTTGCTTTAACAAGCCATTATTCCTATAAAGAAAGTAAAAGAAAACTAAAAGTAAGTTTTTTGTTTTTTGTTTTTCAGATGGAGTTTCACTCTTGTTGCCCAGGCTGGAGTGCACTGCATGATCTCGGCACACCGCAACCTCCACCTCCTGGTTTCAAGTGATTCTCCTAACTCAGCCTCCTGAGTAGCTGGGTACGTGCCACCACACCTGGCTAATTTTGTATTTTTAGTAGAGATGGGGTTTTTCCATGTTGGTCAGGCTGGTTTCAAACTACTGACCTCAGGTGATACACCTGCCTTGGCCTCTCAAAGTGCTGGGATTACAGGCATCAGCCACCATGCCCAGCCAGTATGTTTTTATATTAGCTTACTATTTACCATTTTTAGTGCTTTTCATCTCTTCTTGTAGAATTAGTTTTCATGTTATATCATTTTCCTTCAGTGTGATTTTTTTTTTGAGTATTTCTATAGTCCACGTCTGTCAGCAACACATTTTCCCAGCATTTATTTAGTTATGAGATGGAGTCTCACTCTGTCACCCAGGCTAGAGTGCAGTAGCACAATCTCAGCTCACTGCAACCTCCACCTCCCAGGTTCAAACGATTCTCCTGTCTCAGAATCCTGCCTGAGTAGCTGGGACTACAGGCACATGCCAACACACCTGGCTAATTTTTTTTTATTTTTAGTAGAGATGAGGTTTCATGGTGTTAGCCAGGATGGTCTCAATCTCCTGACCTCATGATCTGCCCACCTCAGCCTCTCAAAGTGCTAGGATTACAGGTGTGAGCCACCGTGCCCAGCCTCAGCTTTTACTTATAAAACCCAATTTAAAAAAAATATTTTCATTGCATACAGATTCTTAGCAGGTTCTTTTGTTTGTCTTTTCTTTCAGTACTTTAAACATGGTCATTCCATTGTCTTTTGGCCTTCATTGTTTCTGATGAAAAATCAACCATCTTTCGTACTGTTGTTCCACTGTGTGTAATGTGTTGTTTTTCTCCCGGCAGCTTTTAATATGTTCTCTATATCTCTTCATAGTTAGTTTTCATCAGTTTGATTATGATGTCCCTAAATATGGAATTCTTTGTATTTATTATACTGCAGCATTTTGTTACAAGTAGGAATTACTGATTCCTATCCCAAATCCATTGCATCAGAGTCACAGTGTAAGAAAGTTCCAAATGTCTAAATACTCCCAAAATTATCTTTACTGACACTTAAATTTAGATAATCACTAGGCTATAATAATAAAACTCATCTCTAGTCTGAAGAAATTTAAAATATTTAATAAACTATGTACTCAAAAATACATAGTATCATTAGGACACAAAGATATTCCATATCAAGAGAGATGATTTGCCATAAAAGTTAAGAAATTAAAAAAGAAATCTACATGGTAAGAAAGAAAAGCATATTGAAAGGCATATCATTTAAGTAGAATCTTAAAACATAAGTGACATTTTTATTTGGAGAGTTGAAGGGGAGCTGATCATTTCTAAATTCTGTTATAAAGAATAATTTTACTATTCCAAACCTAATCTTGAGACCTCTATCAGAGATGGAAAATAAGGGGTTCTAAGTCAACCTAGAGGAATATTTCTGACAGACTTAAAATTAAGGTCTCTAATCTTTCAGCATTTAATACAGAACTGTACCCCCCTCTCCCCACCCTTTGGTCCCCCATACACACATTTATAATCCTTTACCAAGCAGAAAAACAGAGCTGAAATGCTTTCCAGCTCACTAACAAAATGCAATGGCTTCTTATTTTTTTTAATGCAACATAACCTGGATGTCAGGTTGCATTAAGATTCCTTGGGTTACGATGACATAAATAGTTCAAGGTAATGAAACATGACACTGAGAAATATGGGCATTGATCTGTGCCACTAATTTAAAGACGCACTGGGTTTTGCCTTGATCTGTTTTTATGTCCCCAACAAGAAAATGACACATGGATAATGGGTATTGTCTGCTTTGTTGTTCCCAAGACGGGCTGCAAAGAAGAGTTTTTTCATTATTGACACATCCATTGTATTGACAAAAGGGTTATCATATCCTCTTTCTCATGGACTCTTGTCAAATGGTCATAAGTTACAAAAACAACAACAGAATCATTCTAAAAGACAATCTTTGGGAAAATATATTCCAACTGTATCTTCCTCACGCTTCATTCTGCATTGGAACTAAAATTCAATCTTAATTTATTTATGCAATCAATAAACTATGGGCTAGGTACTATGCTGGGGTTAGAAATACAATGACTAAGATCCTTACTTCATAGTCTTGTCCAGTGTTTATCAAAATATACTTTTCAGAGATGTTACTAGGTGTAGCCCTAAAAACTCTGTGTTTGGGAAATAGAGTTAAACACATAGCAAGAATTGGGGATCAAAGTGAAATTAAACTGATTAAGAATTGTCTGCCCCTTCTATATCAGAGCAGTATAGTCACAGGCCTCTGGTGTGTGGGAACTGGAACTGAGTTATAAAATCTGGGAGTTGTCAAGTCCTTTTCTGTCTATGAAATGAAGATTTAAAAATTCTACCCATCAGCCTGGAATAACAGCAAAGAATCAGATTATAGCCATTATTTATTGAGACTATGGCTCTGGTCACTAAAAAGTCATTAGAGCCTGCTCTAACAAGGAGTTTTCAAGCCCGCTCCAAATATAAGTATGAATTCCAAATCTGTATATATAGCATAGAGACCCCAAATTGGGACTAAACATAATATTGATTTGTAAATAGTGACACCCCAGAGTGGCAAAAGAATCATCTGTCATAATGACCTTTATAAAATCCAAGAACTGATGAGTTCCTACAGAAAACAGACTCTACCAACTGTAGATAATAATGACAATAATAATAAACTAAAAGCTATTTCAGGAAATAGTTCTCCATGAAAGAAAATGAATACAAATAACAACAACAAAAAAGATCACGTCACTGCACACTGCACTCCAGCCTGGGCAACAGAGTGAGACTCTGTCTCATGAATGAATGAATGAATGAATGAATGAATGAATGAAAATAAATCCAAGTTATTAGTATTTTCCTCAATGTTAGTTCATTCCGTGTCATATTTAACAAATGTTTGCCTATTCCAAGGCCATATATATAGTTTCCATTTTTTCCTTTTATAAACTTACTTTAAATCCATATGTAAAAACGTAGTACAGAGTAGATGAAGGTATTTGTAATGCATATACTGACAGAAACCTCCTATCCAGAATATATTTAAAAACTCTTGCAAATCAATATGAGAATGAAATCCAGTAAAACAATAGCCAAAGATTTGAATAGGTGCTCTACAAAAAAGGACATAAAAGTGACCAATGAGTGTTAGAAACAGTATTCAGCAATGTTAGTTATTGTGGAAATAAAAGTTGAAACCACTACAGGATACAATACACCCCAGAGGATATCTAAAATTATAAATGCTCTCAATATGACAGGTTGGCAAGGATGTAAAGGAACGAGAATTCTTATTTGTTGATGGATTTAATTGCAAACCATTATAACAACTTATAAAAATGTGTAGGCAGTATCCATTAAAGCTAAAACACATGTATAACTTATGACCCAGCAATCCAACTAATGGATATGTACCCAATTAAAATGAATGTTTATGTCTAAGATATACAGAATGTTTATCACAGCTTTATTCATGGTTATCAAACTGAGAACACCAAAATATTCATTAACAGTAAAATGGATAAATTGTGGTATATCCACAAAATAAAATACTATATAGCAATGAAATTTTAAAAAGCTAACTGCCACACACAACAACAGGCCTAAATTTTGCAGACATTATATTGATCAAAAGGAGCCAGACACCCCCCGATATGATGCACTGCAGAAGGGAACACCAAGTCTGCTGCATTGTATTTGTTTTGTATATTAAAAAAAGTCCCAGTCTTAGTGGCTTAAAACAGTATTTATTATCTCACAGCTTATTGAATGAGAGGTATTACTGCATTTTAACGAGTTCTCTGCAAAGCTGTAATCAAAGTACTGGCCAAAATTGATTTTCATAGAGAGGTTCAACTAGTAATGAATCTACTTTCAAGCTCACTCCAGTTGAAAAAAATTCATTTCCTTACAGCTCTAACACTGAGGTCCCAAGCTTCTGCTTGGCGGTTGGCCAGAGGATATTCTCAACTACAGGCTCTTAACATAGCACTCTTCCTAGGTCCTCTCACAACATGGCAGCTTGAGTCTTCAAAGCCAGCAAGGGAGGAAGAATGAGTCTGCTAGCAAGATGGGGTCTTACATAATGTAACATACTCAAAGGAGTTACATCCTATCACCTTTGCCACAGTCTGTTGGCTAGGAGCAAGTCACTGGTCTCATGCACACTAGAGTATGTAACTATACAAAGCATAAATACCAAAACGCAGGGATCGTTAGAGCTACCTTAGAGTCTGTCTGCCACAGACAATAATGCATAATCTCAATATAATCATAAGAAAACATCTGGCAAATGCAATCTAAGGGAAAGTCTACGAAATAACTAGTTGGCTTCAAAAGTGTTGAAGTTATAACAGTTAAGGAAGGGCTGAGGAACTGCTATAGACAGAAGGAAACTATGGAGACTTGACAACTAAATGTCATGTTGATCTTAGTTTTGGTCCTGGAACAGCAAAAAGCATTAGTGGAAAACACTAAATTCAAGGAACTTTCGTATTTTAGTTATTAGTACAAGGTTAATTTTTTAAATTTTGATAAATATACCAGGGTTATAAGAGCTTTTGACAAAGAAGAAAGCTGAGTGAAGAGTATATGAGAATTTTCTAAGCCTGTAAGTCTAAAATTATCTAAAAATAAACAAAAAAGTGCTAAATTTTATATCAAAGTTATACACTATCAACATGATTTTTGACTGTTGATGTTGACCAATCCTGTATATATAGATATTTGTTGATATCTGTATATTCTGGGTTGGTATACAAACATGTATTTCTTTGCTGTCAATTCAGAGAGCCTAAATAAAACATGCAGCAAGCTACTAGTGCCTAAATCTTGGTCTCTAATGCCTTTATCTCATAAGAAAGGCTTCTTGGAGAAATGGATGATTCTAGAATTGGATCAGAAAGTGTATAAGATGAGCCTGAAACATCCTGTAATGCTAGAAAGTAAGCGGAAAAATGATGAGGATATGTCAAAGACTCTCAGAAGTCAACAGAAAGAGTTCCCAGTGTTCAAAGCTGGAAAAATTTGAACAACGAATTAAATAAAGTACTAGAGGATTATAACCCAAAGCATAAAATATTGATTAATTCATATTTATTGTGAATACTAATATAAATAAATAATTGAATACATTAATATAAGAAAGAGAAGAGACAAATCTCTAGTGCAGAAGAATTCCAAGTAATTTCTGTCTCACCCTCAAGGAAATAGAGCACGACTCCCCATTCTTTAGATGTGCGCTGCACACAGTGACTTCCTTCCAGTAAGTATGTTTAAAGGGGGCAAAAAAAAGAATAACTTTACAATGGATAAATCTGAAAAAACCTTATCGAGGTGATCAAGGTCAACATCAACAGTCAGAAATCATGTTGATAGTGTATAACCTTGATATGATATGATGAAAATGGCATTTTACTTCTGCGATTTTTCTTCCCAAAACCCATATGCCCAGTTCTCGTATGATAAAAAAATTAGATAATTTTCCGTAGTAAGACATCTTACGAAAGCTGACCAGTACTCCTCAAAACTGTAAAGAACATCCAAATACAAAGGAAGTCTGAAAAACTGTCACAGTCAAGAGGAGCTTAACAAAACATGATGACTACATAGAATGTGTTATTATGGATGAGACCTTGGAACAAAAAATGGACATTAAGTAAAACCTACAGAAATCTAAATAGACTATGAACTTTAGTAATAATGTATCAACATTGGTTCATTTATTATAATGAATGTTCCATACTAAGATGTTGATAAAAGGAGAATGTGGGTGCAGGGTATTTGGAACTCTCTGTAATATATTCCCCATTTTTTGTCAATCCAAAACTATTCTAAATAAAAACGTCTATTAAAAAATACTACCTACAGAAGAATGCCAATTGGATTGACAGCAACTTAACAACAATAGCTATTAGTGGTCATAGAAGACAGATTATATACAAAAGTTTTCATCAAATAAAGAAATATATTGAAAATAAGAGGTGCCAAGTTTCTCACTCTCAGAGAAACCAATTACAAATATGGAAAGAGGATAAATAAGAGTGAAGCCTGGAGTGTTAGATTGGAATTGGATATATCAATATAAACCCAGGGTTTTCAAGATGATGACAATTGATAAATAGAAAGGAAGGGAAAGAGAGAAGGGAGAGATATCTAAATGTATACACATACCCACTTTCCCACCTCCATATACATACATGTTCCTTAGCTTTGTTCACTTAAAGGACCTGAAAGATGTGGCATCCCCAAAGCAATGAATGTACCTTGTTTTCTAAATGCAATTCCCCACTAAAGTGAACCAGTGCTCCTTGTAGAACTGGCTGATTCCAGGGCTGAGATAGTAGAAGATGGGATTGAAACATCTTGTACTTTAAAGGAAGGAATAATGGGGATTTGTTATGTATATACTTGTGTATACGTATATTTCTCTTCTTAAGAAATGTTCAATTAATTTATATATATAGTGTGTATATATATATATACACACACACACACTTGTGTATATATATTCAACAATATATATGTACAACAATAACAAAAAAGGACATATACATATATACAATTGAATACTATTCAGCATTTAAAAAGAAGGAATTCTTGTCATTTGCAATGACATGAATGAACCTGGAGGGCATTATATTAAGTGAAATAAAATAGGCATAGAAAGGCAGATACCACATGATCTCACTTATAGGTAGACTCCAAAAAATGTCAAATTCATAAAAGCAGAGCATAGAATGGTGGTTACAGGAGATTAGGAGGGTAAGGGGAGAGGGATTGAGGAGATGTTTGCCAAAGGACACAAAGTTTCAGTTAGACAGAAGAAATAACTTAAAGAGATCTATTGTACAACAGGGTGACTATAGTTAATTAAAATGTATGCTATGCTTAAAAATTGCTAAGGGAGTAGACTGTAAACAAAAACTGATAAGTAGATGAGGCAAAACATACATTAATTAGTTTAATTTAGCCATTCCACAATGCATACGTATATCGAAACACCATGTATGTACTGCTAATAATACAATTATTATATCTCAATTTAAATAAAGAGTAACTTCACACAGCATATTAATAATTACAGGAAAAAAAATGTGGAGAAGCTGGGCAGACACCAGTCAAGTGATTAAAGTGAGCATTTCCAGTGATGGTGTGAATCAATATTGTGCCACCTGAGAAGATGCAATGAGCAGAAAACAGCATTACTTCTGTGACATTCCTGCCAAAGGAATAAAACTTATCTCTAATGATGAGGAAACACCAGACTAGCCCAAATGGAGGGATATTCTTCATATTAGCTGGCCAGTAATCTTCTGAAGTGCCAAGATAATGAAAGTCAAGAAAATAACTGAGGAACTCGCCCAGTTTCAAGAAGACTAAATAAATAGACATGACAACTAAATGCATGTGATTCTGAACTGAATCCTCTGGCTATCAATGATAGTATAAGGATAATTTTTGAAATGAGAAGGGATATGATGATTAGCTGAAATGATGCATTAATGTTATTTTTCTGATTTTGATGGTTGTACTGCTATGTAGGAAAATATCCTAATTTTGAAGAAATACATGCTAAAATATTAGGGATGATGGAGCATTGTGTTGGTAATTTTAAAAAAGCTCAAAGAAAAAAGTTATTTAAATCATTTTATCAAAAGACACCTGCAGTCATATGTTTATTGCAGCACTTTTCACAATAGCAATTAAAATAGTTTGACTGTATCCCCCCCAATCTCATCTCAAATTGTAATTTGAATTGTAATCACTCCCCTCCCCCATCACCATGTCACCATGTCCAGGGAGGGACCTGGTAGGAGGTGATTAGATCATTAGTATGGCTTCCCCCATGCTGTTCTCCTGATAGTGAGTGAATTCTCATGAGATCTGGTTGTTTGGTGTCTGCCACTCCCTCCTTCTCTTTCTCTCTCCTGCTGCCTTTTAAGGAAGGTGTTTCCCCTTTGCCTTCCACTATGATTGTAAGTTTCCTGAGGCCTCCCCAGCCATGCAGACTGTAAGTCAATTAAACCTCTTCATTTATAAATTACCTAGTCTCAGGTAGTATCTTTATAGCAGAATGAAAATGGGCTAATACAGCAATGTCATGGAATCAACCTGTGTCCATCAATGGTGAATTGGATAAAGAAAGTGTGGTGTATGTATACACTACGGAATACTACAGAGTCACAGTAAGGAATGAAACTGTGTCTTTTGCAGTAACATGAATGGAGCTGGAGGCCATTATCACAAGTTAAATAGCTCGGGAACAGAAAATAAAATACCACATGTTCTCATTTATCAGTGGGGGCTAAACAATGGCTACACATGGACATAAAGACGGAAATAATAGACACGGGTCATACTAGAGTGGAGGGTGGGAGGGAAGCGAAGATGGAAAAACTACCTACTGGGTATTCTCTATCTGGGAGATGAGTTTACTTGAAGCCCAAACCCTAGCATTACTAATATACCCATGTAACAACCCTGCACATGTATCCCCTGAATCTATAACAAAATAAAAAGAGAATAAAAAAAAAAAAGAAAAAGATTCTTTTGACTGTCAGTGAAGTTTTTTAAGTTTCTTTAAAAAAGAGAGAGAGAAAGAAAAAATGAGAGGGCCTACAAATTTGTGAGCCATGGAGGCCACAGCCTGGCCCCTATATCATGCTGTGCCCTGAACACACAATCCTACCTTCAACCCAGCCATAACCAGCATCAGCGGAACTGCCAAACAATCAAGTTTCAACTTGATCGACTATTGAACTTGAAACCTTTAAGAAAAATGGGAGCAAATATTTTTTTTCTGCCAAAGCCTACAAAATTTTATTATAAGCAAACTCTCAGTGAGAGAGCTCCTAAAAGACAGACAATTGGGTATCAATAGCAGGAAGAGGCTCAGAAGAGGTTACGTTATGCCAAATGAACAAACCACCACACAGCTTTCAGTGGATCACATCCCATGTTGTCCAGAGATCACTGGAGCCCCACCCCAAATCCTCTTCACTTAGCAATTCCATTTCCCTAATAGTAAAGTCTCCCAAACCTTTAGCTCAACAGTGGCATACTTAAATTTGCCCACATTTCACTGGCCAAACCAAGCCTGGCATCTAGGAGGGAGAAAGCATAATTCTATGACAGGAAAAGACAGTGAATGTTTTGAACATAATATATCTTCTACATTTTGACAGGAGTGGCATGCAAGAAAAATAGTAAGCACGTAATAAACAACATGTTGGTACATTAAAAGTATTGATGGAAATAATTTAAAAACTAAATTGGGGTTATAAAAATAAGTCAGGAAATATAGAACAATAATGAAAAATGGAAAAGATATGAATTTTAAAGATTCTAAGATCCTTGTTTTTTTTTGTATAAGGATAAAGGCATTGATTAACTCAATTATTTTAAAGTAACTGTACAAGTTACATGAAGCTGTTAAAATAATAGAAATATAATGTATACTTTCCTATTTCAGTTGAGAAAAGTGGGGATAGAAAGAAATCATGTCCCCTCTAATATAAATCAGAATGGCAGTTTAAAAAAAAAATAAAGAAGGAAACACAGTACACCGAAAACACAAAATAAGAGGGCAAAAATAAGTTCAAATATTCAATGATGATATTAAATATAAATGGATTAAATGTAAGCATTAAAGACCTATAAATTAAAAATTTTTAAGAGATACATACTCCATCTACATGCTGTCTTTATAAGACAATCTTTCATAAAATGGTATAAAAAGTTGAATATAAAAAGATAGAGACATAACTAACATGCATACAGTTCAATATAAACACAATTCTAGTGATACTAATATCAGACTAAGTAGAATTAAGGCAAAGAGCATTGATAGACCCAAAAAGTATTTCAATGTAGCATAAATTACAAACAAGATATAATCATGAACTTAGCTGCACCTAGCTACATTTTCTTGAAATATACAAAGCAAATCAGATAAAATTGGAAAGAAATAAATCACTCTAAAATCAGTGTAGGCAATTTTACTATAACTTTTTTAGAAACTAAAATTTCAAACAGACCAAAAAATCAGTAAGATTAAATACAATTTGTATAACAGAACAACAAATGTTATTAGTTAGATAACTCCAATTTCAACAAAATAATAATATTGTTTGCAAGGGTACATTGTAAATTTATAAAAATTGGCCATATAAAAAAGACTATAAAGCAAGCCAAACAATTTTTCAAAATATTTACTGTCATGAAGTTATTTAATTAGAATTTGATTTAGGTATGAAATATAAAACAAAATTTTAAAAAACTGAAAAGTGTGATCCTGAAAAAAATGAATTGAGAGAAGGTATCAGAAGCTTGTGGTCAAAAAGGAGCAGTATTCAAAAAAAAAAAAAAAAAGATGGAGCAGTATTTTGATAGTCTACATGCTCAAATCCCATAGCATTGAGAGACATAAGGGAAGAAAACCAAAAAGATTAAGCTGGGCATGAACACAATAAAAATATCTCTTGAGGCAAGAAATGCAACAGAATACAAGTAGTTATGAGTAAGTTGAAACCAAAGCTTTGTGGTTTCCCATCAGGCAGAGGGGCTATACAGTTTTCAAAGCCACTAGACAAAAGGGGAGTAGGGGTCCCCCACTCAAAACAGGGGCCTGATACTTTAGCCTGCCTTGCTAAAGCTGTGGTGGAACTTGCTAGCTTGGGAACTAGGGCAAAAAAAAGTAACTTACAATTGCTGTTTTGGATCATGGCTAAAGCAATCTTCAAGACAAAACAAGTGCAGGAACAGAAACAATCTTTCAACCAGTAACAGAAACAAGATACCTACTGGCTAGCCATCTGAATATGCAAGAATCTCAAAAAAAAAAAACTATGGAGAAAGGGTAGGAATGAACAATCATGAAAGACCTCGACAATTGGGTGAGGACAATCCAGAAAAATCACTAAACAGGAAGGAGTGAAAAAGGAGAAGAGAGGGAATATATATACATATTGCTATAAATATAATTGTACACACACAAACACACACATATATTTCATGAAAATAGGCAAAGTAGTCTGGGAAGAAAAATTATAAGATAGTCAAGAATTCGGATACTATCAAAGAGATAGTATTTGCAAAAACACTATAAATTTATAAAAATTATTACATGGCATACCAAGGTGTACACTAGTGTCTGCCAACTCTCTCCCTTTTTAACCTTTTACCCTCCCCACCTTTCTTGGAGGAACTCCCTGACGCCTGATTATGTGAAGAATTCAGAGATACTCCAAACCACACATGTCCCTCCAGACTAAAGAGTGGGCAGTTGATTCCGGGGACCTCCCCAACAGAGGTCGCTTTACAGCTGAGCAAAGATAGACCTTAATGATAAAGTTGGGTTCCAAGAGGGAGAGGAAGACCACCTGTATTATTTTCCTAGGGCTGTCATGACAAATTGCCACAAACTTGGTGGCTTAAAATAGAAGAAGTATATTCTTTCACAGTTGTGGAGGCCAGAAATCCTGATCAAGGTGCAGGCATGGTTGTGCTTCCTCTGAAGAATCTAAGGAAAAATGATTTCTTACCTGTTCCTAGTTTCAGTTGGTTGTCAGCAATGTCTGGTATTTTTTGGTGTGGTAACCCTTCAATCTCTGACCCCATCCTCATGCAGCCTTCTTCCCTGTCTTCTCTGGTGTCTCCCTCTCCTTTCTCTTTTAAAGAAATGAGTCATTGGTATCCTTGGATACCAATCTTTGGATTGGGATGGGTGATAATCCAGTGGGATATCATTTTATATTGATTACATCTTCAAAGACCCTGTTTCCAAATAAGGTTACATTCAATGAAGGTACTGGAGATAAGGACTCCAGCATACCTTTTGTGTGGATACAGTTCAACCCATAATACTAGAACCAATACATATTTTTATCCCTTTCTATAGTTTTGGGGGAAAGAAAGTTAAAGTTCTGCCCTTTCCCTGATTTTCTCATATCCGGTAGAGATCCCCACCTAAACCTGATGTCTTATTAGGACAACATCCCTATTTTAGGCTTTCCTGTCCCAAACCTTAGCTATGACTCAAAGAGTTCTCTCTGTGCTATCAACACAGAAGTTGATATTTAAAGTGGAGGTAATCCCTTAAACTTGGTCAGGTAGGCTGCAACTTTTAAGAAATGTGTCCGCTCTAACTCTAGGATTCTCAGCAGTACCCCAGATGCCTCCAAAGTTCTTAATAAAAAACAATATTTGTATTTTTTTTTTGAGGTGGAGTCTCACTCTGTTGCCCAGGCTGGAATGCAATGGTGCAATCTTGGCTCACGGCAACCCCTGCCTCCCGGGTTCAAGCGATTCTCCTGCCTCATACTCCTGAGTAGCGGGGCCTACAGACACCCACCACTGTACCTGGCTAATTTTTGAATTTTTAGTAAAGATGGGGTTTCACCATGTTGGTCAGGCTGGTCTCGAACTTCATACCTCAGGTGACCCACTCACCTTGGCCTCCCAAAGTGCTGGGATTACAGGCATGAGCCACTGTGCCCGGCCAATATTTGTAATTTTAAGTAATTGTAACATAGATTCAAGCCAGGTGAGGTTTGTTTTATAAAATGACTTACAAAGGCTTTGAATGTTTATGATTCCAAAAAAATACACAAAGGCATAACACGTCCTTAAAAAAAACAAGAAATTATGAAACAAAACTAAGCATGAGAGAAGCAAAAGCACAAAGATTTAAAAAAAAAAAAGAAAAAAATCGAAAATCTTGAAAACAAAAATTTAGTTTTTGAAATTTAAGGGAGGTTTAAAACTCCATCCTGGATATTAGTGAGTTGGAAATATGAATTTAATGATAACTCCTAGAAACAGATTTTTTTTTTAATGTTGAAAAATTAGTTCAGAGCCTAGTAAACAGAATGAGAAATTTCTGGGAAAAAAAAAACATGAAAAGGGTAAAGAATATTTGAGAAGGTGCTGTCTAAGAATTATTCAAAATATAATAAAACCCTTAGTCCCCAGATTTAAAAGAAACTTTTAAAAGGAAGTTAGAATATGGAGCAATGCATGTATGTATGCATATGTGTACACACACAGACATGTACATAATACAAAAACATATCACTTGAATTTACAACGGAAGGGATTACTGATCTTAACAAGAGAAAATTCAGGAAAATGATAGAAACAAAAGCCTAACTGAGGGGTAAATCAAGAGATTTGGAGATGAGAAGAAGTGAACAGATTGATATAAACAGCTCTCTTCTATTTTCTTGAAAACACTGTTTTGGTTATATCAATGCTAAAGGAGTTTATTGCCCATGGACTCTCATCATAGAAATTATTAAAGTATTCACTTTCACAAGAAGTACATGTGCTTAGAGGCAAGACTCAGAATGATGAGCAGTGAAATGGATTTTACAAATGAGTAAATTTAATTAGCTATGGAATATAGATAAATTTAACATTTACTTTAAAAACTAAAAATAATTTTAAATTAATAAGTTAGAACGGAGGATTGTTCAATGAAGAAATATGTCATGCTAAAACTGACAGAATTTTCAGAACAAATGACTCATATATAATTATAGAAGAAATTTTAAAACATCTGTCAGGGACTGATACATTAAAATGACAATAAATCTCTACCAATATGGAAGTTTTGAACAACAAATTAAATATACCTATCTGATGGGCTTTTGTAGAATTCTGCTTTGAAATTAAATAAAGATGATGTAATATTTTAATGTACATATAAAATATGTTTTAATTCACTATATATAAATGAAATCAGAAAGCAAGTATCAAGTAATTTTAAGCACTCACCCTTATGAAGGCCATGATCACTGACCAAACTGACATTAAATTAAAAATGATCAGGAAGAAAGCAATAAAAAAAGTTTGAATTGTTTTAATGATTTCTAAATAAGTTGTGGGTTAAGAAAGAAATCACAATGGAAATTATGTTTTAAAAAGTTGTATTTAGCTGTAAAAGTATTAATTAAAAATTATAATGATTAAAAAATAAATGAATTGTTTCCTTGATAAGGAAAAGAGTAAACCTAAAAAAGTAGAATGAAATAACAATGACAAAATCAGAAATTAATCAACTAGTTGTACTTTAAAATGTTTATAATTAAAAAGAAAAATCACAAAGAAGCAATACAGAGAATCAACAAAATAAAAACTGGTGTTGCTTTGAAAAAATTAATAAGAAAAATAGACTTCTAACTTCAATGTGTAAAAAATATAGAAAAGGCAAAAATAAACATTAGTAATTAAAAAGGGACTCCATGAATAGATATATAAGATAAAATAGCAATAGATCAATCTTATAAAAACATTTGGAACGATAAAGGGTACATAAATTAAAATGCCAATATGATTTTTAACTATGAAAAATAATACTTAAACTTTATAACAGTGAAAAAGAGACTATAAAATATAGAAAAATACTCTACTAAAAATAACATGCAGATACTAAGAAAGAGATAGTCTATTTATTACATGATTATTTCAAAGAAGGGGATAAAAACACCCAATTTTTAAAAATATTATACTGACATAACTTTGACACCAATGCTGACATTTAGAAATAATTAAGCTGTAGACTAACTCTCATAAATATAGACACAAAACCCCCAAATAAAGCATTAAAAACTGAATTTTATGTGCATTTAGACATAATACTATGGTATGCTTAATAGACTACAGTATAGCATAAACATAACTTATTTGCATTGGGAAACCACAAAATTCAGATGACTTGCTTCGTTGTGATATTCCCTTTATTGCAATTGTCTGGAATTCAGCTTGCAATATCTCCGAGCTATGCCTGTAATTTCCATGGTGTAAATTTTTTATCGACTTTCTTTTTCTTTTGGTGTATGGTTCTATGAATTATAAGATGTGTGTATATTTGTGTAAACAAGACAATTAGCATACTAAATGTTTATAACAGCCCAAAGATCTCTCTAATGCTGTCCTTTATTAGTCAAACCCTCTCTCAATACCTAACTTCAGGCAACGATTGTTCTGTTCTCCGCTACGTTTTGGTTTTTTAGAATATCATATAAATGGAATCTCACTACTGTGAGACTCACTTCTTTCACTGAGCTTGATGTCTTTGAGATGCATCCAAGTTGTGGCATGTTTCAACAATGTATTCATTTTAATGTTTTTCTTCTATAGTTTTCTGATAGCTTTATACATTTACAATTACATCTATAATTCATTTTGAGTCAACTTTTATATAAGGTGTGAGATTTAAATCAATGCACATATTTTTGAATATGGATGTCCAATGTTCCAAAACTACTTATTGAAAATAGCACAATTTCTCCACTGATTTTGCACCTTTGTCAAAAATCAGTCATATTTTTATGTGCCTACTTTTACATTTTCTAGTCTTTGCTATTGATCTACATGTTTATTCTGTCACCAGTACCATAGTGTTTTAATTACTAGACTTTTATGTTAGATCTTAAAATAAGTTAGTATAATTCAAGCCCAATTCTCTTCACAAGTTCTATTTATAAGTACTATTCTCTTTCAAATTGTTTTAGCTATTTTAGTTCCATCTCTTTTCCCTATACATTTTAGAATTGCATTGTCAATATCTATTTTTAAAATCATAAGATTTTGATTGGAATTAGGCATAATTAACATGTTAACGACTTTGAGTCTTCCAGCCCATGAGCAAGATATACATCTCCATACATTTCATCAGCATTTTCCAGTGGTCAGCATATGGAGCCTGTACAAATTTTGTTAGGTTTAGTCTAAGGATTTTCTTTATTGAATGACTTTACATGGTAGAATACCAATCAATTCTTGGGCAGAAGAAAAAATTATTTCAATATGGGTCTATTCACATTGCTGTTTTCCTTTCTACTTTTCCAGGCTCACATTTCAATATAGTCACTAAGTATATTAACTGAACATTCCACTCAGCACATGTATACAGAGAAAATATTACGCCCCAAGTACCAACAACACAGTTGTCTTACGAAGCCTGGGGCCTAAAGCTCTGAAGATCGACATTTCTCCTTCCCCTGTCCAGTGGGGATAAAAATACTTGTCCTCACAGTCTTGTTGCAAGAATCCAATGTCACATAAAAGTACTTTGGAAAGTTGAAAGATCTACATCACCAGTTCTCAACGGGAGTTCATTTTTCCCCTATTCCCTCTACCCCCACTTGCCAGGGGACATTTAGCAATATCTGGAGACATACTTTTGGTTGCCATCACAGTAAGGTGGCATCACTAGATCTAGTGAGTAGATGCAAAGGTTGCTGCCAAACATCCTACAATGATCAGCAAAGCCCTCCTTCATACGAAATTATCTAGTTCAAAATGTCAATAGTGCTGAGCTTAAAAATCCTGAACTAGATAAATGTAAGACATTATCATTATTACATGACATACAAGAATAAAATCTTTTGGCTAAAGCTAAGCTTCACATACCAATAGATCAAATCTGTTTTAAAAATATAAAAGAAGGAAACAAACAATTTTTTTGGAAATACTGATTCCCAGATTATCCCATTAAGGAAAATACAACATGGCTCCTCCATGCTTTCACTGAATGGCATATAGGACTGCAGCAGAGCTCCACTCTAGTGAAGAAAACTCGCCCATCCTGGAGACTCATTTCATAATGAATTTGCCTCACTTAATTTCTCCAACAGGAAAAAGCATAATTCCATTTTCCTTCAAAGTCTTTCCTGAAGTTTTAATCAAATTTATACCCTTGAAAAACTACCGAGTGTCCTGATCCTAAAGTAGATGTAAGCACAGGACAACTTCCCACTCAGCAATTCAAGAAGCAATAGGCACCATGAGGGTGCACATTGCCTGAAATGAACAAGACTCCTGCATCTGTGAAACTTCAGTTTGATAGCCATCTACCCAGGCTCCTCCAGACATTTTAATTTCTCAGTTGTAAATGGCCACTTTAACTGATTTGGGTTACATGAGCAGAATGGGCATTGGTGGTGTGAGACAGAAGGAATAATGTTTGGGGCAAGAGAATGGAAAAGACACACTATGCTTCATAACTTTAATTTTATTCATGCAGCTTATTTATCTGTCCTGTGGAGAGCCTAGAGCTGAAGTAGCTTCTAAGAACTTACCAATGTTTAGTAAATCAGGTTTATGCCATGGTGAATCTGGTCATTTTGATCCTCATGACATTAGTCACCATGTTCATACATAAAATGATCCCTTTAGTTTGGCCATTGTCACTCTCTTAGTAGCAGGCAAGAACGTGGCTATCAAATGGCTGACTAATCCATCCCAGACAGACATCAAGCTGAAGTAAGAAGCTCAATAGCTTTGCGACTGACCCCATATATTCTTTTCAGTTGCAAAATTGGGAACTTCTGGTTTTGCACTCTGGGGCTTGAGATACGTTATTATGTTCATCCTCTCTGTTTCCCTCGCATATTTAAGCTATATTAGGTAAATGCGTATGCCTGTATGTAGTCATCTTAAAATCATTTACATTATTGAAATGTCATTTCTTGAGCCTACTCCCCTTAAAGAAAAACTGTTGGATTTTCCCAAATTTGTTCAAAATGCTTTTTTCATGGAAAATTCAGATGTGGAGAAATTTTCTCCATTATGGCCATAGTGTATTTAAGATGAGTCTTATATTGTACACTTTTCTGAAAGCAGGAAGATTACATCACATCAGTTTAGTGACAGCTGAATATGTTTTGCTTTTAAAATACCAATCATTCCACTTTGGACTTAGACAAAAGGGGAAAAATTTCAGCATTTTCTTTGAGAAAAGTTTCAAAATTATGCTTTTTTTCACAACAGCTTTTCTTGATAAACTTGAAGACATTTGACAAAGAATTTACCTAACTCTACCAGGCAATAGGGACTTCAAAGATTAGAAAATCTGTAGGAAACAAGGAGGTATAAGCATACATTCTTATATGTTGGGCATAGAAGTCAGTAGCATATTTGACGTAGAGGGAATAAAAAGGCACTTTAACCGAAAAACAGTGCACTGGAAGGTAACTCAGAGGAAATTTTGTTTTCTCACATCCAGTGTGCTAACACACAGATGATGAGCACAGATGATGAGGAGCTATCTGAGAGACATCATTAACAGTGCTCCAGCAGCCCTTCCAATCCAGGATTCTAACATAAATTACGCCCCTGAAGTATGGTCTCACAGTATGTGTATGGAAGTTACAGTTCTTGAAATTATTATTTTTCGAGATAGTATCACCCAGGTTGGGGTGCAGTGGCACAATCACAGCTCACTGCAGCTTTGACTTCCTGGGCTCAAGCAATTCTCCCACCCCAGCCTCCTAAGTAGCTGGGACCACAGGTGCATGCCATCACGTCCAGATAAAATGTTTTGTATGTTTTGTAGAGACGGGGTCTCACTTTGTTACCCAGGCTGGTTTCAAACTCCTGAGTTCCAGTGATCCTCCTGCCTCAGTGTCCCAAAGTGCCGGGATTACAGGTGTGAGCCACCATGCTCTGGAAAATTATCTCTTTAAACCAAAAATAAATTTACTCCTCCTCTCAAATCCCTATGTTTCTTCAATAATATAATATTGCTGTATCATTTAAGAAAACTTTCCTCTTTGAAAAATGGCTTTTATCAATGTATATCCAAGTATTGGAACCAGGACTTGTTGCTATTGTTCCACTTATCTTCACCAAGATGCAAAGAATACTCCTGTAGGATCACATTTGGAAAAGTGGTGAGAAAGTCCATGCTTCTCCCAACTGCCAAATGTTTAAATAGTCCTACTCACCTTAATTTTGTATGGACACATAGCCCACATATATTTATTCATCACTGATTACAAACACCATAAGAGAATCAAAATACAAAACACTGTGTTCCCCGATCTAATGTGGTTTGAGGAATATTAGAGAAAATGAGCCCATAAATAAATCATTATACTAATGTACGGTCAACTTTACTATCATGAAAAGAATGTGCTGTGGGAACACAGTGGTAAGCTGCATAATTTCAAGGGAAGGACAGAGGTGATTTTGGGAGAGTTTGTTGAAGACTAATGGTCAGGAAGACCAATAAAAAGCTGGGGGAGAAAAATTGAAGAGACACTGAACTAATAACACAGTAGAGTTGTCTGTTTATTGAGGAGAGGTGACATATATATGAGGATAATCCAAGAGTTCTCAGGAACAGCTGAGATCACAAGAAGTTAATGATGACTTCCTATTTTTCTAGGACTGAAGATAGGTAATACAGGAGGAGACATGTGATACTACCACTGGTTACTCTTGTTACCTTTAGTAAATTACCAACCTTAGTTTTCTACTCTAATAAATGATAGGCTTCCACCTTGGGTATATAGGCCCTCAAGATATTTTCAGTTGAAAAGAGACTGAAAAGCTATTTTCAGCATCTCAAAAACCTACATGAAAAATAGGAACTTTCTTGATTATATCATTTGGGTTAATATTTTGTTCCTTGGGTTGGAATTATAGGAACACTAAGTAGTAAATTTAATTGCTTTTTTCTCAGTCCAAATTCTAGTAGTAGTCAGGTAGGTCTGTAAAGAATATGGGAAACACACAACTACTAAATAAATATATTACTATTGTTAAGTAACATTTTACGCAGACCTCATGGAAAAACCTGTAAGGAGAATGTTCTTACAAATGAGGTCAACAATGAAGTCTGTACTTACTCCAGGTTCTGCATGCTTCTCTAAATTTGTTATAAAAACATCCTGTTCTCCCTGAAACCTTAGTCATTGCTGATTATAAGTACCATAATGGAATCAAAATACAAAACACTGTGTTCCTTGATCTAATGTGTTTTGAGGAATATTAGAGAAAACAGACCCATAAATAGATCATTATACTAATGTGGGATATGCATGTACAAACCATTTCTGAAAAGAATTTCTGAAAATTCAATACCAAGGACTAAGTGTATGGGTGCATTACTGCTTTCAAAGTATTATATCATGATATGGAGAAACCATGGTGATATCCATCTAACATGGATGGATGAAAGTGGATGTGAGAAATTGTTCTCTTCCATAAAGAAAAATCATATTTTCTCTTCTCTTGAATCATATACCTTAAACCATAAGGGACCTTGGCAATTCTAGAATATAGCCTCCTCTGTATGCTTCAAGACTTCCTGAAGACAGGGACATCCACAGATGTTACATGGGTCGGCCGACTGCACATTAGATAATGTGAGGGTAGTGGCAGTAGAAAACTTGGCACAGAGGTGTTTCATAAGATTTTCCCCATTCTGCTTCTGTAATACTGAGAAAAGTGGTATTTGGAAAAGAGGGAGGAGGGAAACAGAGAAAAGCGTATTCCTTATGGCCAGTGATTAGGTCATTGTTAAATGAGAGAATATATATTGAAGATAAACTTTGCAAATAACTCTAATAGAGTGTACACACTTTTTGGTTCCAAATAAAGTAATGTTGGCCTAGAACCAAGTGTTGGGATTCTGAAATTAAATAAAGGAGCTAGAATTTTCTATCTAAGAAGTAAAAACTAGAAGTTGGTGTAAAAGTATGCATTATACCTTGGATGTAAGGTACAAAACTTAACTATTACTCTCAAAGACCATATTGAATGTACTCTCCATTTTGTTTTATTTATATTAATGTGCTTTAATATATTCTTTAATAATAACGTACAATAAAGTTTCGTACTGTAATCCGGATAATTGATGAATAACATCAAGTGTACATGACTGAGGCAAATTCTGCTACCTAGTGACACTATATGTAAATTGTAAGCTTCTAGCTTTTCATTTGGTTTTTGTTTTGTAGTGACTGAATTGACAGCTTTTGTAGGTTAAGTCTACAAACCTAAGGTTAAAAATAAATGACAAACAGAGGAATTTGTAAATGAATAAATAATGGTTATTTATTTGTGTGTTGGTTTAGTCAGTTAAATTTTGCATTCTTTGCAATACAAACTCTTCAGGGTATCAGTACTCACTGCCTACCTCCCATGTCCCTCTCATCCTTCCACAAGTTTTACCTGTATAAAGGCCAAATATCTCCTCACAGTATTAACCAAACTTTTGTAAAAGAACATTAGATAGTACTTCTCCGTCTCTGGGAAAGCAGAAACTTTAACAGTTAATTAGCTTTTTCTTTCCATATAATAAGTACAGAAAGCAGTAATACCTTTTTTTTAGCTGCAAGACAATAGCTTGTGTCTCTTAAGCTGACAGTGCCACTCCTGCAGAATGAATTTCCAGAGAAGATAAATGGAAAGTCACTCTCGTCATATCTTGGAAGTGTCTGTTAAAGCAATAATAATCATGGTCTAAGCTATTGCCCCTGGGATTAATGAAAATCCAGGAACAGCTGATAGTCCAAGATGCACAAAGAATCATTATGCCCCAGATAACGGTTAAGTCTCTGGTAATTCACTGTGGCTGAAGGAGGTGGATGGTGATGCAGGCATACCACAATGATGGGCCTGGGAGGGACAGCAGGAGACAGGTATGTTTAGTGAAAAGGTGAATTTCCCACTGCCCATAAAAATGATTGCTTTGTACAGTTAAATACTTAAAGGCATATCTTACTTCTCTGACTTCACATCAACAGTATGAAGCTGAATAATTTTATCTGTATAGTATTCAGTAGAATCACTCCTACTTTCATGGAGTTAAAGTTAACGTCTATTTATTTCTCTTCCTTCCCTGCCTTCCCTTTAAAGGTCTATTTCATTTGATTCCATCCTGCAAATACCCATTAATACCAAGTAGTTGGACACTATGAGGATAAACAAACAGCAGCAGACAAAAAGTGAACATTCGTATCCTACAGTTTGTGGTAAGAGCTTTGCCATTTGAACTGAACTAGATGTGTGTTATACTCTAAATGTGTATTATACTCTGGAGCTCAGGAAAAATAGAAATAAGTCTACTCACCCTAAAAAAGCATGTGCCAGCAAAAGGGTTCTAATATAAGAGTGAGTAAGCAAACCAACACTACCCAAACTGAGATTGGTATCTGTATTAGTCCGTTTTCACACTGCTATAAAGAAATACCCAAGACTGGACAATTTATAAAGGAGAGAGGTTTAATTGAATCACAGTTTCACATGGCTGGGAGACATCAGAAAACTTATAATCATGGCAGAAGGTGAAGAACCTTCTTCACAAAGCAGCAAGAGAGAGAAAAGAGCTAAGGGGGAAGAGTCCCTTATAAAACCATCAGATCTCATGAGAACTCACTCACTATCACAAGAATAGCATGAGGGAAACCACCCCTGTGATCCATTCACTTCCCTTACTCTACACGTGCGGATTACAGGTTCCACCCTGGACACATGGGGATTACAATTACAGATGAGATCCGGTTGGGGACAGAGCCAAATCATATCAGTGACTCTGTCACAGCCTCTTATTTTTTATTCTTCAATGTATTCATTCAACATGATTTCAAATTATTCATTGGAGGGCTACTGTGTGCACAGAAGACACATGGATGAATAAAACCTATGGTTTCTGATCTGTATGACATTTTCTTGACAGATGGTAAGTTCTCAATAAATATTAGCTATTATCACTATTATTACTATTATTTCCCAGACAAGAAGAGTGAGATCTTATAATCCTACCACATTATGAATGATGGGTGCTACTCTTAAAAGTATCAATTCCTTTGCTCCCACATCAAACATTCCTCATCAGGGTGGTTTAAAAATAAACATGGTAAACTAATTTTATTACCTCAGAAATATATTAAAAATGTAGATCTTTTATAATTCCTTCAATTAACAGTAGACACTTCTTGATTACTTTCTAATTAAATCATTTCACTCTAAGACTTGGTAATTACAACAAGAAGTTATTAAAATTAGAAAACATTTGCTAACTCAGTACTTTTGATTATTAAGCCTTTGTCATTTAATATTGCCAAACAGTCTATGAAGATATATGAGCAAAGAAACTGATTTTAATGTCTTTAACTGCAATAATTAACTACAGGTGTCCCAAACAATGCATGTTTCTTTCCTATCATATATTTTTCTGTAAAATCTGTTGTTAATGTCACCAATTGGATTTTTTTCCTTTGGCCTATTAACTACGTTTCACCCATATATTACTTCTTTCCATAGAAGAGAATTATATCCTTGAATCTCCTTTACTTAGAAATTTTCTGTCTTTGGTTCTCTGATGAAAATACATACACAGCTTATTATAGAAATCAGAGTTACACTAACTTTGATGGTTTTATCTGACTGATCACCACATTCCAATCTATTAAACAATAAACTTCCCAAATCAGATACATTTCTAGAAAGAAAACTGTCCACATTGCTAGGGCCTGGGAAATTTGCCATCTCAGTATGTCAACAGAATGGCAATTTAGTTTCATCAGATTTCTTAGGAGGCGTGATATCTTTTATCTTCAGTTGCTGGCTTTTACTGAGGTGGGGAGAAGTGGGGAGAGAAATTGTTCTCTCCTTTAGACAAGACTCAAAGAAAACCAAAGGACTTTTTTTCTACACTGTTCTTTGCAAATCAGTATAGGCAAGGGTACACACATCATCACTGATAGGAAACAGCTTTTAAAACATAAGATTGGATTCACAGAACCAAATGATCCTTGCAAGCTGTGATCAGTCAAAGTAAATTCCCCCAAATGTGATTCTGAAGCATAGGGTGAGGTGCTAATGGCTGTCTATTGGAATACTGGTTTGACAAACCGCACCTAGAAAAGATATTGACAAGCTCTTCAGTGTTCTAGCAGGAAAGAGATTCTTGAAATCAAGCCCATTGCTCCTCTGCCTGCCTTCTGCTGAGAAACCAAGGGAAGGATTGAGCAAATTCATCACCCGTTAACAAAGCAATAAGTAAAAACTGATGAGTGTTTGTGCTTGATGGAAAGGTAGTATCCTGTTCACAGTGAATAAAAGCTCCCTTATACTCCACACTGATCAGAGAACATCTAGGAAATTGTGTTCTATTTGGGGCACAGTGTTTTCCCAAAGACAATGAGAAATACCCAAAGGAGGGGAAACACAATGTGAAGAATGAAAGGGAGAATAGAATAGGAAACCTGAGCCTGGTAATGGAAGATTGGAGGGTGGCATGGCAGGAACATGAGGTTGTCTTCGAATATATAAGGAATGTCATGGTAGGGTGGCACTACAGAATGGGCAGAGGACAAACTAGGTCACAGGAGTGGGAGTCAAGGAGAATCTAACTTAAGATTAAAATCAGAAACAATATTCTTGGCAGAATGCGTTATTTTCATCAATGGTGGGCTCCATCTATTGGATGTTTGCAAGCAGAGCCTGGTTGAGATGTTGGAAAAGCAATGAAAGTTGAATCAATGCCAGCTTCATATGAGAGAAAGAACATAGACCGAGAGTTAAAAGCTCTATGCTCTAGGCTCAACTCTGAAAATAACCTGCTAGGAGAGAAATCTAGGTTTGGCCTAAGTATACCACGTGACTTTGGCTGAGTTACAAGCCATGGGTTATTGGTTATACCAGCTTCCTAGAGAGATTGAATAGGAGTTTTAAATTCTGTGGATGAACTTTAATAATTCTGCCTGGGTCTGAAGAATGCATTTTTTATTGAAAGGTGTACCTTATAGGTATACAAATAAAACTAATGAAATATTTGTATGTAACCTCAATAAATGTGTACATACTTACAATATGTATTGCAATTCCTGTGGAATTGCAGGAAGAAACAAAACAAAGAATTAAATGAATGGCACCTTAGCCATTCAAATCTCCAAAATGTTTAATTACTTAGGTGGCTTTAGGCAACTTCTTGTCTCTTGGGCTTTGTAGTCTCAACTGTAAAAAGGGACATCAGGTGAGACCATCACTGGGGTTGTTGGTTTTTTTTTTTTTTTTTTTAATATAAGAAGACATGATTATGAATATGTGCACAGAATATAAAAGCCTATCAATGTATTAGCTATGTTATGAAATGTAATGCCACAGACAGCTTCCACTGTAAGAGTATTAGTTTTGCCCATGTGCCTCACATTTTTCATCCCTGGGACCCTAGAAGATGAAAGTGTTGAAGAAGAACTTCGGTAAATGCTTTGATCCACTAAGGAGATTCACAACATAAGCTTGATATTTCTTGAGTTTTAACCATGCTGAGATAAGCCCAATATCTCTATTTCTGCATTATAGTTATAAGGAAAACAATGTAAATCTTCCCAAATGGCTTATTTACATACCTTTGAGATATAGACTCATAGACTATTAAAGTGGCAGGGGGGCTTTGAGGCCATCTAATCCCAACCCCCTCATTTGACAATGAGGACACTGAAGCTCTGAAATATTAAATGATTTAACCAAGGACACAGAGTTTTTTTGGCCCAAGGCTAAGAATAGTTATCAGGGCTTCTAAGTCCTCATCAAATTATATTCTTTTATTAAAATGTGTCTCTTGCCCATTCTTGTTTGTTTTTTGAGACAGTTTCACTCTATTGCCCAAGGTTGGAGTGCAGTGGTATGATCTTGGCTCACTGCAACCTCTGTCTCCCAAGGTTCAAGAGATTCTCCTGCCTCAGCTTCCCAAATAGCTGGGATTACACGTGCCCACAACCCCACCCAGCTGATTTTTATATTTTTAGTAGAGATGTGGTTTCATCATGTTGGCCAGGCTGGTCTCAAACTCTCGACCTCAGATGATCTGCCCACCTTGGCCTCTGAAAGTGCTGGGATTATAGGCATGAGCCACCACGCCTGGCCTCTTGCCCATTCTTATTAATGACTTTTAGGCTTTTATATTTCTACTAGGGTTATCAATATTAACAATATCAATATTCAAATTCACATTGAATAGAAATTTTGTGCTTTTAGAAACATTCTTCTTTAGTTTTGCCCAGGATATTTTGTTTTTAATCTCAACTTTTATTTTAGATTCAAGAGTTACATGTGCAGGCTTGTCATATGGATATATTGCATCATGCTGAGTTTTAGGGTAGGAATCCCATTACCCAGGTAGTGAACACAGTACTCAGTAAGGAGTTTTTCGACCCTACCTTCCTCCTTTTCTCCCCCTATTAGTCTACAGTGTCTATTGCTCTTCTGTTTATGTTCATATGTGCTTAATTTTTAGCTCTCAATTATCATTAAGAACATGCGACATTTGGTTTTTTATTTCTGCATTAATTCTCTTAGGATTATGGCTCCAGCTCTATCTGTGTTGCTGCAAAGAACATAATTTCACTCTTTTTTATGTAGTATTCTCTAGTGTATAAGTACCGTTTTTTTTTTTGTTTTGTTTTGTTTTGTTTTAATCCAATTCACCATTGATAGGCACCCAGGTGGCTTCCATATCTTTGTTCCTGTGAATAGTGCTGCAATGTACATACAAGAGTGACCCTCCATCTGGGTTGAGAATATACAGAATGATTGTGGAAACAGAATAATTTTCTGTCTGGCCTGACCTGGTGACCCTCTGGAAGTTCTCCCATAACTAACTCTAGTCTCACAAGTAAAGGGGAGGAAGGACAATAAATAAAACCATGTTTGTAAGTGGACCCCTGGCTGGTATGAACACCTCCCCCATGTAGCTAAAACTGTAATACTGCCATCTTTTTGGGAGAATGATTTATTTTCCTTTGGTGGTATACCTGGTAATGGGATTGCTGGATCGAATAGTTCTGTTTTAAATTCTTTGAGAAATCTTTAAACTGCTTTTCACAGTGGCTAAACTAATTTACATTCCTACCAATAGTGTATAAGCATTCCCTTTTCTCCACTGCCTCTCCAGCATCTGTTTTGTTGGGGTTTTTTTTTTTTTTTTTTTTTTTGACTTCTTTATAATAGCCATTCTTACTGGTATGAGACGATATCTCACTATGGTTTTGATTTGCATGTATCTGATGATTAGTGACAACGAGCATTTTTTTTCATATATTTGTCAACCACATGTATGTCTTCTTTTGAGAAGTGTCTGTTCATGTCCCTTGCACATTTTTAAAGGGGTTATTTGTTTTTGCTTATTTTTTAAAATTTCTTATAGATTCTGGATATTATTAGACTTTTGTTGGATGCATAGTTTGGGAATATTTTCTCCCATTCTGTAAGGTGTCTGTTTGCAGTGTTGATAGTTTCTTTTGCTGTGCAGAAGCTCTTTCATCTAATAAGGTCTCATTCATCAATTTTTGGTTTTGTTGCAATTGCTTTTGGGGACTTAGCCAAAAAGTTATTTGCCAAGGCTGATTTTGAATAAGGTATTTCCTAGAGTTTGTTCTAAGAATTTTATAGTTTGAAGTCTTACATTTAAACATTTAATTCATTTTGAGTTAATTCTTATATATGGGGAAATGTGACAGTTCAGCTTAATTCTTCTGCATATGGTTAGCCAGTGTTATCCCTGATCAATTTTTTGAATAGGGAGTTCTTTACCCATTGCTTGTTTTTGTTGGCCTTGAAGGTGATCAGATGGTTGTAGGTGTGTGGCTTTATTTCTGAGTTTTATATCCTGTTCTATTGGTGTACACATCTGTTTTTGTACCAGAACTGTTCTGTTTTGGTTACTGTCACCTTATAGAATAGTTTGAAGTTGGATAGTATGATGCCTTCACCTTTCTTCTTTTTCCTTAGGATTGCATTCGCTCTTTGGGTTCATTTTTGGTGTCATATGAATTTTAGAATAGTTTTCTTTTTTCCTGATCCTGTGAAGAATGACATTAGTAGTTTCATCAGAATAGCACTGAAGTTATAAATTGCTTTGGGCCATATGGCCATTTTAATGATATTGATTCTTCCAATTCATGAGCATGGAATGTTTTTCTATTTATTTGGGTCATCTCTGATATCCTTCAGTAGTGTTTTGAAGGTCTCTTTGCAGCAATCTTTCACCTCATTGATTAGTTGTATTCCTAGTTGAGGTTTTAGTCAATCTCCATATTGATGAACAGATGAACCTTGGACTGGAACCTTCTGCACCTTCAGATAAAACTTCTCACAGGTAGGGTATAAAATCTGCAGGCCTACTCATGAATGACTTGGGAAAACTAACTAGGACATCATTTCAACATGAATGGATGGCAGAAAGGACACTCTAGGAGCAGACAACAGCCTAAGTGGGAGCATTTGTGGCCCATAGCAGAAAGAAGCAGCAATGTGGTTTTGCCAGAGAGTGAAAACCATGCATACAAATCCCAAACATTTGATCATGATGACTTATTTGCCCAGCATCCAATGGATCTGGCAGATTATGAGAAAATCAGCATCGTTCCTCTGGATAAGGCTCATATTCCATTCTGATAGGACACTGAGAGAAAACTGTGGAAAATCTAGATGGTTTTCTCAGATTGCCAAAATCAAATAATTTGCAATTTAAAATTTATATCCCTCAAATGCCTTCAATAATCCAAATTTAATTTCTGATGCTGTTCTTAATCTTCAAGAAGCTAGAAGCCTTGTTTGTCATAGTGAATTAGTCAGGCTTAATAACCAAAATGACTATTAATGGGTAGGGAAAAAAAAACTAGAATTGAGCAGATGGTTTGCCCACATGTAGACACAGTGTATCAAAGAAATTCTGTGCATCATTTCAAAGAGATTCTATGCTTGTTTGTTGAAAATGACCTGGGGTGGTTGGGATATGATGTGGATCTTGGATCAATATAGACACAAATCAGTTTTTTAGTATTTCCAACAACTTGTGACCCTCCATCTGGGTTGAGAATATACAGAATGATTGTGGAAACAGAACAATTCTCTATCTGGCCTGACCTAGTGACCCTCTGGAAGTTCTCCTATAACTAACTCTAGTCTCACAGGTAAAGGAGGGGAAGGAAAATAAATAAAACCATGTTTGTAAGTAGACCCCAGGCTGGTATGAACACCTCCCCTGTGTGGCTAAAACTGTAATACTGCTGGAGTCAGAGAGAGTCCCCTGAAATGAATTGTCTTGCAATTTATTGTATGTCTCCAGCTGAGTCTCAGCAGATATACCACTCTCCAGCCTGGAGAATGATGCTTCCTTGTTAATGTGGGCAGGCTGTAATATGGTCACACCTAGTCACGCATCAATCCAAATTATTTGATATGGTTTTAATTAGTCCATACAAGGGACCCAGTAGTTACTATAACTTGACTGTAGAAAGAGGGAAAATCAACTCTTTGTTTATTTCTGGTGCCCCAGACACATGAAGACACACAAAAATAACTGCTATTTATTTTACAAGATGGAAAAAATATTGACTGCCCTCTGGTCATAGAAGGCATTTTCTTTTGGGATTACAAGTGCAGAGATGAATTAGGTACACTTAGGATCAATATCTGTTTCTCTTCTTGGCTCAAGATGGGATTTGTCAAAATTCGAGAGCAGCTTCTATTGAGTGTCAGCTACAAATCCTTCCACTACTGAGTCATACACCTATTCAGGTTGAAATATAAAAGGCAAAGGGCTTTTTCAGCTACAATATCTGGGGTTAGGATGCTGAATCGCTTCTCAGCCTTTTCCTTTAATGAGCTTTAGCTTGATGAAGTGACCTTACTGGCAGAGAATGGAAGGGAGTAAAGGGTCTATGCTAGCCAAAGACAGTAGCTCCTGGGGATGGAGGAACATGCAGGCAGAAGGTCTGGGAGAGCGGAAGACAGGGAGGCAAGTTGGTAGAAGAAAATGTGGATAAACTACTCTGGCCAAAGGTATGGTGGCATAGATATTATAAAGAACTGTGAGGATAGAGTACATGAGAGAAATTTGCTTTAGAGCTGCCTAATTTTTAGGACTGCAACAATTAACAAATGCAGTGTTCAACATGTGGTCTATCCCCGAGGACTTCAAACCTTGGAAGATGTCCCTTTGCTTGCGTAGAGGTTAGGCAATAATGTTGTCAGGGATCCCATGAGCAGAGACAGTGACGAGGGAAGAAAGAATTCTTAAAACTATTTCAGCCATCCCCAAAGCAAGGTTTTGGAGGTTTACATTTCACAGTCTAGGACATACATGGCCATCGGCTAGTCAGAAAAGCCCAAATGCGGAAGAGACTGCTTGTATTTGTCTTTGGGAATTCTGAATACTCAAGACACTACCAGGAGTAAATGTGTCTCAGGTGGAATTAGGAAATAGGAGAAAGAAAAGATAGTGTCTGTAACCCAAGGTACCAACCCTTTTAGATGAGGAGGCAAAGCCAACCACCATGCTTTATAGGATCAGGAATGATAAATACCATGGAGTGATTGAAAACAATCCCTTAGAAATCAGCAGAGTTGCCACAAGTGGTGTAGAAATAGGACAGAGAGGAAAGCCATGTGATGCAGGGTAAGATGTTCTCTGTGAGGACCTGGGTCTTGAGCTAGACCCTGCAGTAGAGAAAGGATTTGGTAGTGTGGACAGAAAGAGGTAGGCATTCTGAGTAAGGAAAACAGTTGAATCACAGGAGATGAGGAAGAAAATTATTTTAGCAGAGGGGAAAGCAGCACTGAGGTATCACTGGGGGCATAGAGAAAATGAACTGGGAAGAAAAGGAAGGCACTCATGCAGTACCTATACTAATGAACTTCATCTTCATTCATTCTTCTAGCTTCAGTTTCCTCTTCTCTAGAATGGGGACACTAATGCCTACTGCACAGAAATGTTGAGGAATTCAACACTGAGATGATATATGCAAATTACCTACTGCAGTTGGTGGCTCAATATATTAAATTTCTCTATTCTGCACCTATACTTAGCTCAGGCAAGGAGACTGAATTTAATTCCAGCATTTTCTTATGTCTTGTGGTCACCCCTAATGAAAATCAGTGGTTGTTTCGCTGGCACATAATGATATCTGAGGGGGTTGTGACACCTGTAGCACTGTTAATTCCTAACCTGTTTGATTTCAGACTGCTGTGCCTTTTGAAAAATCTTATGTCTGATTTTTAAATTTTCCTTTCTCCCTCCCTCTGTTAGAATATAAGCTGCCACTTTCTGATACTGCCATTTCTGCCTGTGTGGATACTGATCTGCTAAAGACTAGAAAATCATTGTGGAGTATATTAAATTCATGTAACCCTGAAAATAAGGAATAAAGATGAAAAAGTCAATCCAGAAACCTCTATAAATGTTTTTTCTTATGTAATCTTAACATGTGGCTAATTTTTAAAAACTATTTTCTGTAGGGTAACACCAAGAGCCTTAGACCAATATGTTAGAATAATAAAATTGCACACAGTAATAATCAAAGCTAAACCTCTGCAAAACTGTGAGGATGGCTAAGTTGATATGCCCCTTTTTTGCATTAGTTACCCAGCAACCTAATCATTTAGGCTTCTTTCTCCAAAAATGGCCCTCAGACCTCTAATTCTAATTCATCTAATTGATGAATGTCATCAATTAAATATGGCACTACTCAGATAGTTTGCATCTTAATGGAGATATCTTAAGTTGGCAAACAAAAGTTCTACTAGGGAATCTTAGACCTTTTAAGTGGGTCAGATTTTTGAGGGTAAAGAACTAGAAGGACAAACCATGTGAAATCTCAACAGTTAGGTAGTCTCCTGTCTTCCTTGTGCAATTGTGACTACTAGCCAAGTGACTAAACCATTGCAATGCAAGCCACAATGTTGCTGCTTAATAACACAGCTGTCAGGTATTCCAGAGGTATCTATTCTTTTCCTTCTTTTGGTCTCAACTTCCCCAGATGGATCCCATGATAATTACCATGATAATTTCCCTTTTTCGTGTTAAGAGTATGTCCTAGAAACAAGTCATTTACTTTCAGAACAGGATTTGAGAATCTTTGGAGAATAATACCATCTGAAGTTAACATGGCTTCCTGATCTCTCAGCTACCTCCTCTCTGTATTAGACAGTGAAATTGACTAGGGAATTTCCAACTGAGAAAGACATGTATTTGGGTTAGATTTAACCATACAGGAGAATTAATATAAAGCAGCACTGGTTCACAAGCCAGCTCACTCCTCCTTGAAATTTCAGCCACTGGAAAAATAAGTCTCCTGTTTCCTTCCCCTTCCCCCTTTTTTTTTAAGATTATAACTTGCTGAGGCACTAGCTAATACCCTTTAATTTCTTTTAATAACTACCCTATCCTTGGTTTCTCTAAGCATCCTTCTCAAGGCATCCACAAATCCAAGAATGCTCTTAAGATTGACTGACTGACTGACTGATTTCTCAGTTCTGTTGACTTACTGAAGCACAGCCTATTCCTCAAGTCTCAGCTCTGTGGAGATAAAAGCAAAAACAAAGATATTAACCCTTTCTAGACCCAGGAAAAGGCCACCCCTTAGGAAATTTGGAAGGTAGCCAAGTATACTTTTAGCCACTCCTGTCCCTCCTTTCCTTAATGTTTTTTTCTCTCTCAAAGCTCACATATCTCCTGCCTAGCATCTTCTCAATCCTCACTTCTTTCTGGGGTCTGGGAGTCGATAAATTCTCCTTCTCATGGGTATTTCACATATCCAAAGACGATGAAGGCATACTGTAATGAGAAATGCCATCTCTACTGAAGAAACTACGGGCACCATGTCAGGTCTGCATGGAACAGAGCTATAGCAGTTATCTCAGACAAACTCCTACCTGTCACAGTAGGTCAGAAGCCATTGAGTCCTTCTTCTTGTAACACTCAGACACATTTTGGGTGAATGATGTTAAGCTTAAAAACAAGCCCCAAAACTTTGAAGGCATGGCACCTGGCCTCAAGCTGCTTGCCATCACTACCCTTCTCCAAAAGAGGTACACATTGGATGAGAGGCCCTGGCAAGACAGAGGGAAGCAACGATGCAAACAACCAAGTATTTATTAAAGCATCCACTCTGCTTGGCCCAGTGGGGCATAAAATATAATCTAGAAGACAAGACTTTCCACATGTGACATAAGAGGAGGATAATAGGCAGTGTGTGATCAAAGCTATAATTCAGCAACTAAATTCCCAGGAATGGAAATTACTAAAAATCCCTGTAGAAAGGGAAGTTTTCATGAGCCTTGAATAGTGCTGAGTATCTAGAAACAAGTGAGATACTAGGAGCTTTTAAAAAGAGGAGGGAGAGGGGGAAAGAGGAAGAGAGACAGACTAGCATAAACATTCAATGGGGGCAACAGGAAGATCTAACCAGCCTGTTGAAGCAGAACTGGTTAGAAATACAAGTTTGATACAGAATATGGATCTCCTAGAAAGATGCTTTAGATTTAGAAGACAAATAACTGATTTGATCAATTGGGAAAGAAGTGTCAAGTCATGAATCTACATAATACATATTTCTTTCACCAGCAGAGACTCCTCTCAGAAGCTAATTCAGGCAGGTTTTGCCCAAGACAGTTTAGAACATGGGTACTTCCAGCACGCACCATAACTCTGCATGTAGCAGTCCCATGATTCCAAAGCTTTCTCTGCAGTTCAAAGACCCTCACTGGATGGTACTTCTATGGGCAGCACTTCAATAGAAACAACGAAAGCTACAAATGCAAGCTGCACATGTAATTTTAAACTTTCTAGTGGCCACATTTTCAAAAAGAAGAAACAGGTAAAATTAATTTTAATATACTTTAATGTAATATATCCAAATTATCCTTTCAACGTGTAATCTATATAAAACAATTGTCAATGATATATTGCATTCATTTTTTCATAGTAAGTTTTCAGAATCCACTGTGTATTTTACACTTACATATCAACTCAGACATTTCAAGTGCTCAATAGTTGCATATGGCTAATGGCTATCATATTGAACAGCTCAACTGTAGAGACTTGCCAGTCTTCAGTTTTAGCCTCTAATGTCACTGCTTCCTGCAAATGCCAGTCTGGTAAACTACTCCATCGTAAGGTGCTAATAACTAGTCATTATTTGCTGTGTCAGTCCCCTTAAATAGCATTTTATTTTAGAGTGGGAATCTGACATCGACACCAGACCCAGTGGGTAGAATCCTGCAAATGAAATTCCCATTGTCTTCTGGAATCCTCTCAACTCTAAAAGCCCTGCCACAGGTTCCTCTCCACCTGTGGTTTCAGAGGGGCTGGACTGCTCTCTGTGTGATCAGATCTTCCTAGGAGGGCTAAGCCTGTTGTTGACCTCAAAATGACCCTGAAGCACTCAGGATACCCAGTGTCACATAAACCTCTTCACCTCTTTCCTCTGTTTAACAGCTGGTTAGCCCCTCCCTCTGGCCACCTTCTGTGACCCAGGACTGATCTTCAGTCATGTAAGCTAGCTTTGGAAATGCCCAAGGGCCCAGACCTGAAATGCAGTGAACTCTGTGCTAGGAAGAAGAAGCTCACTGATTAGAGGCAGGTACTAAAAATGTTGCCTGCACTACATTGGAAGAAGCAAGGTGGTCTGACTGTGGGCCTGGACACTCGCTGGAGAAACTACTCAAGGAGCATCATAGCTGAGGTTGTAGAAGCAATGCTTTAAATGGGATATTGAAAAACATGAGAATGAACACACACTGGCCCTAAGGCAGAATCTTTAAAAGCAGACTGTATGTAGAGAGCTGTGCCTGCTTGAATTTGATCCCCTGCCGGGCCACTCACAAGTTGACTGACCTTGGGCAAATTATTCAGCTTTCTAAATCTTGGTTCTTCAAAGTAACCTGAGGTTATAAAGACAACCTCAGAGAGTTGTTACTTAGAAACATTTAACTAGGTGCTTTGCCATATAGTATTTTCTATAAAGTCTGACTGTTAAATAAAAATAGGTAGATAATAAATAGGTAGATAGATATAGACAGATAAAGATTAATAACCCAGCAGAAGAGAAAGGGACAGCGGTCTAGACAACAGAGGATATGAACATGTACACAGGACACTCATGTGCAAACACACACTTACTCATGTGCACATGTGAATGCACACATGTGCATGTGGGCTCACACATAAGCAAGTACAAGCAGCATGTGAGCACAGGTGCTCACACCCACAAGCATGAACACATGCACGTATGCCTGCAGAATCTTGCTCTGACATTCTGAACCTCAGAAAGTTAGCTTGGGTCTCCAGGCTCTACGCCTGTAGCCAATAGTCTGCTGCTTCAATACGCACCCTGTCCTTGTGACCTCATCGAGTAACACTGCCTCCCTTGTGCCCTGCCTCACACTCTGGAAGAGGAAAAATAAAACTGTGACCTTACTGGGAAAAGGAAACCTTGCTCTCCCTCTACTCGGTGTGGCAGACATTTGACTCCCTGATCACATGCTCTCATAGGAATGGATTATTTTGCCTGTGTATAAAATAGTGTATCCCCTCTACAGAGAGCATCCAGTGGTACTTAGCAGAGACAGTAAATTATTATTGGTTGAAAGGCTTTGATACCCAGGAGTAATCAAATTCTTCTTCCTCACTCACTTCAGTTGCTGCATGAACCATGTGTAATTAATGCTATGACTAGATTTGTTGCTACAATTTATTCCCACAAAATGTGGGTGAGCATGTAAGGATCTGTATCAGAACCACATAGCAGGAGGCAAGGTAATACACTAAGATGTGTAAGAAAAAACAAGAGTGGCAACTCAACAGGGAATTACTAGACCTACTAAGTGTTAGCTGCAAGGAATTCCATAAGAAAAAGAGGCATGTTAGTGATCTCTAAAAGATTAAATGTTCAAACCATACGAATGAAAACACAATACTAATAATATGACACTGCTCCTATTAAGTCTGGGTGGCTGTGCTGTATGCTTCCCAAATAACTGCTTCTGTGCTAGAATTTTTTTCAACAAGGTCAGTGAAATAATATTATCCCCATTTACAGATGAGAAAACTGAGAATGAACTCACTTGCCCCAGGTCACACAGCTTGATTGAAAAACACCAATGCCCCTGAATAGTAATGGGGCCAAGATTCCAGCCAAGTGTGACTGAATTAGAGGTTATGTATTGAACCCCTAGAGCCCAAGTCAATGCTAGGACTACCCCGCAGACACATACCTGCTGGCTTGTTTATACAAATTCAGTCGACCCTTCCAAAGCCCGCTCATTCCTTGCCTCCTTCATGATGTCTCTAAACTCCACCTTTTCTGACGTCCTGCTTAAACATTTTCTTGTCTAATGTATTTTTGTTTCTCTAACTAACCGCTACGTTCTTTGAACATTATGTCAAAAGTGAGTTAATAGTATCTTGCTGCTATTAATACTAGTGATATTAGCTGGTCTGGAAAATGTACTGCTCATTTATTAACGAGATAAAAAAGCAGTGACTCTGTCTTGCTCCTCAAAGTACCACCAGTGCCTGATGCAGTGCTCAGCATAAGGCAGTCATGAAAAAGTTACACATTGTCCAAATGAGAAAGGCTGTATGCAGTGCATGGGCATAGTCAGGAGAGGTGTGAGAAATAAATCAAATACCTCACTTTCCCTCAAAGCACCCTCAACAAATAGCATTTATGATGCAAACCAGAAAGTGATAAGTGCAATAACAAGAATGAGATCCAGAAAACGGAGAGGGTATGAGAACAGATCAGCACTGGGACTTAAAAACATCTGGGGGAGGATCCAAGATAGCTGTTTAGGAACAGCTCAGGATTGCAGCTCCCAGTGAAAGCAGAGGGTGAGTGGAGGCCGCATTTTTATTGCCCACAGACTAGGCAATTCCCAGGCGGAGGAGCTCCAGGGTCACCAGCACGGCTGTTTCGGCCAGCGCGGCTGTGCCTGCCGGCGCAGCTGCTTTGCCCTGCGCGGCTGCTTTGTCGGTGCCCCGGAACAGCGGTTCTCCATACAAAATACACCAGTCCGGGTGCCCTTTTGACTGGTGATTGGAGCCACAGGAAGTCACCCATTCATCTGTTTAAAAAGGGGACTGAACAGGGAACCAGGACAGTAGATTCTAGGGCAAAAAAAAAAAAAAAAGCGTCACAAACCTCAGTGCGCCTGTTTAAGCCAGTGCGGTGAGTGGCCACAGGGGAAAACAAACAGACCCCAGCGGCTCTTCAACAGGTGACTGGAACACCAACTTAAAAAAGGCTCTGAGGCAGGGAGCCAGGCGATCAGGCTTGGCTGGTCCCACCCCCACAAAAGAACAGCAACCAGAAACTCTGGATTGAGAGTTTCACAGCAAGCACAGCTGAACCTGGGACGGTCCAGTTCTGTGGGGGAGGGGCGTCTGCCATTACCGAGGCAGCCCGCCACTACGGAGGCAGTCAGCCAATGCTGAGGCAACCTGACGTTGCCAAGGCAACCCGCCACTACAGAGAGACTGCACCTCAATAGAGGCGGGCCACCATCGCCGAGGCAGCTCTAACTACACCCATATAAACAGAACTGCAGGGAAGTTCACTCGGCAGCTGCGCAGAGCCCACAGCAGCTCAGCAAAGCCTCTACAGGCAGACAGTGACTAGGCTGCCTCCTTGCTGGGCAAGGCAGCTCTGAAGGAAAAAAAAAAAAAGAGAGAAGGCAGCAGCATAACCGAAACTCATAAAGCCCTAAATCCCTGGGACAGAGCACCTGGGAACAAAAAGCAGTTTATGAGTTCTGCTGCAGCAGACCTAAACGTACCTGCCCAGCAGCTCTGAATGAACGACAGAGCTCACAACTCACCATTTGAGCTCCTATAAAGAAGAGACCGTCTCCTCAAGCAGCTCCCTGACCCCTATATATCCAAAGAGCCACCTCATAAAGGAGAGATCAGACTGACACTAGGCAGGTATCCTTCTGGGACAAAGATAGCAGAAGAAGAAGACTGGTAACAACCCTTACTGTTCAGCAGCTGCTGCAGGTGAACCCCAGGCAAGCAGGGCCTGGAGTGAACCTCAGCAGACCTACAGCAGAGGGGCCAGACTGTCAGAAGGAAAACCAAGAAACAGAAATAACCTCATCATCAACAAACAGAACGTCAATCTGAAAGATTTGAGACCCAATCTGAAAGCCAGCAACTACAAAGTCGACAGGTGGATAAATCCTTAAAGATGGGAAGAAATCAGCGCAAAAAGGATGAAAACACCCAAAACCAGAACGCCTCTCCTCCTACAAGGGATCAAAACTCCTCACCAGCAAGGGAACAAGGTTGGAGGGAGAACGAGTGTGATGAAATGACAGAATCAGACTTCAGAAGGTGGGTAGTAAGAAACTTCTGTGAACTTAAAGAACATGTTCTAACCAAAGGCAAAGAAACTAAGAACCTTGAAAAAAGATTTGAAGAAATGCTAACGAGAATGGACAAAATAGAAAGGGATATAAGTGAATTGATTGAGCTGAAAAACGCAACACAAGAACTTCACAAAGCATGCACAAGCATCAACAGCCAAACTGACCAAACAGAAGAAAGGATATCAGAGGTCGAAGATCAACTCAATGAAATAAAACGGGAAGGCAAGACTGGAGAAAAAAGGGTAAAAAGGAATGAACAAAATCTCCAAGAAATGTGGGACTATGTGAAAAGACCTAATCTACGTTTGATAGGTGTACCTGAATGCGACGAAGAGAATGAATCCAAGCTGGAAAATACTCTTCAGGATATTATCCAGGAAAACTTCCCCAACCTAGCAAGGCAGGCAAACATTCAAGTCCAGGAAATACAGAGAACACCACAAAGATATTTGTCATGAAGAGCAACCCCAAGGTACATAATTGTCAGATTCACGAGGGTTGAAATGAAGGAGAAAATACTAAGGGCAGCCAGAGAGAAAGGTCGGGTTATCCACAAAGGGAAGCCCATCAGACTCACAGCAGATCTCTCAGCAGAAACCCTACAAGCCAGAAGAGAGGGGGGGCCAATATTCAACATCCTTAAAGAAAAGAAATTTCAACCCAGAATCTCCTCTCCAGCCAAACTAAGCTTCATAAGTGAAGGAAAAATAAAATCCTTTGGGAACATGCAAGTACGCAGAGATTTCATCACCACCAGGCCAGCTCTACAAGAGCTCCTGAAAGAGGCTCTACACATATAAAGGAACAACAAGTACCAGCTCAACTAAAGGGCGAAACACCCAGCTAGCACCAAAATGGCAGTATCAAATTCGCACATAACAATATTAACCCTAAATGTAAATGGACTAAATGCCCCAATCAAAAGACACAGACTGGCAAATTGGATAAAAAGCCAAAACCCATCGGTGTGCTGTATCCAGGAAACCCATCTCACATGCAAGGATACACAAAGGCTCAAAATAAAGGGATGGAGGAAGATTTACCAAGCAAATGGAGAGCAAAAAAAAAGCAGGAGTTGCAATTCTCATCTCTGATAAATTAGACTTTAAAGCAACAAAGATCAAAAGAGACAAAGAAGGACATTACGTAATGGTAAAAGGATCAATGCAACAAGAAGAGCTAACGATCCTAAATATATACACACCCAATACAGGAGCACCCAGATACATAAGGCAAGTTTTTAATGACTTACAAAGAGACTTAGACTCCCACACAATAATAGTGGGAGACTTTAACACCCCATTGTCAACATTAGACAGATCAACCAGACAGAAAATTAACAAGGATATCCAGGACTTGAATTCAGGCCTGGACCAAGCAAACCTAACAGACATTTACAGAACTCTCCACTCCAAATCCACAGAATATACATTCTTCTCAGCACCACATCACACCTACTCTAAAATTGACCACATAATTGGGAGTAAATCACTCCTCAGCAAATGCAAAAGAATGGAAATCGTAACAAACAGTCTCTCAGACCACAGTGCAATCAAGTTAGAACTCAGAATTCAAAAACTAACCCAGAACCGCACAGCTTCATGGAAACCGAACAACTTGCTCTTGAATGTTGACTAGATAAACAATGAAATGAAGACAGAAATAAAGATGTTCTTTGAAACCAACGAGAATGAAGACACAACATACCAGAATCTCTGGGACACATTTAAAGCAGTCTCTAGGGGAAAATATATAGCAATAAGTGCCCACATGAGAAGCAAGGAGAGATCAAAAATTGATACCCTATCGTCAAAACTGAAAGAGCTAGAGGAGCAAGATCAAAAAACCTCAAAGTCTAGCAGAAGGCAAGAAATAGCTAAGATCAGAGCAGAACTGAAGGAGATAGAGACACAAAAAACCCTTCAAAAAATCAATAAATCCAGGAGCTGGTTTTTTGAAAAGATCAACAAAATAGACAGAACACTAGACAGATTAACAAAAAAGAAAAGAGAGAATAACCAAATTGATGCAATAAAAAACGATAAAGGGGATATCACCACAGATTCCACAGAAATTCAAACCATCATCAGACATTATTACAAACAACTCTATGCACATAAACTAATAAACCTGGAAGAAATTGATAAATTCCTGGACACTTGCCTCCTCCCAAGCCTAAACCAGGAAGAAGCCAAAACCCTGAACAGACCCATAACAAGGTCTGAAGTTGAGGCAGCAATTAAGAGCTTACCACCCAAAAAAAGCCCAGGTCCAGACAGGTTCAGAGCTGAATTCTACCAGACATACAAAGAAGAGCTGGTACCATTCCTTCTGAAACTATTCCAAACAATACAAAAAGAGGGAATTCTTCCCAAATCATTTTATGAGACCAACATCATCCTGATTCCAACACCCGGCAGAGACTCAATAAGAAAAGAAAACTTCAGGCCAATATCCATGATGAACACAGATGCAAAATTCTTCAATAAAATGCTGGCAAGCTGATTGCAACAGCACATCAAAAAGCTTATCCACCATGATCAAGTAGGCTTCATCCCAGGGATGCAAGGCTGGTTCTACATACGGAAATCTATAAATGTAATTCACCATATAAACAGAATCAAAGACAAAAACCACATGATTATCTCAATTGATGCAGAGAAGGCCTTTGACAAAATTCAACAGCCCTTTATGCTAAAAACCCTCAATAAGCTAGTTATTGATGGAACATATCTCAAAATAATAAAAGCTATTTATGACAAACCAACAGCCAATATCATACTGAATGGGCAAAAACTGGAAGCATTCCCCTTGAAATGTGGCACCAGACAAGGATGCCCTCTCTCACCACTGCTATTCAATATAGTATTAGAAGTTCTAGCCAGAGCAATCAGGCAAGAAAAAGAAATAAAGGGCATTCAAATAGGAAAGGAGGAAGTCAAATTGTCTCTATTTGCAGACGACATGATTGTATGTCTAGAAGACCCTACCGTCTCAGCCCCAAATCTCCTGAAACTGATAAGCAAGTTCAGCAAAGTCTCAGGATACAAAATCAATGTGCAAAAATCACATGCATTCCTATACACCAATAACAGACTTAAAGAGAGCCATATCAAGAACAAACTTCCATTCACAATTGCCACAAAGAGAATAAAATACCTAGGAATACAACTAACAAGGAACGTAAAGGACCTCTTCAAGGAGAACTACAAGCCACTGCTCAACGAAATAAGAGAGGACACAAACAGATGGAGAAACATTCCATGTTCATGGTTAGGAAGAATCAATATCGGGAAAATGGCCATACTGCCCAAAGTAATTTACAGATTCAATGCCATCCCCATCAAGCTACCAATGACCTTCTTCACAGAACTGGAAAAAAATCACCTTAAACTTCATATGGGACCAAAAGAGAGCCCGCATAGCCAAGTCAATTCTAAGCAAAAAGAACAAAGCAGGAGGCATCACACTACCGGACTTCAAACTATACTACAAGGCTACAGTAATCAAAACAGCATGGTACTAGTACCAAAACAGAGATATAGACCAATGGAACAGAACAGAGGTCTCGGAGGCAACACAACATATCTACAACCATCTGATCTTTGACAAACCAGACAAAAACAAGCAATGGGGAAAGGATTCCCTGTTCAATAAATGGTGTTGGGAAAGCTGGCTACCCATGTGCAGAAAGCAGAAACTGGACCCCTTCCTGACACCTTACACTAAAATTAACTCCAGATGGATTAAAGACTTAAACATAAGACCTAACACCATAAAAACCCTAGAAGAAAATCTAGGCAAAACCATTCAGGACATAGGTGTAGGCAAGGACTTCATGACCAAAACACCAAAAGCATTGACAACAAAAGCCAAAATAGACAAATGGAACCTAATCAAACTCCACAGCTTCTGCACAGCAAAATAAACAGTCATTAGAGTGAATCAGCAACCAACAGAATGGGAAAAAATTTTTGCAGTTTACCCATCTGACAAAGGGCTGATATCCAGAATTTACAAAGAACTAAAACAGATTTACAAGAAAAAAACTAACAAGCCCATTCAAAAGTGGGCAAAGGATATGAACAGACACTTTACAAAAGAAGACATACATGAGGCCAACAAGCATATGAAAAAATGCTCATCATCACTGGTCATCAGAGAAATGCAAATCAAAACTACATTGAGATACCATCTCACGCCAGTTAGAATGGTGATCATTAAAAAACCTGGAGACAACAGATGCTGGAGAGGATGTGGAGAAATAGGAACACTTTTGCACTGTTGGTGGGAGTGTAAATTAGTTCAACCATTGTGGAAGACAGTGTGGCAATTCCTCAAGGACCTAGAAATAGAAATTCCATTTGACCCAGCAATCCCATTACTGGGTATATATCCAAAAGATTACAAATCGTTCTACTATAAGGACACGTGCACACGAATGTTCATTGCAGCACTGTTTACAATACCAAAGACCTGGAACCAACCCAAATGCCCATCGACGATAGACCTGATAGGGAAAATGTGGCACATATACACTATGGAATATTATGCAGCCATCAAAAACGATGAGTTTGTGTCCTTTGTAGGGACATGGATGAACCTGGAAACCATCATTCTCAGCAAACTGACAGAAGAGCAGAAGATCAAACACCGCATGTTCTCACTCATAGGCGTGTGTTGAACAATGAGAACACATGGACACAGGGAGGGGAGCACTACACACTGGGGTCAGTTGGGGGGAAATAGGGGAGGGACGGTGGGGGGTGGCGAGCTGGGGAGAGACAGCAAGGGGAGAAATGCCAGATGTAGGTGATGGGGAGGAAGGCAGCAAATCACACTGCCACGTGTGTACCTATGCAACAATTTTCCATGTTCTTCACATGTACCCCAAAACCTAAAATGCAATAAAATAAATGGGGGGGGAGAAAAAAAAAACAACATCTGGCTTAACTTAATCAGTTTACAATACCTGAATCCTTAGCCTTCTTATATTTTCCATTTTATTTATAGGTGTCTGCATCAATAATTACAACAGATTTGATCTTGAATCTATACAGTTCCCAATAAAGAAGGGAGGGAGAGAGGATATTATGATTTGACTGTGGTGTGATCTGTTTTTTCTTCTAACTCCATTTCATTTTGCAGATCAAACCATATCTCTCTGCCTGTCATGATGACTTTCCCAGTTTCGCCTACAATAATGTGAGTAAATCATAAGTGTACCTTGCATGTCCCCTGTGGTTGGTCACTCACTGGTCCCTAGATGGGTCATTGTACTGCAACTTGTCCTTAAAGTCACAGAATCAACATATTCACCTTTTGAGAGGGGATCTTGGCTCTGCTCTCCCTCCATGCATCCCCAGTGGGATGTGGGAAGGGAGCATTCTTCACATTGTGTATGGCTGTGACCTAATCCTCTGTTTGTTGCTTTTTGCATTGGTGTAGCCTCATACCTCTGGCTATGGGGCTCCCTGCAGAGGACGGGTGCTATCCATTTGCCTTCAGCATCCAGATCTTTGGCAGTCATCACTGCTGCTGCTTCCAGTAGTGAGGCACTAAGCTTTGGATCCCAACTCTGGAACTCTCTCTCTCCCTTATCTTATGACCAGACCTATCCAGAAGGTTCCCGACAGCAGTCCAGTGCTGTCTCCCTCCCAGTGAGCATCATTCCTTCAGAAGCACTGGGTCAGGATAGCTTCAACTGCAGTTTCACATCACTAGACTGCTGTTCCATATCACCCTGACATGTCCCTCTCCCTGATGGGCTCTGTTTATCCTCTCTGTTGTTGGCTTGCTTCAGGCAATACCCCCATCCACAGGTTATGTCTGCACATGCCTGATCCCTAAATGGTGTGGCCAAGGAACCTCAAACAAGCCATGACATTAGGAAAGGCCTTGGCTGCCTGGGACACACAGAGGCCCTCCAGGGGTGAGAGGTGCTGCCAACCATGTATATTTTCCTATGTAAGTGGCAGAGTCATGTTGTGAAGAGTCACTCCTATGGACCAAGGGAGGGCAGAAATTTCTAACATGACTGGATTGTGAGGTGACCATTTCCTTTTCCTGCTATTTATTTTATATCCAGCTGCATAAGGTAAAAAGATTCAGTTGACTCTCCACTCATCAAATAAATGCAAGGTAAAATGACATATGGGTAATGGGGGGGTGATTGACAGAAACCCGAAAAAGACCCCTAGTACTTTCACTTTTTAAAAAAGTCATTAAAGTATTAAGAAATAATCATTATCAATACTAATAAAAATAATAAAGTTATTAAGTACTTTCTACATGATTGCTTCTTGATAAACTATTAACACTGTTTACATAAAAAACTAAATATTCTCATGTGAGTAGTCTAGACTGGGAACTACTGTTGCATGTGATCAAGTTCTTTCTCTTGAAATAAGAGTGATGGACAGAGATCTGGGGAGGGGTGAGAGCCATGGGATCAGGTCTAGCAGAAGATCAGGGCAGCACCTGCAAGAGGAGCAATGAATACAATCAGAGAGCCACCGAAGACCTTAACTGGCTCAGGATGGAAGAGCTAGAGGAGAATTGGGGTGGAGTTGAGGCTGGGATTCAAATTGGTTCAGGTAGGGAATGGGTTTGTAGAACACTGACTACAACAACCCAAACAATTATTCAATATTCCTTCTAAAAGCATTTCCCAGATGCTCCATGAACAAGTTTACTCAGGAATCTTGTTCAAAACATTATGGACCTAGTTCTCACCCCATCACCTGCTGAAGCTAATCTCCAGTGGTGGATGCTGGGAATCTGTAGTTTTCAAGAAATTCCCCAGGTAATCCTTACATTCAGTCAGGTTTAGGAACCAGTTATTTTAACACCCTCAGTAAACTCAGCCCAGGCACAGGGACATAAGAGCCTAAGGCAAAATATTCCATCTTTGGACCACTCTACTTTGATTTATCATATAATGAACCAAGATGCATCTCTCAATGACCATTGCTGGGTTCTGCTTCTATTCCTTGGGACTTCAAAAAACAAATTAAACCCTTTTTTTCTTATTTATGATTTGTCATTTCATCCATAAAAGAGCCAGAGTGTCTTCTGATTCCCTGAGCAGCCCAGTGTAGCCTTGGCCTGATTGGACCAGGGCTTTGGGCTAGCTTTGAATGTCACTTTGGAACTCTACTGAGCTGCTGGAGAAGCCACAGCTATTATTTTAGGTCTACATTCATGCATACATAACATCTTCTGGACCTGGAGGCTGAGCTACAGTTTACAAACTGGGCCTGCTCCTATAGGCTTTTCTTGTTTCTACTGCTGTTTTTCCTTTGTTCCTCCTGCATCCTTAAAGTTTCTTTACTTCAGCTTCCCTGAAGCACAACTCTACAGATTTGCACGTCAATAAAAGAGCCAGAAGAGACCCTGTTTCTGCAGATTCCTTCTTCTTGCTACAGAATGGACAAATGGATCCAGTGACTCTTCTCTGCACATAACTACTCTTGGCTTTCTCGTCCACACAAAGCAAAACCACAGGGCAACGGACATGAGCTAGCTCCATGCCACTGGTTATAGCATTCCATTTTATTCCTCTAATAGTAGTTTTGGCGTTTGGTAGAAACTGTGCTTAACTAGCATATATGTATTTAAAAAGTGTTCCATGTTCTTTGGTCCAGTATGCCAAATATATTTAATTTGAGGTATTAGGTACAAGAGCATGAAAAAATAACAGTTGTTAACAATGAAATTGTCTCTTGTGCCACAGTTTCCTTGAGAGACATTGAAAGAATGAAAGAATTATTGGCTTGAGTCACTTATCACCAAACTATCAAACTTCACATAGCCATGCCCAAGGTACGCAGAGGAGGTGTGTGATTGCTTTATCATGGTGCTCCACACTCCAGGCAACTTTTCAGACACAGGAAAGCCAAATAAAAGGATATGAGATAATCAGCATGTATTTGTACTACTGCACTGCTCAATGTTTAAATAAATGTACATCATTCGGGTCATATGTACTCATAGCACATAATCCTTTTTATATAATGACAGCCAATAACTTGATAAAAAAGATGTCCACAACGTTTTCAGGAAATCTGGAGAATCTGAACTCAGAATTTATATTCAGACCATTGACAACAACATATACTGTTTGTCCATGAAATCTAGCCTTGCCCCTCCATGACTTGGTCTTTCTCCCTTGAGGAGAGTATACTAGTCCAAGTATCTCCTTGAGGCTTCTGCTCTTGGCTGGCTGGCTGTACCTCTTATCCTGCACATGTAACCTGATGAACAGGTTTCTGATTTTTCACTGTGATTTCATAATCATTTCCTGTATGTCTCCATTATCCCTATGCAGCCTTGCCATCTGCAGGGGTTCTAGTCCCAGGGCACCTGCTTCATTCTGACTTGTCTGACCCATGAGCCCTAACTCATTTCATGGGAAAGAATTTGAGAAAGAAGAAAGCAACAGTGTGCCCAGGTGAGACCTTGGATTTTGATGTACCAAAGAGTGCTCAGATACACCTGAGTTCAAACCTTATCTCTAAAAAACACTGGCTATGTAATCTGTAAGACTATAGGCTCAATAGCATCAACCTCATGGGGTGGATGTGGAAATTAAATGGGATAATACATTTAAGATTAATGACAATCAGGAACCTCATAAATATTAATTTTTTCTCCCTCTCTTTCTTTTACCCTTCATGTGCATTCGACTTGAGGAATGAGAGCTTGTCTCTTTCTAATATAGCTAAATGATCACACCTTGCATTTGTATAATACTTTGTAAAATACAAAACACATTTCAGAGGGCTTTCACCCTCAAAGCTCTCCTATAAGTGGGTGGAGTAGATGTCATTATTTTCATTTTTCAGATTAAGAAATGGAACCTAACGGGGTTAGTGATTTGCCCAAGGTTCCATACTGTGATCTCTTGAGTACAGACAATACATCTTCTTAAGAGATTGCTAAGCAATCCGAATATCTGCTAGAGGAGCCACTGCTAGCCATTCCACGCTCCCATCAGACCTGGCATTCCTTAGGAAACAAGCTCTTCTATCCTAGTTCAGTTCCTCTGAGAGCTTGCACACAGCAATCTGACAAATAAATTCATATGAAGGTGCCAGAGGCTGATAATGGCTTAATATAATTAACATTTCACAAGTATTGACATTTTAACAAGGAGAAACTCTGGACAATACCTTAATGCATGGAGAGCAAATAGATTTCGTCCCAAGTGCCAGCTCTGATCAATTAGTAGTGGACTCTCCGCATTGTTTTAAGAGACCCTGAGGCTGTGTCTGGGCTCCGAGGAAAGCCTGTATGATCCATTGTCAAGGCCTGCCATATGTGTGGATGGAACAGGAGAGACAGGCTTGCAACTTGATCCCTCCTCCTCCAGCTCTGATCCTGAATGCACCAGACAGCACCAGGACAGCATCCTCATCTTCCATCTTCCCCATTTTGACCTAATCACTTCAAGAGCTGCTATGTGAGCTAGAGACGACAAAATGAGGCTAGGTCAAGTCTCCTGCATGAGTCCTATTACCTCCTGAGTCTAGGTTTTCTCATGATGAACACTGAGTGAGATATTAGATGCAAAAGTGCTTTGAAATGATAAAACGCTATTCACATATGACAAGGAATTGTTATTAGTCCAGGTACCACAGCCAGCTGGAGGGGTGGGAGTCTTCTGGCATTTCTTGATGGCTCCTTGAAAAAGTGAATGACTTATTTTGCCAGATTGAGGAAGAGGGTTTGGTTTTTGAGGGTGACCTTCTTCTTTGCCTGTCTCTTCCCCACTCCTTTCAACCCTCCAGGAGATAAGCCAAGCAAGCTGCCCCAGCAGCATTTCCTCCCTCCCCAGCTGGGTATTGGCATTATTATCTGAATATCAGCAATAACAGATAGGAGCAGCAGATACTGATGTTTCATTACCTTTGGCGCCGCGGGGGATTGCTGTCTGGATATTTGGATTCATGTGGCTTTCTCTCTCAGAGACTGACTTTGAAAAAAAAAGTGAATTTGCCTCAATAGTTTAACCACTGTAGGCCTGGGGGATAGAGCCCCTCTGGGCTTGGTCTTACTTTGGTTCCCAACCTGGGCCCGTGCTTGGTGTCACCTGGTTCTGTCCACAGTCATGCCAGGTTCATATTCCTGGAGTCGATTAATCACTTGCATAAACATATCAGCCTGGCATGTAAGGACCTGCATAGCCCTTACCTGTCTTTCCAAATTATCACTTCTGCTCCGTGTAACTCACACTTTGCTTCCAGCTAACTAGGCTATGTATTCATCCCCATAAGAGTCAGCCATGTCCTCACCTCCACAGTTTCCCAGGCTGCCTGCTGTCCCTGGCTTCAAGTCTCTACCTGCTAAGTGTCACCCTTGCTTAAAGTCCACCCCAGATGGCATCTTCACGAGGTCCATGAAGGCCTCTCCCAATCATGGGCCATCTTCTCTTCTTTTCAGTATTTAATAATCACTAACAACCATGGGGTACATATGAGGGCCCTACACTATGCTTTACTTCATATCCACAGTCTCAGTTAATCCTCACAATAGCCCTACGATCAGGCACTACTCTTAATCCATTTTTATAGATGATGAAACAGATGCCAGAGAAACGGGCTTTGTACCCAACAAGGCAGATAGTAAGTGCTTCAGCTGAGATTTAAGCCCAGGTCTCTGTCTCCAGTTTCCATGCCTGGAAGTCCCACACTCCAGGGTTCATTGAGCCTACCCCTAAGCCCCAGAAGCATCTCTCTCCTGCTGACATGGATTATATTCTTCTGCATGTGAAAGCTCTTTGTGGTCTTGTCTTCATCCCCTGCCTTGACTATAAATTCTTGTACAACCAAGAGAGGTCATACCTTCCTCAGCTTTATTTCCCTAGTGCATAGAACACGCTGAGGACCTCTTTTTTAAATTAACCACCCTCTTATGCCAGTCTGTTCTCATGGGCTCCACATCCTGAACCCTCCTCTTCACAGCCTAATCTGCTGATATGTTCAGCTAGCCAGTTCTCCCTGCAGCCTCCCCCAAAATCATGTTGTTTTTCCTGCATGCTCTTTATTTGTGCTGTGCTATTTACACTCTCCATCCTGAACCACTCTTTCTCAATTTTCTCCAAACATCAAGCTCTACTCTAAAGGTCTACCTCCTCAGGAGAACCCTTCCTAATCATTATGGGTTATATTGGCCACTCCCTCCTTGAACTAGTAACACCTTATCTCTGAGGTGTTAGATCCTTCCCCAGGTGTTAGAACCTTCCCCAGGTCCTTCACTAATTGATAATTAGTAACACCTACCGTGTGCTGAGTTACATATAGAAGGCACTGTGGGGATATTTTAAAAGTATGTCACATATGTAGCCCATGGAGTCAAAAGGCCAAAAATACTGGAGAGACAAGGATTGCTCAAATGAAAAGCTAATAAAAAGCCCAGTCACTTAAATATGTCAGGTGGGAAGTTCAGACAAAAATATGTGCTAGGTAAAGCAAAGTGGCTCACATCTGTGATCCCAGCCTTTTGGGAGCCAAGGCAGGAGAACTGCCTGAGCACAGGAGTTCAAGACAAGCCTAGGCAACATTGCAAGATCCCTTCTCTACAAAATAAAATGAATAAATAAATTAGCCAGGTGTGGTGGCACAGGCCTGTAGTCCCAGCTACTTGAGGGGCTGAAGTGGGAGGATTTCTTATGCCAGGGAGGTGGGGGCTTCAGTGAGCCATGATTATGCCACAGCACTCCAGCCTGGGTGAAAAAGTGACACCCTGTCTCCCCAAAATAAAAACAAAAACAAAAAATAAACAAGAACAAAATATGTGCTAAAGGAGATCCATGGAGGGTGAGGGCACTGGGCATTCTGGTGGTTAGGCTGGAGGTGACCTGGAGGAAGCAAGGTTTGGAGGATAAGTTTAATCTGGGCAAACAGAAAGGAAAGAGGAAATACTACAGGCAAGGCAAAAATGCAATCACTTGGTGAGATTATAAAACAAAACTGACTTATGAAATAGGTGATAAGGAGACAGGTTTGATGGGTGGGAAGATTCGACTTGGAATGAGACAGGAAAAATCAAAGCTACGGAATACACCTATGCAAGCCTAGCTTCTATGTAGACCATCTCTCATTCAATCTTTTATTCTTCATATGAGATAATGGAGGCCAAGGATAGGGATGTGGCTTGGGAATGGCAAAGCTGGGATTAAAAACTAGATCCCCTAAGTTCCAGGTCTGTGCAAGCAAATGGAAGAAGTCTTTAAGCTGGACAGTGCCACAACACCCTGGACTAGCTTGCTGACCCTCAGCCTTACGTCAGATACAGTACGTCTTAGTGTTGAGACCAGGGGTCTTAAAGATTGCGGTCTCTGCCAACAGCCTTGTGGCTACCTTGTTCACTTTAGCTTATCAGAGCTTGAATGTCTTCATCTCCTGGGAAAAACGCAATAAAAAAAAAAAAGTGTTTAAGGTTAAGCCTAATTCCGGGGTTGTGGTAAAATTTAATGAGATGAGCTTTTCTAGTGCGCAGCTCAGTGCCTATCACAGAGGAAATTATAAATCAACATAAATCATCTTTTATGTGAAATGGGGGTTATGGTGCCTCTCCCAAAAGGATATACAGTCTATGCAATTAAGTAACAAAGAAACCAAAACCAAGGGTTCAGGGCGCCAGGAATCTATTCCAACTTGAATCTACAAGTGCCAGCACAGTGTTGACCTGCCAGCCACAAATGTGGAAACCTGCACTCTCTAGCCCAGGGCACAATCCATTGCAGATATTTAATAAAGATTTCTGAGCTGACTGGATTTAAATTGGATCAAATTTAATTGGATCCTTTATTTAAGATTTTAAAATCGGCCTCTGAGAAGAGGCTGAATAGAACACTTGTTGGGTTTGGAGATTGTTCATTTCAGCGGTCAGACTTGACCTGTCTTTCATCATATTGATAATTCCCAACAGAATGCCCTAAGTTTTCCCTCCTCCACTGCTCAGAGAGTTGACTCAACATGAAATCCACAGCTGTGATTGGGGTTTTCTGGGAGTTGTCTGCAGCAATTACTTCCATGGGATCCTGACTGCCCAACCCACACCTACAGGCAAGAAAATGAGCTTCAGGATTTCAGGAAGATATCCTTCTCCCAACCACATTAAATCCTAAGTTTTACTTTCAACAAGGTGTTTAAAATGTGTTTTTCCCGGGTGTTAAGTAACTTATCCCCTCATGCCGCCACTATGTACGCACATTTTTAGAGCCATTGACAGTATGTTTGCATACTGACATACATCCCTTTTCATGCACATCAACACAGGAAAGAATGCATGCTTATATATGAAAACATCCACACACATGTGAGCACATACACCACACAGACACACAGCCAATATTTAAGAGAATTATTTACTGTCTTAGAGGAATTTTTATGATTCGAGTTATATATATAGAATATGTACCTCAAAATTTCTTTTTTCAAATGTCACAGTACCACAAAATTCCCACTACAGAAGAGTCCTAAAAGATCTTTGATCTTCCACCCCTCATTTTACGATAAAGGAACAATGCCCAGAAAGGTGAAGTGACTCGCCTGAGGTCACCTGTCCAATAAGACATAGAATAGAGCCAGGAACTCTAAAGTCCCTGATCACTATTCCAATGGCCCCGTCTGAACTGGTGTCATGAAGGGCTCCCACTCAACTTCTAGGGAACCTCCCAGGAGCTTCAGCCTCTCTGGACAACGTTGTATTTTCTGGCTTACTCATCACATACACTCAGTGTACCAGAGAGTGTGTACCAATATTCAGACCCAATTCTACCCTACTTTGCTTCCCTCTATTCCTGAGCTGAAATCCTGGAAACTGCCACCCAGAATCCATGGCCAGCACTCAGCTTCCTGAGTGCCGGGCAAAACCACACTGTCATCATTCTCCTTCAGCCATTCCAACACACATGCAACCAAATGCCTGTATTAAATCCTTATCCGCATGAAATACCTAGAGTTTTCTTTGTTTTCGTTACTGGACACTAACTGATATATCCTTCTCTCAATTAGTATAGTATAGCATAAATAAGCTTTTTATGCAATTAATGATCTAATTGAGAGAAAGACTTCTCTCAATTAGTATAATATTGCATAAACTTTTTATGCTATTAATGATTACTAAGGAAAAGTTTAGCGCGTCTAAGAGTAAGGCCTTTTTAACCATAGGCTTAAAGGAAAACATTTCTGAAGACAAAAGGGTTTCCTTCAGACAGACACATGATGAGGGATATTTGGCCCCACAGGTCCTTCCTCATATAATATCAGGACATATTTCTGTCCTGATCAAGCAGGACAGAAATAGCTATCTGCAAAAATGACGTGAATGGCCAGCCACGAAATGAATGGCCCACATGGAACAGGGCACCATGAGCAGTTGCCACAGTGGCCGCAGATTATGAGATGGAAAGGGAGAAGGCCAGGAACGATCTACAGCCCACTGAGAAAACTCTCTCCTCACTCACTGGGTTGGTCCAAGAATGGCTCATTTACTGTAGCCCTAACAGGCCTCTGAGGCAAGCAATACCCACTGGGGAGCAGGGTTGGGACTATGTTTCTGAGCCAAGGCTCCAGGATACCCCGAGGCTGAGATCATAGAGAACACCAGTGCCCAACTCTGCAGCCTCCAGGCTAACTCCTATACAATGCTTAGAAAGAACATTTCTCTACCAAGTTAGACAGAGTTATGCCCAGGTCTCTAACTTCTTGGCAAAACACGACCTCAGTAAGCACTGGGGATTCCTCTAAGGTAAAATCGTAGATCTTAGCAGCATTCACGGCTTTGAAACGATGTGTGCCTTAAAGTTATTGCTTTTTGCTTTGTTTTGTGTTTAGAGGGAAAAAAAATAACAAAAATTCAAACCTTTAAGAAATCTAATTATATGTTTGAGTTATAGACTAGTTTTTAACAACAAAAAAAATTAACAAAAAAGGGGGCTCATTAAGAGGCTTTTGTCTCCAAAACAAGTGTGTTTTCGTAAGCCATAGAGCAAGCAAATTCTAATTGCTGGCTTCATTATACAGAAAAGTCTAAGTGTAACAATCAGAAGCCTTATTACACATACATAATTGAGTTTCATTGCAACTTATGAAAACATAAACTCTCTTAAACACACTTGCAGAAAATGTCGCATCATCAAATCAACACTTTTATTATACAAAAGTAATTGTGTTTAAAGACACCAAACATATGTTACTTATACAAAAAAAATGGGTTGTACTATGATTCAGAAGTCTAAATCTTGAATCTGAACGCAATGTTTTGTTTGCAAATGCAGGATGAAAAAAAGGCAAATTAAAAACTTTACTAATGAGATGTAAGGGAACTCGCTTTGGAAATATTCTACTTTGGAAAAATTAATGGAACAAACTCTCAAATTCCTTTTTCTGGTCAGATCTTCCATGACCTTACATTCTTCTGTGCCTTGCTCTTTCTAAATCTATTTATCATTCTGCGTCTTCACATTTTTACTTTTGATTGAATTCTTTCTCTGTCCAGTCTAAGCTGTAATCATTGAATTTCTCTTTTGCTAACACCAGTAGTTCCTTTGCCCCTGCAAAGTTCCACCATTCTCACCTGGTATCTCCCATCCCTCAGTTAGTTGCCCCCCACTTCCTACACTCTTTCGGGGCTGATGGGCCCACCAGGATTGTGTAAGCTCAAATCCAGCTGACCTTTAAGGGTTGCCCTGAAGCCCTCTTTCTTCTCCAGGTGATGCTCCTTCCTAGAGCAGGCTACAGAATTTGTGGGGCCTGGTGGAAAAATGAAAATGCAGGTCCCTTTGTACAAACAGCAGAGGAAAGACCTTTTCTGTTTTTTCAAATATTTTTATTTACTATTTAATATCTTGTTCCCTCCATTATAGGAATACTTGCAAATACTTTCAGGGGAAGCACAGACTCCCAGAGGCAACTCTCAGCCTGTGGGATATATGCCGAATCCCCAAATCCTGCACCCAGGCCTCTAGTGAAAAGCAGCAGAGGTCAGTGAGTTGGAGCAGGGGGCAGAGGAGCTATCCTGGGGAGGTGGGATCCCATATAAGCCAGGCTCCAGGCCCTTGCTATGTGCTCTTCATTTCCCCTGGACTCACTTATAAGACATAATTCAAAGATAAAAGTATTAAGAATTTCAAATTGCAACCACAAATTATTAAACTCCAATGGTGGGGCCCTGTGTGATTGCACTGGCCGCTGGCCCTTGAGGCTGGCCCTGATCCTCACCGTTCTCATTACAGCTCAGGGTACCTATCACAAGCCTCCATCCCTGGGTACGCTTCCCTCACCAACTGCACAGGCTGCAGATGAGCTGACCTGCATTTCACAGGTAAGTCAGCAGCCATCCCGACTCCTTCCACTGCTCGCCAACCTGCCTCTGCAAACACTGCAAGCCATACAGCTCCATCTCTTTTCTCACAAAAGAAAAAATGTATGCCTCAGCTAAGGCAGCCCCTCTCCTGCCACGTGGGGCTCAATCGACCTCTTCCTGCCACCTCCAAACATTTCCTGCCTCAATGTTCTGTTCCTCCTCCGCCATGCTGCTAAGGGCTTCACCAAGACTGGCATATATGCCTCTCTACAAACTGGGAGAGTGTGTGCTTTTTTTATCCTCATTTTGCACTTGAGACTTAGGAGTTTAAAGTAATTCACTCAAGATTACACAGATACTAAGATGCAAAACCACAATTTGAACTCAGACTCCAAAACCTAACAATACTTAGCCAGCAAATCATCTGTAATTTTCAAAATCCTCTCTTAGACCACATCCAAAGAGAACCACAGAGAGCTAAACAAACACAAAGATTACAAAGTTTTCATGATCCAGCTTAGTTCAGATGTCCCCCTTTCTTCCCTTGACTACTGCGCTTCTTTATATCACAGAACATGATCTCTGCCATTGGTTTCCCCCTCCATTGCTTTTCCCCATCTGCACATCATGAAGATGTCTGCCCCTGGTTTCATCAGTTAGGGATCCTGCAGTTTGTGGATACTTTTTCTCCTTGACCTCTCCTCAGTCTAAAGCACTGGTGTCCTACCTGTTTCTCAGCATTCGCTCATCCTTCACTTGCTTGGATCTCATTCTACCTCTGTCATTCAGGCCACACCCGAATGGCAGTCCCTAAGCTACACCCTTTGCCCTCTTGTCCTCTGACCTCTTACTAGGTAAATCCCAACTTTTGTATAGGTATCTCCTAGATGTCACAGACATGCATAATCTCACACTTACAAGAAAGTCAGAACAATAAACAAATCAGGTATAAATCAGACATTTCATGCCTATCATCCTCTTGAATCTTTACCAGCTCTTCAAAGTAATAGATATGAGTCAGCCTGACATGGTGGCTCATGCCTATAATCCCAGCACTTTCGGAGGCTGAGGCAGATGGGATTGCTTGAGCCCAGGAGTTTGAAGCCAGCCTGGGCAACATGGTGAAACCCTTTCTCTACTCAAAACAAACAAAAAAAAAAAACAAACAAAAAAATTAATCAGGAGTGATGTTGCACACCTGTAGTCCTAGCTACACTTTGGAGGCTAAGGTGGGAGGTTTGCTTGAATCCAGGAGACAGAAGTTGCAGTGAGCCATGGTTACACCGCTGCACTCCAGCCTGGGTGATAGAGTTCTCAAAAAAGAAAAAATAATAGGAGAAATGAGAAGTTTGAAGCTCATGACATCTAATTTCTCTCTGCACCATCACCCTGCTAAGCAATCCAGAGCCAGGATTTCAGCCATGTCTGCTAACTCCAAGTCCATCTCCCACCACTGCCCAGGTACCATGGCATCTCTGATGTGTCTGTCAAATTTCACAGGTAGATTTCTGATCTTCTTACATTACATCTCATATACCTCAAAGTTAAAATACCAAGATTTCACTAGAGTGCTATCCCCCTAGACTTCCTTTCTTAATTAATAGAATAGATATGTGACCATGCTGTTCCACTTCCTTGTTCAAAATTCCTGAGGGGCTCTCTTGTTCCCTCATGATAAGGCTGGGAAATTTCCTCCAGGGCATATAAGCTCCTCTGTGACCTGGCTCTTGTCTATTTGTTCACTGGCCTTCAATGGTGCCTGTTGAAAGCATTCAGATGTTCTAGTCTGACTGCAAAACCCTAGTACATCACAGTCTATGGTTCATCCAGTCATTCATTTGAAAAGTAATTATCTACTGAGTGCCTACTATGTGCCTGGCTCTGTTCTGGGTATCTTGGGCTATATCCATGGGAAATAAAACAGCAAAGACCTCATCACCTTTGACCTTTCAACCTACTGAAGACAGAAAGGCAGACAACAAGTGAAAACTAAGAGTGAATTATACAATATATAAGAAGAAGATGAAACAGAAAAGGAAAGCAGGATAAAGGGGAGTCGTGAGAAATTCTGTGGCTTACAATTAAATAGTATGCTCAGAGTGAGCCTCATTAAGAAGGGAAGACTTGAGCAAAGACATGAAGGAGTTGAGGAAGGGAGCCATGCTGCCATCCAGGAGAAGAGTGTCTTAGGTGAAATGAACAGATCGTGCAAAGGCCCTACAGTACGAGTGGGCCCCCAAAGAGCCTCAAAGAAGGCCAGCTGTGACTGGAACAGAGTCAGCAAAGGGGGAGGGTAATAACAGAGGAGGCTAGAAAGGTTAAGGGGGGCAGGTACTGTAAGGCCTTGGATATTGTGAGGACTTTGGCTCTACCCTGAGTGAAACAGAAAGCTCTTGTAGGGAATGACCTGATGTAATTTACATTAAAACAAAAATTCACTCTGTCCACTGAAATTAAATAGACTATATGCAGCCAATGACAGGAGCAGGGAGCCAGAAAAGTAGTGCCGTGAACTGGGCAAGAGATGATGGTAGGCAAAACAAGAGGTGTAGCAACAAAGGTAGTAAGAAGTGGTCTGAATGTCAGCACGTGATGTCCCCCTGGCCTGGAATGTTCTTCCCAACCCATCTAGGTGGCAGACTCGCCTGACCTCCAAAAACATTCTACTCTCTTGGAAATCTTCTCAAACCTCTTATCCTTGGCTAAATTCAGAGGTTCTTCTATTTTCTCTCCCTCTGAATTTTCATGATACTACAGACATTTCATTATTAAAGCATATATATGTCCATGTCAAAATTGCTGATATTATTGTCTGTCTCCCCTCCAGGATGTGGGTGTCTTGAGGCCAAGCTAATTAACACTTCTTTGTATGTTCAGGTTACAGGTTTCATAAATGCTCAATAAAGGCTGGTGATTGAATGAATGACAGAAATGTACAGGGTAAGCTATCTATCTCTATCCAGATACTAAACCCCAGTGTTAAGAAATTTATACACTGTTCAGTTCTCAGAAGACAAATGCTCAGCAGTAATCATCTACACAAGAGCCCTCCCAATTAGGAAAGGATAACAGGACCAAAGAGAAGTCCCATCACCTTTTCTTCAGCCACCGAGTGAAGAGAAATCAGGAGGGTCTGCAATAGATGTGTAAAGTAACTGTATAGAAAAAGGTATATGTCCTGATAGCCTCCTATTCACTCTATTGGTGAGAGAGGAATCACTTTTACTCAGTAATATGAAATGGCAACACAACACCTACACGGGACAGATGAGACTGACAGCAGTTCATTAGTCACTTATACTCACGGCCTCAGGGAGCAGGACACCACACGCCATGAAGGACCACACAGGCATTGCACTCAGGAATAGAGGGAACAAGCAGGGGCTCTTGGAGACAACTTTTTTAGTAACAAAAGAATGAAGTTACCCCAAGTTTCCACAAGTGGATGTAATTGGCTTGTTTGAATGACTTCACGGGTTGACCTGGTGGTGTACAGTTGGTCCTGCTAGAGAACTAACTGAGTAGAAAGGTTTTCCCACTAAGTGGGGGCCATATCTGATGAGAGCAGGGGAATTCATGGTTAAGCCTTTGGAGCTCTATGAGGCTCAAAGATGTGATGTCAGCATTTAATATTGTATGTCAATTTCAGACCTCACATTACGACATGGAAGCAAAAGAAATGTTCAGGTCTAAGACTAGAGGAGGAAGGATCTAGAAGAAGACAAAATTAGGAATAGTTTGCAAATTGGGGACAGCACTGGAATAAGGAGTTATCACTGATGCAATAAATAAAGAATGTTACTAATAACAAAAGATGTTCTGGTAACAACATATATCATAGCACAATTCCAGGTCTAGATGGATGAGTTAATTCTAATGCACACTAGAAAAACACCTCAGGGTGTTGAACAATGAGAACACATGGACACAGGGAGGGGAGCACTACACACTGGGGTCTGTTGGGGGGAAATGGGGGAGGGATGGGGGGTGGGGAGGTGAGGAGAGATAGCATGGGGAGAAATGCCAGATATAGGTAAAGGGGAGGAAGGCAGCAAATCACACTGCCACGTGTGTACCTATGCAACAATCTCGCATGTTCTTCACATGTACCCCAAAACCTAAAACGCAATAAAAAAAAAAGAGATGATTTTTAAAGTTAAAGAGTAGGAATCTATAAATAAATAACAAATCAGTTGTGGAAAAAAAAAAAAAAGAAAAGAAAAACACCTCAGGGAAGCTACAAATACATTGCCTGCCTTAGTCTGAAATTTCCTGGAAAACTGAACTGAGCTGATCTAGTGGTGGGGAAAATGTGTGGACCCAACTGGTGGCTGACACAGGACCACCTAGAGAAAATCTATTATATATTTTAATGCTGTATTCAGAGCAATATTCCTAGAACACAGAACTCCCACCACCAACGCATTCATTATCAACAATTCTTCCCCACTGCTGAACAATAAACTCTGAACTCCTGAGTCTGTTGGTGAATAAATACCCTTTAGAAATCAATTCTACTTACTTATCCTTAGCTTTTATTTCTCTCCTACAAGCACTATCCTTTGTCAAGTCCCACCTTCTTTGTGAAAGCCTTCCAATGTAATGAGTCTCACAGTTATGACTCTTTTGGTAATTAATCTCCAGCTGTAAGAAATACTTACTGGGTATCAATTCGATGACAATACTATGCTAGGAGTTGAAAATACAAAGAGAGAGGAGATAAGCTCTTGCCTTCAAAGGACTGCAAATCTGACTGAGGAGCAAAACAATGCAAGATTGAAACAAGTAATGCAGGATGAATGGTAAGAATCGGAAAGAAGGAGAGATCACTGTTCTAATGTATTTTTAATGTAAATTGGGGGCAAAGAGACATATTTTGCTTGTTCTGTCTCATTATACATGGTACAAAAACAAGGTACCACCTTCCACTTTTCTACAGCCAGCACCTAACATTTTTTCATGTTGTTGACTGATTGACTACACAATTGACTCATATTTTGAAGTTTGCTTGCCCCTTTGGAATCTTTTAAATATGTCTATTTCTATTCTCTAATCATATTAGTAGCTTTCAAATTAACTCATCTTAAAGGGTCTTATTACCCTGGGGAAATTTCGTATCACTAACTTAATATCCTACTTTTCATGATGAAGGTAGGTATTATTACTGCCGTAATTAAGAACATATTAATTATATTTTTCTCAGTCGCCTTAATTTCATCAGACTCCAACACTGGGGGCTGGGTAGCTATTTATGACATGGGAAATGAAAGGTATAGGAAAGTCTCTGTAGCCCCAAAAGATCATGCCCAGTTGGACTCCTGTAGTGGCTAACACTGGAAATCAATCCCATTAGATAGCCCCAGTCTTGCCCATTAAGAAATTGTTTTTCGAATGTGAATGCCTCTAGTACAGGTGAAATGAACTCAAGTTATTTGTAGAGTTGGGGTTTTGTTTGCAATCTGTTAAAGATCTCCTGTATACCAGATGTTGTGCTGGGCATCATAGGGATGCAACGTTGATCAAGTTTCATTTTCTCCTTTCAGTACATCACTATCTGTCTAGTTGAAGGTCTTCAGTTACCTTGGCTATGCAGTGGATATTTACAGGGCAGCAGCACATAATTAAGTGACAATTACAGAGCTATTGTGTAAAGAAGACTTGGTTTAAAAGGGCTGGAATCCAGTCTATATTTTGTCATTAAAGCACTGTGTGACCTTGGGCATCAGTTGCTTCCAAAGACTTGCCCTGGTTCTGATGCATTTTGCCTCCATTAGGTGATCCCCAGCTTCAGGATAAGTTCAGAACACCCTTAATGATATTAAGGGAAGCAGAGATCAGAGCCTAGTACAGTGCCTGACACACAGTTGGTGCCATGATCTTAGCTCCCAACTCTATTCTAACCCCAACCCCAGAAGAACTTGGAATTACTATCTCCAAAGCAGAGTGGGAAAAGGAACAAAGTGAGCTAGAGTAGCTACAAGAACTTCAGAGATGAGGGGCATAATATGGACTTCAAGGAGAAGGTAGGATTTAGAAGGAGCAGAATGGGAGGGCATGGCAGGTAGGGTGAGAGTCATGAGAAGGCCCCCCCTTAACCTTACTGTAAATAATTTTTATCAGACATAGACCTGTGTATGTGATGGCTTTTGATACCTTCTGGAGCTTATCAGCAATCATGCCTTTAGCTATGACAACTTAGAGGTGAAACTGTCAGCATCACAGACACAATCTGCTTCCCATGATTGTGCCCTTGTTTGCCCATTATGGAAAGAGAGGTAAGGATTTGCCCTGAAGGTATAGCAAGGCATTAAAACCCTGAGATTTGATCCTATGTTCAAGTTTGGCCCTTTGGCTCCTACTACATGTGACAGATCTGCTCACATCTGAGAGATCTCCTGGGACTCATATTTAGTCTCCATGAGAAAACTATAGCCTTTAGCCACTGCATTAAGGTCTTTGTTTTTTATGTTAGTTTCAGGGAGGAAGTGTATGCTAGAGGTACAGAGATGTTCTCCAAGCATCTCCTCTACTTCATGTCCTACTTGTGATACCTCACACCTCATCCCTGCTAGAATCCTGAGAAGTAAGCATTAGGCTGCCTATTTTACAGGTAAGGAAAATAAAGGTCAGTGAAGTGAAATAGCTCACATAGGCCCCAGCTAGGAAGTAGCTGAACACAGATTTGAATCATGTAAAAATAGACGGGACTAGGTGAAGCAAGTGAAGTGCCTAAGGTGCAAAGTTGTAGGAGGTCTCAACTTTCTGGGGTGGACTCTGCATCTAAACAAATGTGAAAATGAGTATCTTGCTTCATCCTAGTCCTGGCCCTGCTCACAAGGCTGTCTGGCTCCAAAATCCATATTCTTTTTCTTATACCACATTCAAATTCTGTAAGGCCAACTTTTCAGCATTCACAACATTCCCCTTAGGATCCCAGGAGGAGAAAGGATTCCCGGGCAAACCCAGGCCTAGGAATCTTTACTCCCAAACACATTCTAACCACAAGCCCAGATGATGCTCAGATAAGGTAGAGCAGGAAAGTAAAGATGACCAGATAACTGTCAGCCACAACTGCTCCTGGAGGTGCCACATAACACTCAAGTGTCAAGAGAAACCTGGCAATGATGTAACCCCTGCTGGAGCTAGACGTGGGTATAGGAGCAGTAGGTCTGAATATATCAACTTTCAGAGAGTCAGAACATCTACAGGAGACGTTGTACTCTCCAGGCATCACAGTTCTCTTAGTTTGTACAGACGCTGTACAGAGCATTCCCTTGATAAAACTACCCTATTGGGTCAGGAAGTTGCTAAAAACCTAAGGGTGACATAACCTTTAGGCCCTAACCAGACACTCCCCAGTAACAGACAGAGTTGTCTTATGCAGATGGTCCCAACATCCTTCACATTTTTTGTGCAATTAGGACAAAGAGAGACCCATGTGCCAAACACTAAGCTGTGGATATTCAGTTGGACAGCAGGGCCATAAAGCCATTGCAGAGAGTTACATTCAAGCAGCATCGCAAATCCTTCAGTGGCAGTATTAAGTCTCTGTCAACACTGGCATCAAGTTGTGCAAAACACATGGAGATCCAAGATGCTCACTGCAGTTATGTTCAGATTCTTTGCAGAAAAAAAAAAGACATAGAAGAGTAAAGAAATTAAGAAATGACTCTGTTCTCTGAATGCTATACATGTCTACCTGGTCTCCATGCAATTCTCTTCTATACCATTATGTTCCCAAGCTCCCTTGATCCTGTTTCATCCCACCCATCTCACTGTCTCCCACTGAATTAATCAGGGTTCTCTAGAGGGACAGAACTAATAGAAGATATATATATATACTAACAGGAGATATATGTACATAATATCTCCTATTATATTAGTAGACTATATATATATTAATTAAAGAAGATATACATATATAATATCTTATATTAAAGGAGCTGTTAAAGGATCTATAAATATCTATATTATATATTATATAGATATTATATATATATATTTATCTCCTATTATATCTCCTGTGATACACAGATATATATGTGCAGGGGAGTTTATTATTAACTCACATGATCGCAAGGTTCCACAACAGCCCATCCGCAAGATGAGGAGCAAAGAAAATCAGTTAGAGCCCCAAAACTGAAGAATTTGGAGTCCAATGTTCCAGGGCAGGAAGCATCTAGTGTGGGAGAAGGACGTAGGCTGGAAGGCTAAACCAATCTAGTTTTTTCATGTTTTTATGCCTGCTTTACATCCTAGCTCTGCTGGCAGCTGACTAGATGGTGCCCATCCAAATTAAGGGTGGGTCTGCCTATTCCAGCCCACTGACTCAAATGTTAATCTCCACTGGCAAAACTCTCATAGACACACCCAGGATCAGTACTTTGCATCCTTCAATCCAGTCAAGTTGACACTCAGTATTAACCATCACAAGTCCACCCCTTATCAACTTGGACCCATACACATCTCCTGAGATCGTACACAATCTTCAAATAAAGACAACAATAAGGTCATAATTACACCTAACATAATACAACTATCTTTCATACACCTGGAAATGCACCAATCCCCAACCCAAATAAGATTACATAAAATTAAACGCTGATATGAAGTCAATAAATCTTATGTCACATGATAAAGAAAAAAGGAAATAAAATGAAGATATTTTCTTCATACAAGTGTAAACATGCACAAACATGTTTCTAACAAATGGAGAAGGAAATACTCATGACCGTTACAGCTGTTGCTTCTGCAGCTGGTCATGTGGCCATAGCTGGCATTGAGGATTACCTTCTTCTGCTACCCATTCTGTATTCCCTTTACCTTCAGAAAACACTTCAGCAGGTCTTCCTGAAAGCTCTGGGCTATTTGTAGTCCTGCCTGGATTGGGCTGTTGTAGTTTCCTATTGACCTTAATCACAGGGTATGGTAATGCTCAGAGATGCCCTAATGAAGCTCCTGTATTCTATGCATACTCTTCCTCACCTCCATTGTGTAGTAATAGACTGATTTCATCTTGATAGTCTGGATCAGTCACCCCAGCTAACATTGTAACCCCCTTCTAAGCATGTTTACTTAAAAGTAGGAAGAGCCCAAAGTGTCCAGGTGGCAATCTTAACTTCCAATTACAGTTGAAGGCAATGTTCCTCACTTCAGAACGAAAACCTCTAGACCAGCAGAACGTAATGTTGCAGAAACAGGAAGCAAAAATTTTGCTAGTGGATTACTAGGGGTGATGGTGAGTGGTGCCACTTCACTTCCACCCCTTGATTCATGGACCTGATCTAATCCTGGTTATGGAAGAAACAGTACCATATATTGGACTCTGATTCAGAGCATACACAGCCTTCTGGAGAACTCTGTCTCAGCTCTGAAAAGTACTGCCACCTAGTTGGCATTGTAATTGTGACTTCAAAGGACCATTCAACCGTTCTATCTATCCAGTTGATTCAGAATGACGATGAACATGGTAAAACCAGTAAATTCCATGAGCATGAGCCCACTGCCACACTTATTTAGCCATAAAGTAAGTGCCTTGATCAGAGGCAATGCTGTGTGGAACACCATGACAGTGGATAAGGCATCGTGAGTCCACAGATGGTGGTCTTGGCAGAAGCACTGCATACAGATTAGGCAAAACTTTATCCAGAGTGTCTATTCCAGTGAGGACAAGTCAGCATAATGTCCTCAATGCAATAGACCAGTATTATATCTTGAGGAAGCAAAAAGTGATCAAGGTATTTCCAAATAAGGTTACGGCAAAAAACCAGAGAGATGATATACCCCTGAAGTAGGACAGTGAAGGTATATTTCTGGTCTTGCCAGCTAAAGGCAAATTGCCTCTGGTTAGCCTTATGGACAGGAGTGGAGAAAAAATCTTTGCCAAGTAAATAAGATATGTTAATTAGCTCAGGCAATGAAACCACATCTGGTACAGCAGCTGCAATTGCAGTCACCACTTGGTTAAGCTTACGATAATCCACTGTCATTCTCCAAGATCCACCTGTCTTCTGCACAGGGCGAATGGGAGAGCTGAATGGGGGTATGGTGGGAATCACCACCCTTGCATCTTTCAAGTCCTCGATGGTGGCGCTAATTTCCATAATCCCTTGAGGGATGTTTTTGATTTATGATTTTTCTAGGTAGAGACAGCTCTAATGGTTTCTATTTGGCCTTTCCCACTGTAACAGCCCTCAGCCTATCAGTCAGGGAACCAATGTGGGGGTTGTGCCAGCTGCTAAGGATGCCTATCCCAACTATGTATTCTGGCACTAGAGAAATGACCACAGGATGAGTTTGGGGACCCACCAGACTCACTGTAAGTTGGATCTGAGCTAAAACTCCATTAATTACCTGACTTCCGTAAGCCTCTACTTTAACTGGAGGACTACAATAATGTTTTGGGTTCCCTGGAATCAACGTCAGCTCAGAGCCAGTGCCCAGTTGTCCCTGAAATGTCTGATCATTTCCCTTTCCCCAGTGCACAGTTGCCCTGGTAAAAGGCCAGAGGTCTACTTGGGGAAGGATGGGAGAAAGATGAACAGCATAAATTGTTAGTAGTGTAGTAGGGCCCTTCTTCAAGGGCACCTGACCTCTCCTTCATTCAAGGGGTTCTGGGTCTGTAAACTGGCCCAAATCTGGAAATGATTGAGGGGCTGTGATTCTGTTTTTATAATTCAAATTAGTCTTTTGTCCATTCAACCTAGAAGTTTTCTGCTTATAAAAATTAAGTAGGAATGCAGTAAGCTTCCTATCAATTTCACTTCTAGGAACACCATAATTAATTAGCCAATGAAAGAGCTCTACATGAGTCAGACTATTCTGATTGCTGCTTTGCCTCTGCTGTCCATTACAGTAGCTATGCCCACCTTGCTTTTGAAGGTTGAGTGCCGCCACTGGCCCCTGCCACCTCGGGATCCAATTATTGCCATTGTATTTAAATTTTGTAGTTGAGTGACTGCAGTTCCCACTGTTAGATCTGATGTACAGAGAAGAGCAATTACAGGGTCTTTCAAAGATGCAGGTGCTGCCCTGACAAATCTATTTCACAAGGCATTAGTCAAGGGTATATCTTTTGGACCCTCCCAGCTAGGATGAGTAGGTCTAAAGTGACTAATCCACTCCACCATCCCAATCTCCCTAAGCCTTTGGATCCTTTCCCCTACATTAAAGCAAGGAAGATCATGCATTTCCAGCTCACTCACAGTGGGCCATCTTTTAATCCATATTTCAGCTACCAGGCAAGTAAACTATTAGAGCCTTTTTTAACTCCTCGAGCTGCAATATTAAATGTAAAGTCCCTAGTTAGTGGGCCCAAATCAATAAATTCATCCTGATCCAACTCTATGTTCCCTCCACTATTATCCCACACCCTTAATATCCATTCCTATGCCTGTTCTCCAGATTTCTGCTTATATAAATTAGAAAAGTCAAGCAGTTCAACCAACCAGCTTCATTATGTTTGTTGGTTCTCTAGATATGGTCAAAGTTATGTAAAGAGTCACTTTACATAACTCTAGGAGCAACCAACCTTAGAAGCAACCAACCAGCTTCATTATGTCCCTTGGTTCTCTAGATATGGTCAAAGTTATGTAAAGAGTCACTAAACTCCTTGCCCCTCGTAAGCGGTGAATCAGGAATGTCAAATGCATTTACTTTGCATAACTATCTAAACCCTTCACACCAAGGACTATCAGTCTTCTCCATACTATTAGAAGTAGAATCCTTAGCATTTTGGGGTCTAATTATATTAAGCAGATAACTCCAGAAACCCTACAACCAATGAAAGAACTCCATCCTTAATATTCTGCCACTCTAGAACCACTTCTGGTATTAGTCAGGATTAGTCAAAATCTGTATTAGTCAGGATTCTCTAGAGGAACAAAACTAATAGGATAGATATAGAGGGAGTTTATTAAGTATTAACTCATACTATCACAAGGTCCCACAATAGGCCATCTGCAAGTTGAGGAGCAAGGAAAGCCAGTCAGAGTCCCAAAACTGAAGAACTTGGAGTTAGATTTTGAGAGCAGGAAGCATCCAGCATGGGAGAAGGATGTAGGCTAGGATGCTAGGCCAGTCAAGTCTTTTCACGTTTTTCTGCCTGCTTTATATTCTAGTCATACTGGCAGCTGATGAGACAGTGTTCATCCAGATTAAAGGTTAAAGGTGGAGTCCACCTTTCCCAGCTCACCAACTCAAATGTTAATCTCCTTTGGCAACACCCTCACACACAAACCCAGAATCAGTACTTTGTATCCTTCAATCCAATCAAGGTGACACTCAGTATTAACCATCACACCCACTCTATTCCATTCCAACTCATCTCAAAGTTTACAATTTATATTCTATTCAGATTACAACTACTTAGTACTAGCTTATCCTGCATTTTAAAATCCAATTCAATCTGAAACCTACATATCCTTACCAAACAAGCCTATCCCATATACAACAATCATTTCAGTGATCTTTCTGAGCTGGCGTGCTTACAAAAAAAGACATGTAGACATGGAGAAACTGCTATTATACTTGAATGAACTTCAAGCCTGTCTACGATGTCCAAAGACTCTAAATTATTGAGTAATATCACTGTGAGAGAGATTTCTAGTGGTTTGATTCTTGGCCTTTTTCGATTAGACATCTTTGTCAGCATATGGGCTGGAGACACAGAAAAGGGATTTAACATTTGCTGGATACCTCCTATTTACTATGAGCTAGAGCTTGCCTTACCAGCACTTGCCATCTTATTGTCACTACAACTTTAAGAAGTGTTATTTTTGTCCCCATTTTACTAGTAACTGAGGCTCAATGTCAAGAAACCTTGGTCAAGTTACATAGCTAAGAAGTGCTTTTAGACCCAATTGAGCTGGCCCTATGGATCCCATCATCTTTCCAGATCTCGTGTGGCTGGTGATATCTGTGCATGGTGCTGGTGGTGGGAGCAGTGGCAGTCCTGGCGTGATTGCTATCATCATCATGCAAAATTGTTTCCCCGTGGTTGTGGATAGCATAAAGTGTGGAGCAAATATGGAGGCTGAGATACACAGCATATGAAGTAGCAACACACTTTGTAAGAAAAGCTGCCTCACCCAGCTCTCTCATGTTTTATTTTATCCATGCATTGCTAGCTTATTCTTCAAGTATTTCTCTCCTATAACTCGAATGTAAGCTTCAATAGGGAAAGCTTACATTCACTGCCACATACTCGGCCCTTAAAAAGTACCTGACACCTAGTTGTTGCTCAAACAGTATTTGTTAAATGAATGAATTTGTTAAATGAACGAATTAGTATAACATATTTCTAAAGGAAGTTAATATTGGAACAATAAGCAAGAGATCTAAGCAAGGGATCTAAAAGAGACATTGCTCTCCACCAGTAGATGAGAATGATATGACTTCATTTTGTTTAAACTGCTAGGACATAAACATACTAAAATAAGAAGAGACCCCCTTTTGACTCCCCAACACTGCTGATCAGAATTCACTAGCATTTTGTGGGACAGGGAGAGACTGGAGGGTGTGCAGGCAGAACTCAGGCTAGCAAGAAGATCCAGGCCATTTTCCTGGAGAAATAAGAGCTTTTACCAAAATAAATGAAGACATCCCCTGTGGAAGGGTCAGAGGCATATCACTTACAATTCCAAAGGCAGAACAAGAGCCTCTGAATGGAAGTCATATGGAGTCACATCATGGTTAAATTAAATATAGGGATGACAGTTCTACCATGCTAAATTATTCAAAAATGGAATTGGTGAATTCTCCCTGAAAAGCCTTCTACACGCTGGGAAGTACTGAAGAGAAGACTGGACCATCACTAGACATTGGTTGTTGTAGTGTGATTCAGGACCAAGTGAACTGTAAGATGTCTGTCATCTCTGAAACTTCCCGATTCTGTTTCGCCTCATCTTGCTCATCAGGAAATCCTCAGAAGAATGCAACAGACACCTTAATGAAGCACAGTCCCCGACACCAGAGTGCACTAGCCTTGGCCATCTCTTGATCCTGCTGTAGATGCTCAGAATCCCCTGCTAAACCTGCTCTCAAGCCTCTTGCAGACTCTTGCTATATATGACCTCCTCTTGCTTCAGCACCTTGCCCTCTTCCTTCTCCCATCCCATCATCTATGCATGTCCCGAGTCTGCTCCCCCAGAGCCTGCTCTATGTTGCATGCTCACTAATATTTATAAAGGAAACCAATCCCTGTTTGTGTACCAGAAATATCAAACAGAAAGCCTCATCCAAGTTAAAATGCCCACATTTTTTGAAGGACATTTATTGCAGAATAAATACCAAATAATCTCATGTATCATCAAAACCCATAAATAAACATAATAAAGGGTAAGAGAAACCATAGTAAGGGGTGGGGGTTGCAATCCAATTAGAAGTAAAAACGAGAGGGGCCTGTTTTGAAGTTAAAATTGCCTCACAAGGAAACTGTATTCACTTAAAATGTATTTGAATTGGTAGTAACCTTATGTAGAGTTTACAGAGATAATGGAAAGCTCTAGGTCTCTAAGCCCAATCTTGGTGTTGTGGCTGACTTGGGACTGTGGAAAACAGATGTTTCTCAATTCTTATCATGTTAGATATATGGTAAGGGTGTCTGAGGAGAAAGATAAGTCAGGAAGAAAAGGCTAATCGTGGTCTTGAGAAGATGTGAGCATAAAAGCATAATCAATCGTACAATATAGAGTTGCCAGAACATACTCCCTCCCCCAGTAAGTGCTTCTTTCAGAAACATGGATCTCAGAAATATAAGTTTAGGCGTACAGAGCTGGGTGTGTTTGAGAAAGTTTTCATAGACAGTTGAACTCAGTAAGCAGGACTCCAGAAATACTCAGTGCCTCAGCAGTGACATAATAATAAGGCAGTCAGGCGCAGTGGCTTATACCTGTAATCCCAGCACTTTGGTAGGCCAAGGAGGGTGGATCACTTGAGGTCAGGAGTTTGAGACCAGCCTGGCAAACATGGTGAAACTCTGTCTCTACCAAAAATACAAAAATTAGCTGTGCCTAGTGCCACGGGCCTGGTGGTACACGCCTGTAGTCCCAGCTACTCGGGAGGTTGAGGTAGGAGAATCATTGAACCTGGGAGTAGTGAGCTGAGATCACACCACTGCACTCCAGCCTGGGAGACAGAGTAAGAACCTGTCTCCAATAATAATATAATAATAAGGCCATAGGAATTGTTACTTTATAATTATTTTGAGCTAACTTGAACTTGTAAGTTGGAGCTGTAATTGAAGTATTTTCTCTGGACCCAGTGGGGAACTGGCTGTGGTTGGTGAATTGCATTGTTAATCCACATGAAGTATGGGCTGGAAGAGGCCAAGGAAGCTGCTTCAAGGCCCTGTGACACAGTCACCCAGTTATGCCATGGCTCAGAAAGTTCTATAAACCCCACAGCACTCAGGGCTATGGGCATTCATGCTGTGTTAGAGAGGCCAGCTTCTTGCTGAAATTTAATACAAAAATACAGATGTCCCCATGGTCCAGAGGGAGAGGGAGCCAGGGAAAAACCAGATGCTCTGTTTTCTCACTCCTGAATTCCAGGCTGCAGAGGCTGTGAGATGCACTGAAGGAAGGAGGCTTACAAGGTCCCAGGCCCTCACTTCTGAGGCCACAGCTCTCTCCTCATGCCACCTGGCCTCAGACTCCTTACCTAGGCTTCTTTTGGAAGTGGCTCAGGTTCTTCCTTTTCTCCCACTCTTTGTCAAAACATCCCACCTAGACTCCAATTCTATAAATTTGCTTTTGTCAATGACAAGCTACTGACAAAGAAATACCTGTGACATGTTAATGGATGATATTAGGCAAACCACTCATCTTCGTGAACATTTGTCAAGAACCCCTGTGTATCCGCCAGAGTTTCTTGTAGTCAGTGGGCCCTGCTATTTGGATAGCAGAATAGCAAATACATCTCAACTCTTTTCCTAAATTCTATTTCTGGCAAACTTAGGAAGCTTACTGGTAAAGCCTGTGGCTAAAACAAACAAACAAACAAAAAGAAGCAGTGTTTGGGGGTCAGGGAGCCTGTGACATCACTCCACCCTGCTGTCATCATCACCACTCACTTGTGTATATTACTTTTCATACACACAAAAAACATTCCCAGTTTCTGTATTACGCCAGGCTGTGGCAACAGGCTGGAGCTATAACCCGCAAGTTGGTGCAGTCCTCGGCCCTGGGCTTTACCTCCCCGTCTTTCTGACTTTAAGCTTAACGAACCAGTTTTTAAATTTCCCTAGCTAGACTGGTCTAGTCTTAAAGCTGAGGTGCCCCTCCTCCCCTTTCAGGGGCTTTTGCCTCTACCAATTGAGTTGCATAATTTGATTTAATAAATCAGGTGAATTTCCAGTGGGTTCTGGATACTTTCATTAGGAAAGATATATGTGGTATGGTGGCTGTTTGGTCATGTGTTTAATTAAATTAATGAATTAATGTCTTTGGTGGCGAGGATTTCAGGAGCATATACCCCTCTTGTTCTTTACCCCCCAGGCTTCACTCAGGAAGCTTCCTATTTTTAGCGCAAGTAGATTGTGATGAAAGAGTTGGGACTACTTGCTGTTCTACCACTGCAAGAAAGAAGCAGTGGAACCTGGTGACCCTAAGCAAAGAGTTTTCATCAGTTTCTACTTTTGGAGTTAACTCTGCATAGCCCACCCATTCCATGCCCTCATCCCTACCCTGTTCCCTAACCCCTCAGTTTCCTCACTCCCTCTTCCTGCTCCTTACATGAGGACATCTGCTTTCACACCATAATTTTCACAGAGGAGATGACCCATGATGAAAGCTTGACCCTGGAGCCCTCCTGGTGAGACAGGCATTTCAACAAGGACCAAACTCAAAACCTAAGAGATGAATGTTCAGACATTATGTTGTACACAATAAATACATACAATTTTATCTGTCAATTTGAAAAAAAAATAAATTAAAAAATAAATAAAACCTAAGGGATGAAACACCAACCTTAGTGATTCAGACCGCAAGCAGCAGGAAGGCAAAATGTTCTGTGTGAGTAGAGCATCCTTGGAGCCACTGAGGGCTCCTTCCCCAGGCTGGAGCCACTGATGCCCAATGGAAGGAGGAGTGAGATCACACAGACAGCCTGCTCCAGCCCCACGGGCCCCACCACCACTTGCTGGAGTCTATTATTCATGTTTGCTGTGGCTTTAACTGGCTGCTAGAGTCTTGCATAAAGCAAATGAAGCTGTAATCAAGGTCTTTGTCACTGTCCCACATTTGCATGGAGTAAGTGCTGCAGTTTGGGGACAGCTCATCAGTCCTTGGTCTGCACTTAAAGAGGATTCTTTTTTTAAAAAAGAACAAAAGGAAAACAACTTGAAAAGGACCCTAAGCATTTTTGGACTCTGATTTTGGAGATATAGCAGACAAAAATATTCTAATTCTTCCTTGAAGACACAGTAGACAAAAATATTCCAATTTCTCCTAGTTTACTTTGCATAATATATTGATTCAAACAAGCCAAGGACTGGACTCACAAGCAGAGAGGGGGCACCTCAGTTCTTGATGCTACTGGATAGCTTCACAGCTGGATCAGAGAGCAGGTTGCCCACAAGATGATGCACACAGCCCTTGAGGCAGGGATAGCATCCTAAATCTAGCTACCAGAGTAGCTATCAAGAGCCAGAGGGAGAGTCCTCTCATGGAAAGGGAGAGGCTGGGCCACACCATCCACAGGCAGGTATCAATTCGGCCCATAAAGCCTGGCTTTAGGTTTTGGAAACAATGTTGCAGAGTCATCGGTAGCCTATCTATATGGTTAAACACATTTAGGGTTTCCAAAATCTTTCCATAGCAAAATTTAAGTTTTCTAAAAGAAATATTGCAAAAAAAGCCCTACACATATGTCAGACGGAGAAGAAACAAAGGGGGGATCCAGGTTCTCATCCACTCTGACCAAAGCCCTTCCTATAGCCCTCCCTGGAGTTATCCCTAGGAAACCTGTCATAGGATAGTCTCAGGGTCACTGTACAAGATCCTGGGTCAGACAGAAACTAAGGTTTCCTCCAAACTCAACAAGCTGTAACTCTGAGTTACAACACAGGCTTCACAGACGATGTGAAACTTCTTGGATCCTTCTACTTTCTTTCTCAGTTTCTGATTTTGGGGAGAACTACTACCTTCCATAAAAAGCAATCTGGATTATTGGTTAAAGCCATGGTCCTTGGGGTCTAATCAAGTAGAGGGTCTACCCTTAGCCTTAACACTTACTGGTTGTGTAATCTTGGATAATCCAGTTAACCCAGCTGAGTTTCAGTTTTCGCACATTTAATAAAAAATAAGGCTGGGCATGGTGGCCCATGCCTGCAATCCCAGCACTTTGAGAGGCTGGGAAGAGCAGATAACTTGAAGTCAAGAGTTTGAGACCAGCCTGACCAATATGGTGAAACCCTGTCTCTACTAAAAATACAAAAAACTAGCCAGGCATGGTGGCAGGCACTTGTAATCCCAGATACCGGAGAGGCTAAGGCAGGAGAATCACTTGAGCCTGGGAGGTGGAGGTTGCAATGAGCAGAGATTGTGCTACTGCACTCCAGCCTAGGCAACAGAGTGAGACTCTGTCTCAAAATAAATAATAAGATTTGATTTCTCTTACAGAGTGTTTGTAGGGATCAATTGAAATATAGTACCTACCACATAGGGAACAATAAAACTTTCAGCCATTATTATGTACATCTCCAAATTTAGTAAGCATCTCAACCACACACTCACATAAATTCTGGAGCATAAGATAACCATTTTAAATTTAGTGACCCATCTCTATATTTTATTTGACTTCAATAATTTGGACTAGTTCCAATCCCTGGATCATGGACCAGTACTGGTCTGTGGCCTTTAGGAACTGAGCCGGACAGCAGGAGGTGAGTGGCAGGTGAGTGAGCAAAGTTTCATCTGTGTGTACAGCCATTCCCCATCACTCGCATTAGTGTTTTAGCTCTGCCTCCTGTCAGATCCGTGGCAGTATTAGATTCTTGTAGGAGTGGGAAGCCTACTGTGACTACATATGTGAGGGATCTAGGTTGCACCCTCCTTACAAAATCTAATGCCTAATGATCTGCCACTGTCTCTCATCACCCCCAGATGGGACTGTCTAGTTGCAGGAAAAAAAGCTCAGGGCTCCCATTGAGTCTACATTATTGTCAGTTGCATAATTATTTCATTATATATTACAATGTTATAATAATAGAAATAAAGTACACAAAAATGTAATGCACTTGAATCATCCTGAAACCATCTTCCCTGCCCCCAGTCCATGGAAAGATTATTTTCCATAAAACTATCTGGTGCCCAAAAGGTTGGGACTGCTGCCTTGGATAATTGTGCATGGAAAAAAGAATGAAGTTGAAGCCAGTCTGCTGGTGGTAGAAAAGATAAATATTATGAAATGATTGTTAACTTCCGGTGGTGGAAAAGATAAATATTATGAAATGATTGTTAGCTTCCTGAAAAACTGATCACCTCTTTCTCAACTGCGGTGATCGTTAGTGATATTCACCAAATATTTACAGCTCTCTGCCTTCTAGAAACATGATATGATTGCCCTTCCTGTTCCTCCCTAATGGTTAGATGGAACTGTGGAGCTAGTTCTGGCCAATGAATTGTTGCCAGTGAACATTCAATTACTGATGTCAGGCCTACGGCACTTTCTTTCCTCTCCAGCACAGCAACCAACAGATGGTGGCTTCCTGGGTGCCTGAATGACTACAGGGAATAACCCCTCCTCCCTCCAATGACCCATGATGACTATGTAGCATGAGGTGAAATAACATTCTGTTGTGTTAAATTGCTGAGATTTGGGGATTATTTGTTACTGATACATATTCTGGCCAATCCTGAATAATACATCTCCTTATGACATCCCTACAATTTCATAAAACAAAGGTCAAATTGATTGGCTTCATATCAGTAAGGCAACCAGCCAGTTTATTAACTAGTATTTACTAAGCCGAAAAAGTGCCCTGCCTCATGCTTATCAGGTATATAAAAGAAAAACAGGTCTCTGTCCTCAGGGGCTTACTGTCTCAGCTGGAAATACATTTTTCATGCAAGGAAACATAGGGAGATATTTTAATATAAAAATGTGAAAGGGTATTTGCTATAAGTGCCAGGGAATGTATACCTTGGAGAGTGTTACAGACTGAATGTATGTACTCCCTCCCCAAAAATCTACATATTAAAGCCCTAACCCCCAGTATGGCTGTATTTGGAGTAAGAAAATAATTAAGATCAAATGAGGTCATAAACGTGTGACCCTGAACTGATAGGATTAGTGTCTTTACAAGAAGAGATTGCAGAGAGCTCACTCTTTCTTTCTGTGTGCGGGCACTGAGGAAAGGTGTTGTGAGGACACAGGAAGGCAGCCGTCTGCAAGGTAAAAAGAGCCCTCACCAGAAACCAACCATCCTGAATCTTCATCTGAGACTTCTAGCTTCCAAAATTTTTTCAAATGAATTTATGTTGCTTAACCCATCAGGCGTGTGGTATTTTGTTATAGTAGTCCAAACAGACTGAGGCAAAAGGAGAAATAGAATTCTGGGCTATGCTTCCAGGAAGATCTTCTGAAGGAGGCAGTACTGGCTCTGGCATTGAGGAAAGAAGCTGAGAGCAGCTATTAATGCTAGTTGCTTTACATATATTATCTCCTTTAATTCTAATAACTCTACATGGCAAGAAGTATCATCTCCTACTGTAAATGAAGCTCAAGGAGGCAGACAGGAGAAGACACGGCAAATCTACAGGTTGCTCCTGCCCTATCCTGCCTCCCAATGCTAGATGGATGTAGGTTGATTGGCAGAAGGGCAAGGGAGCACTAGCTGGTTGGGGAGTGGCCTTTTCAGAGACAGAGTAGAAAAATGGACCTGAATAGGACTGAGGCTGCTTGCCCAGCAGCAGTGGGAGATATAGTAGAGTGGGAAAGCTCGGGTGAATAAGATGCAGGCACATCTGCTACAGAAATAGGTAACTGCAAGTCCCTATAGAAATACCCAATTTATCCATATTTAAAATCTGTTCCTGCAATTGTGTCTAGATTCAGTGGACTGTTTATAATCAGATATATTTTTTTTCCTGGCCATCTTAAAAATTGATCCAAGTCAGATGTGAAGACGTCCTAAAAAGCTCTCTCCACTGTGTTTTTTTGACTTGATGTATTTCATCATCTTGACACAGCCTTGGGACATAAGCCTCATCCAGAAAAAAACTGGACATTAAGGAGACTACTTTCAGACACACAATCTGAAGTGAGGGATAGGAGAGGGTGCATGAGTCATATAAAATCTCCAAGCCTCATTATTACCAAAGATTTTATACTCTGAAATAACAAAACTTTAGTGCCCCTGATTGGTACTTCTTCAGAGCCTGGGTTTGCTAGAGAGAACAGTAGATTGCCACTCTGCCCAGCAGCTGGCTCAGCCTTCTCTCCTGCTGCTTTAACAGCCTTTTAGGTAATAACCTTTTTTATTAAGACAAACCCCCAAACCCTTTAAGCCCCAGCAGAGATGAGCTTTAAAGATGAGACACTCCAGGTAGCCATGGTGAGCTACTGAAACTTCTCTGCCCGTTTTCCTGAATTTTACCCTCCCCCAGGGCAGGAGTTCCTGACCTGGAGAATACAGAACAGCTTCTGCAGTCCATTAGCCCTTGAAATTTCATGCAAAATATTGGGTAATGTGAATTTTTCCAGGGAGAAGGTCTATGGCTGAAATATCACATCCTCAAAGAGATCCAGGTCTGCAAAGAGTCACAGCTCTAGAGATCCTTACCTTGACTCCCACTGAGACCACTAGACTCCAGAATGCCAAAGTGGCTCAGTAGAAAAGGTGTTAAATATAGAGACAGACAGAAACGGGTTCAAACCCTGGCTTAACCATTATCATCTGCGGCCCCAGGCAAGGGATTACATCACTCTAAATCCAATTTCTTTATGCAAGTGTTACTTTTTTTTTTCTGTAGATTTGTAAAAATAGGAGATAAAGTACATAACAGGCACTCAGTAAAACTCTTCCCACTTTAATACTCCTATCCAAGCTGGAATGAAATAATATTATTTATTCCAAAGAGAATCTTTATGCAGCTCCACAAAATTGTTCAGTGTACAGTTCAGTAAACTCTCTTGTATGCATCTGTGATGGTAGGGGTCACTACTCAGTGAAGGATCTGATAGGCATCTAAAATCCAGGAAGGAAAACCAAAGGAAGGAGTAATGCAGTGATGGGATTATTAGGCCGCTGGTAGGCAAAGACTCACCATTATCTTCTTGCAATGTGATGAGAACATCACCGTTACAGACCAATGTTACACACCCAGGTTCTAGTCTGGGCTCCAAAGCTATTCTCCTTGAGAATTCTTTTAACCAATAACTTTATCTCTTTGGTTAAATGAGAAAAAATACTACCTTACATAGAATGGTAATAAAGACAAAAGAGAAAGTTGTATTTTATGAGTGTGGAACAACTCTGGAAAGCATCAAGGGCTGTAAATGGAAGGAGTGGTCATCAGTGTCATTATCGTGATTTTCATCGTCAGCCCACAAAGGCATTTTTACAGGATAAATAAGCAAACTGGGTTAGAGATGAAAGGATAGTGTTGCCCAGAGAAGCAAAATGGTCTGGCCTCAGACAGTGGGAGGCAAGCCATCTGTTCCCTTTCTCCTTTTTATTTTTCCCAAGACTTACAAGGATGTGTTGCATGATTCTTTCTGTGGGCACTCATCTCCTCTATAACCAGTGTGTTGATTTTCTTGCTTTATATATTAATAAAATGACACCCATTTACAAGCTCCTTATGCCATTCCTATAATGAATCTCCTCCTCCTTCTCCCTTTTCTTCTCCTTCTCCTCCTGCTGTTACTGCTTCCCTCTTGACCCACACATATGTATTCCTAACTTTCCTTCTCTGTCCATGCTTTTTGACTTCTACCCACAGTGATACCTAGGCACTGACATGTAACCACAATTCCTGCCCATCTTTCAAAGTCCAGCTCAGAGGCCACCCTACATAGTCTTCTCAACTCACCCCCTCTCCAGCCCACATTGACCTATCATTTACATCCTTATAACCTATAGAATCTGGGAAAGCTGATCATGCAATTTGATATACAAACTGGAACACTTAATCATAACCATCAGGACAACAGCTGTAATAAAGCTTGCACTGGGACAACTCTGATATATGGTCACTGTAAGTCTGAGCTATAAAGCTGGCCCTTTGTTGTGTGGTGCCTAGTCTTATCATTGCACTGTTCCTTGTAAGAGTCTGCTCTTCCTGGTTGGGGTCCCATGGGTTAAGATTTATCTTGCTTCTCCATCAACACTCCACCTCCATCAAGCAGATTGCCTTTAATCTGGTTCCATGGGCAAAGATTCTGCAGTGAAGATTTGCATGCAGAAACTTCACTGGGACATGCTCTCAAGAGCATGATCCCTCCCCCGTGAAGGAGTTAGGGAAATAGGAAGGGGAAAAGACAGAAATTAAACTGTTATGTAAGATGGACTTTGGACCATCTTACAAGCAGCACAAATGCTGGGATGGCACTTCAGAGTTATCACAACTTTTGTAAAGAAAAGAGATCTATTTGGCTTATGATTCTGGTGGATGGGAAGTTTGAGGTTGGGCAGCTGCATCTTGTGAAAGCTTCGCATTGCTTTAATTTGTGGCAGAAAGTGGAAGGGAAATGGGCATGTGCAGGGATCACATGGTGAGAGAGGAAGCAAGAGTGAAACCGAGGAAGCAGACTCTTTCTAACAAATACTGTCTCTCTCACAGGGACAAATTAATTCCCATGAGAGTAAGAACTCAGCTCCATTAGCAGGTATTACTATATTCTAGAGGGATCTGCCCTTATGACTCAAAAACATCCCATGAGTCACCACCTCCCAACACTGCCACATTGGGGGTCAAATTTCAACAAGAGTTTTGGCAGGGAGAAACCACATCTAAACCATGCACAATGTTTTATTTTCTCTTCATTTCTGTGTAACATTGCTTTTGAACATGCAGCCTTGTCTTGAAGGAGTTTGAATTTGCCTTCTTCTGGGTCTGGCTCTGCAGGGCTCGAGGGTGGACAAGTATGAGTGTGGGTGGACAGGTATGAGTGTAGGGGCTGCCATCTAGGCTTAGAACCTTGGTGAGAACTTGGGATCTAGATTGTCCCTATTGAGGCATATGGTATGAATAGATATCACCGGTGAGAATCAACTGGAGTGAAGAGAACTTGCAATCATGGCCTAGGGTTTATCTAACTCTGAAGCTCATAGATTGACAGTAACTGGTTATAATGGATTCTATGGTGAACTAATATTCCCCCCTCAGGTTTGTGGGACACAGGGGTCTCAGTCCTACAATTATGAGGAACTGAATTCTTCCAACCACCTGAATAAGCTTGGAAATAAAGCCTTCTTGGAGCTTTCAGATAAGAATGTAGCCCAGTATATACCTTAATTTCAAACCTCGTAAGACTCTAAGCAGAGAACCCAGCCAACCCCAACCAGAATTCTGAATTACGAACTGTGACCTGCAAGTATGCACTCTTTAAGCGTCTAAATTTGTGCTCCACTAACTTCTTATGCAGCGATAGAAAACTAATACAATGTTCAAGTTGCTCGTTCCCCTAGCTGCCTGGAGTGCTCAGAAGTATGTCTCACTCCAAAACTCATCCTGGACTGAAGGAAGCTGCCTTGGCCAAGTTATGTGCCCTTACTTGAGGGCAGCCTGCATCTATAATGACATGTTGCTACAGAAATACAAAGTGTTGAGCCCCTTGCCCCAAGTTGTGTGTGACCAGCAGTCATTTTACAGTGTACTCTATCAGCCAGTCCCCTTATTAAGCAGGAAATCACATATATGCATTGGGTCAGCAGTCTATCCTTTCAGGGAAAAATGGTTTTTCTGAGAAAATGAAAATCATTAGTTTACCCTGAAATTTTATTGAGGGGAATTCTTTTGTATTTGAATACAGATGGGAGATAAGAAGATGCTGGAGCACTCCATTCTTTCTTTGTTAATGAAGTGGGATACATAAAAGGCCTATTAAAATTACATAGAAGCCTCAGAAGCTTCTTTCATATCTTACTCAGTGACTTTCATGTCTTGAGAGCAGCATTTCTATGACAAGGTGTTACCCACTCACACATGTACACAGTTTGGTTGTATTTATTCATTTATTTATTCATTCATTACTTCAAAAGGTAGATTTTGAGCTCTGAGAATGAAACAGGCATTGCCCTAGTTACTAGGACCCTAACCATGGATAAATTAAGTTTTCTGCTCTGAAGGTACTGACAGTTTAATGGGAAAAAAATGAATAAAGCAAACAAGCAATTAGGGTCAAGGAAGTCCTTGAATCCTAGATGCTTAGGAAAGGAATATCTATTGCAGATGGGGGACAAGAAGATAAGTCAGGGAAAGATTTTAGATTAAAACTTGAAGGAAAAGTAGAACTTACCTGGTGAAAAGGGAAGAGAGAGAGAGACAGAGGCATAGACCAAAGGAGAGAAAGTGAGCAGGGTATTCCAGTCCAAGAAAAGAAAACCCCAAAGAGTTCATGGAAGGCTTACAGTAGTTCAGTAGGACTCAAACAAGGTATTTAAAGGGAACCAAAGGAGGGTGAGGAGAAGGAAAAGGCTTCACAGAAGGAATAGTAAGAAATAAGACGGGGGAGATAAGAGAGAGTCTGAAGCTGATCAGGAAAGCATTATCAGAGGCAGTGAGTTTTGGTCTGGGAGGTGAAAGTAATGGTTACACTGGATCTACGCTAGGGTGTGGTAAAGGTTGCTGCAGCCACAGCAAGGGTACATTCATAGCAAATCAAATGTGCTGCTGAAACCTAAAGTTCACTCATTTACTTATCTACCCATTTATCAAATTTTAAATGACTCTCTAGTATGTCATAACACTATGCTAGGCCCAATAAAAATCTAAGAGAAATCAGACATGAATCCATATCTTTGACTTATTCTTAAGCCCAAATCAAGCTTTCCTCCTTTGAAAGCTGCACTGTAACTGCAAGGTAGGAAGTGACAATGGGAATGATGAAACTTGCAGGGGGCATTCAAAAAGTTAATGGGGCATAAAGACCCCTTTCTGGCATCAGAAACCATTACCTGGAAAATAAAGAAGTGACGCTTGCCCTTTGGAAAACTGTCTGACCTTTCCAATAATAACATAGGTTATCTTAAGAGAAGAGCTGACTGAGTCACCACTCCCATTGACCCTGGAGTTCCTACTAGTGACACACTTGGACACACAGGCTAAGAACATTCTTTCTTGTATGAGCAGGTCCAGGAGTTCAAATCCCTGTGGTAGCATTCATAGGCCATTTGACTTTGATGTAGTTATTTAATCATTTTGAACCTCAGCTGTTTTTGGCCTCTAAAATAGGAATGGTAATATCCACTTTGCAAGTTTGTTGAAATAAAATGTAATAAATGTTAGCTATTTATAATAGATAACTTTTTAAAAGAAAAAACAAAGTTGTATAGTGAGTGCCAAAAGCTCTACATAAATTCTAGTAAGGTAGGATGTAGGTGAACAAAGTCAGTGAAGACTTTTGAAACATGGTTCGTAGTGGAACCCTGAAGATCAACCAAGGGCTTGCGTGGTTGCTTTAGGGACTGTCTTACATGGGACAGAGCACTTTCAGGCATTAATTCATTTATTCATTTAATAAATAAGAATCATCTCTGTGCTGACCCATTGTCTGGAGTAGCTGTCTTCCATCTTATCCTATAATGTTTTGTCTTCAGTTTACCCATCTTTCAGCAGCAGTCGTGCTTTCCCTGACCCCCATGGTAGGATCTCTTGCTTACTCCATTTACCCATCTTGGTAATGGTCATTAGTATGGTCTTAGTATGGTCATTCTGCAATAGCCGTATGTTTCCTATTACATTGAGATTATTTTCTTTTTGAATATCAGACTCTTCCTGGAAAACAATCCTGTTGACAGTAGGGATCACATCTCTTTTTCATACCTCTGGTCATATTAGAAGCCTAATAAATGTGTGTTGAACCAAGTGTGTGGTGCCTTGTGTTTATAAGATGCCCTGTGTTCCAGAGCTCTGTGTAACTGAGGTGTGTAAGCTATCCTTATCCTAAGTAGAAGACTAAATGATGAAATAAACCAATAAAAAATAATAACTACAACAAATTTTCAAGACATAAACAGTACAATAAGATATAAATAGAAACAATGAAAAGTTAAAAAGAGGAAAAAGTTAAGATGTAGAGTTTCTGTTATTTTTTTTGCTTGTTTGTTCATGTAAATAGTATTGTTATTAGCTCAAAATAATAGTTTATAAGATAGTATTCGCAAGCCTCATAGTAACTTTGAACCAAAAAGTATACAATGGACACACAAGAAATAAAAAGCCAGAAAGTAAATAATAATACCAGAGAAAATCACCTTGACTAAAGGAAGACAGGAAAAAAAGAAGAAATGGAAGACCACAAAACAACTAGAAAACAAATAACAAAACGGCAGGCATAAGTTTTTACTTTTCAATAATAACATTGAATGTAAATGGTCTAAACTCCTCCATCAAAAGCTCTAGAGTGGCCAAATGGATGAAGAAACAATATCCAGAGATCTTTTGCCTACAAAAGAACACACTTTACTTATAAACACATAGACTGAAAATAAAAGGATGGAAAATGATATTTCATGTCAGCAGAAACTAAGAAAAAGCAGGAGTAGCTATATTTATATCAGACGAAATAGATTTCAAGACAAAAACTAGAAGATGAGACAAAGAATGTCACTATATAAAGATAAAGGGGTTAATTCAGCAAGAGAATATAATAATTTTAAATATATATTCACCCAACACTGGAGCACCCAGATATATAAGGCAAATATTTAGAGCTAAAAGGAAGATAGGTTCCAATACAATAATAGCTAGAGACTTCAATAACCCCACTTGCAGCATTGGACAGGTCTTCCAGATAAAAAATCAACAAAGAAACATTAGACTTAATCTACACTATAGACCAAATGGACCTGATAGATATTTACAGAACGTTTCATTCAATGGCTACAGAATAGACATTCTTTTCCTCAGGATATGGATCATTCTCAAGGATAAACCACATGTTAGGTCACAAAACAACTATTAAAACATTAAAAAAATTGAAATAATATCAAGCATTTTCTCTGAACAGAATGGAATAAAATCAGAATTCAATAATGAGAGTAATTTTGGAAACTATAAAATCCATAGAAATTGAACAATATGCTTCTGAACGACCAATGGATCAATGAAAAAATTAGGAAGGAAATTAAAACTTTTTTGAAACAAATACTAATAGAAACACAACATACCAAATCTATGGGATACACCCAACACCAGTACTAAGAGGAAAACCTATGGGATATACCCAAAAGCAGTACTAAGGGGAATGTGTATAGCTATAAGTGTCTTCATCAAAACACAGGGAAAACTTCAATCTAATCATGCATCTTTAAAAACTAAAAAAGCAAGAACAGACCAACCCAAAATTAGTAGAAAATAAAAAGATCAGAGCATAAATAAATAAAATTAAAATGGAGAAAACAATATGAAAAAAATCAATGAAACAAAACGTTGGTTTTGTGAAAAGTTAAACAAAATTGCCAAACCTTTACCAAGCCTAAGCAAAAAAAAAAAAAAAAAAAGAGAGAGAGAGAGAGACAGAGAACATCTAAATAAATAAAATCAGAAATGAACAAGGAGATATTACAGCTGATACTACAGAAATTCAAAAGATCATTCGTGTCTACTAGGAATAACTATATGCCAATAAATTGGAAAATCTAAAAGAAATGGACAAATTCCTAGGCACATACAACCTAATAAGATTGAACCAGGAAAAAATCCAAAATCTGAATAGAGCAAAAACAAGTAACAAGATTGAAGCCATAATAAAAGGTCTCCCAGTAAAGAAAAGCCCAGGACCCAATGGCTTCATTGTAAAATTCTACCAAACATTTAAAGAAGTTTTAAGGATTTAACACCAATTTTAGAATTTAATACCAATCTTACTCAAACTTTTCCAAAAAAACAAAGGAGGGAATACTTCCAAACTCATCCTATGAGGCCAGTATTACCCTGGTACCCAAACTGGACAGACACATCAAAAAAAGAAAACTACAGGTCAATGTCTCTGAAGAATTTTTATATGAAAATCATCAACAAAATACTAGCAAGCTGAATTCAACAATACATTAGAAAGATCATTCATCACAACCAAGTAGGATTTATCTTTGAGATGCAAGAATCATTCAACATATGCAAATCAATCACTGTGACACATCATATCAACAGAATGAAGGTTCAAAACCATATGATCATTTCAATTGATGTGATAAAAGCATTTGATAAAATTCAACATCCCTTCAGGATAAAAACCCTTAAAAAACTGGATATAGAAGAAACATATCTCAAAATAATAAAAGCTATATATAACAGACTCACAGCTAGTGTCATACTGAATGAGGAAAAACTGAAAGCCTTTCCTCTAACACAACAAGGGTGCTCACTTTCAGCACTGTTGTTCAAGATAGTACTGGAAGTCCTAGGCAGAGCAATCACAGAAGAGAAAGAAATAGAGGACATCCAAATTGGAATGGAAGAAGTCAAATTATCTTTGTTTGAAGATGATATGATCTTATATTTGGAAAATCCTAAAGATGCCATCAAAAAACTATTAGAGTTGATAAACAAATTCAGTGAAGTTGGAGGATACAAAATTAATGGTAAAAAATTAGTAGCATTTCTATATGTCAACGGTAAACAATCCGAAAAAGAAATTAAAAAGTAATCCCATTTACAATAGCCACAAATAAATTTAAATACCTAGGAATTAACTTAACCAAAGAAGTGATAGATCTCTATAATGAAAACTATAAAACACTGATGAAAGAAATTAAAGAGAACACCAAGAAATGAAAAGGTAGTTCATGTTCATGAAGTGGAAGAAACAATATTGTTAAAATGCCCACACTACTCAAAGCAATCTATAGATTCAATGCAATCTCTATCAAAATATCAATGACATTCTTCAGAGAAATAGAAAAAACAATTGTAAAATTTATATGTAACCACAAAAGACCCAGGATAACCAAAGCTATCTTTACCAAAAAGAACAAAATTGGAGCAATCACAATTATCTTACTTCAAATTATATTACAGAGATATAGCAATGAAAACATCATGGTACTGTCATAAAAACAGACACACAGACCAATGGAACAGAATAAAAAACCCAGAAACAAATCCATATACCTAGACTGAACTCATTTTTGACAAAGGTATCAAGAACATACACTGGGGAAAATAGTCTTTTCAATAAAAGATGCCAGGCAAATTGGATATGCATATATAGAAGAATGAAACTAGACCCCTATATCTCGCCATATAAAAAAATTAGTTCAAAATCAATTGAAGATTTAAATCTAAGACCTCAACCTATGAAACTACTACAAGAAAAGGTTGGGGAAAATCTTGAGAACTTTGTTTTGAGCAAAAATTTCTTGAATACCTAATAATCATCAAATAGATAAATGGGATCACATGAAGTTTAAATGCTTCTGCACAGAAAAGGAAACAACAAATTGAAAAGACAACAAATTGGAAGAAAATATTTTTAAACTACTCATCTGTCAAGGGATTAACAACCAGAATATGTAAGAAGCCCAAACAACTCTATAGAAAAGAATCTAATAATTCAATCAAACAATGGGCACAATATTGGAACAGACATTTCTCAAAAAGAAGACATACAAATGGAAAACCAGCAAATGAAAAGGTACTCAATATCACTGATCATCACAGAAGTCCAAATTAAAACTGCAATGAGATATTATCTCACCTTAAGTTAAAATGGCTTATATTCAAAAGACAGACAATAACAAATGATGGTAAGCATGTGGAGAAAAGAGAACCCTTGTATACTGTTGGTAGAAATGTAAATTAGTACAACCACAATGGAGATTAGCGTGGAGATTCCTCAACAAACTAAAAATAGAACTACCATATGATCCAGAAATCCCACTGCTGGATATATACCCCAAAGAAAGAAAATTAGTATACTGAAGCCCTATCTGCACTCCTATATTTGCTGCAGCATTATTCATACTAGCCAAGATTTGGAAGCAATCTAAGTGTCCACTGACAGATGAATGGATGAAGAAATGTGGTACATGCACACAATGGAGTACTATTCAGCCATAAAAAAGAAAGAGATCCAGTCATTTGCAAAATCATGGATGGAACTGTAAATCATTATGTTAAGTGAGATAAGCCCAACATAGAAAGACAAACATTGTATGTTTTCACTTAAAGAGTCTAAAAATCAAAACAATTGAACTCATGGACATAGAGAGAAGGATGGTTACCAGAGGCTGGGATGGGTAGTAAGGGAGTCAAGGAGTGGTGAGGATGGTTAATGAGCACAAAAAAGTAGTTAGAAAAAGTGAGACCTTGTATTTGATAGGACAACAGGGTGACTATAGTCAATAATAATGTAACTGTACATTTAAAAATCACTAAAAGAGTAATTGGACTGTTTATAACACAAAGGATAAATGCTTGAGGGAATGGATACTTCATTCTCCTTGGTGTGGTTATCATGCATTGCATGCCTGTATCAAAACATCTCATGTACCCCATAAATATATATACCTGCAATACTCACAAAACAAAAAATAAAAATGCTCTGTATTGATCATCTCAGAAAGTTTTAGGTATTCCTCACAACAATCCTTAGAGAAGGCCAGAAAAATCTATATTTTAACTCCGTTTTGGAAATGTGGAACCAAAATGAAATGCTGTGTGAACTTGAGTTACTTCTCAAGAGCATGGTTTCATGACTCTGCACTGTAGGCAAGTCACTGATTTTACACACTAGGAGACTGAAGGAAGGTGAGACAAAGGAAAAGGTGCGTTTTTCATAATAAACACAAAAACACATTGTTACAAATCTTTCAGAGGGGCTTTAGCAAGACAACATGATAAAGGGGAAATAACAGGGACTTGGGTTCAGAAAAGATAAGATTCTAAGTTTGCTTCCGCCATTTACTGGTTCAGTGATATTTAAGAAAGAAAATAATGGTCCAACTGCTTGGAGTCTCCTTGCCCATCTGCAAGAAGACAGTAGTACCTTCTTAAATTACTGTGAAAAATTAAATTTTTAAACGTGTATAAAACATACAAAGTATGTTTTCAAGCAAATATCCAATAAATAGTAATCTATCCATCTCTGACCCTCCCTTAGAGTTTAGGAAATGGGGTTGCACCACATTGGGAGAGAATCAGTGGGAGCTTCATGAAGTGTGTAACAAAACCAAACTTCCAGAGTCATGGATCCAGAAGAAATGGGAGTAAGAGGTGCTTCGGGAGGAAGAAATGGACGGAGAAAAGCTGAAAAGACAGTATGTATAAAGTGTACAGTTTAAACAGTAGTTAGAAGAGAGTGAATTTATGTCTGTAGTGTATGTATGTCTGGATGCATGTGAGTATGTATGTGTGTGTGACTGGTATATGGTTATGTGCACACATGTGTTCGTATAAGGCAGAAAAAATGGGAAATTGGACATTTCAACTTCACACCCCATTTCTCTGCTTTAGACTAGGGAAACCCCCACATGGACATGACTCACAAAGGTAAGGGTTTATTCTGCAGCATTTGGGGAGATTGGAGCAAGTTGCTAGGCAGGGAAGGGCACAAGCACATCAGCAAAGGAGAATAGCATTAGCTTGGGTGGCACTTGAGAGGAAGGAGAGATCAGATCTGGGAAAAAGAGTGAGCCTGCAATGGTGGGCTGAAGGGAAGGATACCACCCAGGTTGGGAAGGAAAATACAGTCACTGAAGAAGTAAAATGGAAAGTACTTTTCATATGGCTGGTTAATGGGGAAAGCAGTTAATGCCCATTCCAAGATGGGAGGCGAGTCACTGGGGGAACATGGTGCCACTCAAGGGACTTGCAAATCAGAGGGATATGGAAAGGGTCAGGGCCAAGTAGCCTACTAGGCTTTCTGGTTTGAGGACAAGGGGAGGAAGTCCTTTAAAAGCTATGTATTCAAGTTCAAATGCTCATTAAAAAAAAAAAATTCCTCCTGTTAAATCTACCATTAGAAGTTTATTCTAAAAGGTCTACAAGGCTCCTTAGTTCCCAGAGAACTTTTGTTCGAAAGCAAATACCAGGGGAGAGGTAACACGTTTTCCTTATCTAACCAGTGGCCTGAGGAGGAGACAATTCTCATTAGTCATGAGGCCAGAAAGCTCCAGGAGGAGGACTGGACCCCACAGAGAGGAATTTGTGCAAATTCCATGAGAAAGATGCAAGCAAAATGCTCTGGTGCTCTGAGGGTGGCAGAGAACTGATGATGTGCCACCCGGGCAATCAGAGACATCCCCATGAGGTCCTCATATTTAATCTGGGGCAGAGGAGGGCTGAAAGAGGAAGCAGGGAGGAGGTGAGTGTGATGGATTTTGCCAAGGGCCCACTTGAGCATATCAGGGACCAACAAAAGAGAAATTTCCTTAATCTTCAGCACATTTTGCAGAGATGTTATAAATATGGCTATGGCTTCACGCTCAGACTGAGACAGAGATGCATTATCTCACCTGCCCAGAGTGAACTAGGCATGAGGCCCCTTCACAAGGTAGCCTTGTGTCTTTTTGCCTCTTGTTCTCCTCATTGTGCCCGACCACATGTCATCAATGTTGTCACAGCCATGCTTTTCCTCCTGGATGAAATAGACGCTGGATCTTTCTGAGGCAGTTGTTGTATCCACTTGTATAGGAGGGAAGATGACAGTTACAAGGTCTCTGGGCGCACCTCTCTAAGCTCTCAGCTGAAAGCCCTACAAAGGTCAGCACCCAAGGGCCCTGCACCAATGCCATCACCATCTCCCTACCCTGTTTCTCTCAGTGTGTGTGTGTGTGTGTGTGTGTGTGTGTGTGTGTGTGTGTGCATGTGTGTTTTAATTTCCTTACACAGCACATATAACTGTGGGGCATTTGGGCCCAGTGCATTATCTCAGCTGAAACACAAACCTTGCCATGTATGGCAGCACAACATCATGATCAGAGCCCAAATAATGTTACAAAACTGGCAAAATATCAACTCATACAAAATCACTAGAAGTGCTTCAGTACATACCAACACTCTTGATAAATAGCGCACACAGTAAAAGTATATTCTGGCACTTCCAATAAGAGTGGATAAATCAAAGTTCATTTATTCTGGGATCTGGCCTGAATTGCATGGTTTTACAGAAAGATTATTTTGCAATTATCTTTTATTTTATACTGAGTAATATCCATTCATTCAACTGAAATTTTGAGTACATAGCATCAGTTAATAATAGTTTTAAACTATTATTACATGCTTATTTCAGTATTGGGCACAACCACAAAAGTGAAAGACACATTAACAATGCCTGTAATGGTGAACTCAGGAGTCAAGGAAGGACTTAAAACTGTAGAATTCCAATCTCCTCCTTAGAATTCTATTGCCCTTTCTAACGCCCCTGCAAGACATCGTAAAACCTCAGCTTCTGCAATCCATGCCAGGGAACATGATCTTTCAACAATAGCCCAGGCTGTTTTCAGACAGCTAGGATTCATGCAAGTATTCCCACGGCCCCTTAGAACATCCCTCAAGTATTCTACATTTTTGTTATCTAGAAGAAAATAATAATTATTTTTTAAGTGCCCAATCCCTCTTCTCTTCCATGTGATGATGGCAAGAGAGTATCAAGTCTTTGTGATAGAATCACATTTTGTATGAAAACTTTTGAAGACTTATCAGACTAACGGGTACTTTGATTTTGGCAAAATGTTTACAACCTGGTTGATAAGAATTGGCCATTTATACTGGGAAAAATTGAAAGGTGAACTTGGATAACAATAACAAATTTATATTCTGGAGAAACTAGGAGAATACTATCGAAAGTGAGGAGTCCAAGAGTACAAATGTGAACACATTGCATTAAGAGGATTTAACCTGGAGGCCATGGTCTAGACATGTCTGCTTGGAGTGGAGCCCTTGAGGTAGGCAGCTTGAATGAGGGCTTTTGCAACCCTCAGACATACCATGATGGGAAGAGGAGAGAGACTTGGTAAACTTAGAGACCAACCCTGTATGGAGTGTGACAGAAGAAAGTAGTTTGTTATGATCTAGCAAGAGCAAGCCTGGAGGGGGAGCATGGTGAACTGATACAAATATACTTCCATTTACTGATGTCCCAGAGAGTGTGTGTGTAGAGAGGACATCCACAAGTATGCTGAGAAACAGGGGCCATAGATCAATACTTGAATGCTCCATTCATCTGGTAAAAATAAAAAGTCTGCTACTCTACCACACGGCATTGGTGCAAAAAAAAATAATTAAACAAAATATGAAACATTACCCTAATCACATTGCAAGTGTGGGGGTAGAGTAGTTCACAAATGTCTACAAAACCAGGCAGTACATAACATATGCATACCCCAAAGCAAAGTGCCTACGAACCCACAGCGAAGCAAATAGCTCTGGCCTGGAGACCTACGTAGGCTGTTAACCACTGTCCCCATTGCCCACCAAGTAATACCAGTATAATACGATGGGAATCTTGTCACTCCCTGGATGGAAATGTAGTGGAAGTCACTTGAACAAAGACAGGAAGTATGAAGTCTAGCTCTCCAGGGTGAGTGGAGACACAGCTAATCCTGGCTACATTCATCAGTGAGATAGAAGAGGCAAGCCAGATAATGGCCAGGGCCTGACTTGCCTAGCAAGTCCATCCAGCCTTGTATTGAGAAAAAGAGCAACAACTGCACGTAGATCTATGCCTTTTAACTGTGAGACCCTGAACACCAGTAAACTCAACCCAATCAATTATGCCAGACTCAATTAAGGCAATTGGGCTAATCCTTTTTCCTTGTTGGGGAAGAGATGAGTGGAGACAGGCACGCCTGACAGAAAGGATGGAAAGATGGAGCTGTTCTCTCCTCAAATGGTAAGCAGGTCTGAGCAAATTCTAGCTCTCTAAATTCCTCAAAGGCTCAGGACTTTTTTTTTTTTTTTGGCCTTTTGGGGTTCTTAAGGGGCATAATGCAATAAGAATTCATGAGTAACACCTGTAATCTCAGCACTTTGGGAGGCCAAGGCAGGTGGATCATGAGGTCAGGAGATCGAGACCATCCTGGTCAACACGGTGAAACTCCATCTCTACTAAAATTACAAAAATTAGCCAGGTATGGTGGCAAGCGCCTGACCTCCCAGCTACTCAGGAGGCTGATGTAGGAGAATCGTTTGTACCCGGGAGGTGGAGGTTGCAGTGAGCTGAGATTGTGCCACTGCACTCCAGCCTGGAGACAGAGTGAGACTCCATCTCAAAGAAGAAAAAAAAGAATTCATGAATAAAATGATGGTGATAACACAGAGAGCCCTCAGATTCCCACCATGGCCACATACAGGGCTGGGGGCTTCCAGCCCTGGTGACAGGTCCTAGACAAAGCAGGAAAGGAAGCAAATGGTGGCCAGAAGTGAGAAGAAGAGCTGTAAAGGAAGGGCAGGAGGTAAGGTAGTACAGGTGATGGATGATGAGTGTCGAGAAATCCCCTTCCAGGAACACTTTGTCCTTCCCATCTGATGCAGCTGTAATTGCAGGGGGATTGAGTGGATGAGGCAGAGGACCTTTTCTGCTTATGTTTGCATCTTTCCTCCATAATCATCTTTGAGAAAATCTTAGAGATGGGTAAATGGCTCAGAAGCCTCAGATCATCTGCTTTGTGGGTGTGAAGTCTCTGCAACTGGGCTGTTTATCCAGAACCGCCCCACCATCAGAAAATCCAACTGCCCCATGTGTTCACTTCTCGAGGTACTCAGGCAGATCTCTGAGCAAAAACAACAAAAATCTGCAGTATTTGCCCCCAAGGCCTCTTTTTGGAAAGTGTTCTCTTCAGAACACACGTAGGCACTGTGGAAGCTCTTTATGAAAAAGGCCTAGTGTCCACCCATAGTGTGGACAGGAGAAACACATCTCACCCCAATGAAGAGTAAGTGATAGTAAAGGGGGAGGCTCAGCTTCTGAGGGTCCAAAAACTGGGAAGTCAGTGGGGTTTGGCTCAGTGGGGACAAGCTCTCTGGAACAGCTAGGATTTCATCTTTGCCTTGAAGACGTGCCTTTTAAAGACATGGAGCAGGGCGTTCCAGGTAGCGTGATGACAGAACAAAGTCCCAGACACTGAAGTGACCATAGCAAGGGGAATGGGGCACTGGGAACAAATACCTTTGGCAGCCTCCATCCTTTGAGACCCTCTTCTGGGTCCCCCTTATCCATGGAGCTTTCACTGCGAATGAGCAGTGTCTTCCATTTCCCCTGAACTCCAGTAACCTGTTGCTTTCATGCCTTTCAAGGCATGCATCATATATTGCCTTGTGCTGGTGTTATTTACCTACCTGTCCTAAAATATACCTCACCCATATTAGGAATTTAGTATAGGTTCGTTGGATTAATTAATGTATTCATGAGTGGTGGGACATATTGGAACTGCCTGGTAGGTAGAGGTCTGACAGCCCTGGCAAATCTCTTCTGGGTCCAGAAACTTGAAAACCTGGCGATGTGAAGCAAGCTCCATTCCAATCACCCCAGTGCATGGCTTCTCCGTGCATATGAGAGTTTCCCATTTTTACCTGTCTTTTGCAGGCTGAGCACAGGCCACATTCCAACCTTCTGCTAGATTCAATGACAATCTCTACCTGCAAGTTTCCCTAACACACATCCCCATGCAAACCCAAAGAGAAAAATTTGGAAAGAAGTTGTAAAAACTGAAGTCATGGCCTAGCAGTAGCTTAAACAGAAGTCTCTGTTTCAACATATGGAGACTTTAAATAATATGGAACATAAATATTATTATCACAATGCCAAAGGATTCATCCAAATGAAATTCATGATGTATTTTGTATTTGCTTTCCTTTAGTAGAATATTTTTCTTGGGCTAGTATCAGTTGGACTCAGCTTTCCATTTATCCCTAAATACTTTCCATAATCCCTCCAGCTCCACTCCCCACCTTCTTGGTGCTTTGCTCCAGGCTGACTTTCGTGGACTGAATTATCCAGACTCTCTAGACCCTGGCTTCGCAAGGCCCTGGCAGGAGGTGAGGGGTGGGAGGAAAGAATGGTCAAGGCCTTGGCCCCTCAGCTCCCATCCTATAGGACTGTGGGTTTGTTGGAGATTTGTTCCTCCACCAAAGCCTCCTCTTCTACAACTTCAGCTATATGTCTCCGGATCCAGCAACTGTCTTATTCCATCAGGCCCTAGGCTACTAATGCCCCAGGCTACTAATGCCCCCTCCTCTTGCCTTCCTTGGGGCATTCTGACACCTTTTGTTGGTTTTTCTTAATGCTGTCAACACATTACCCTACTTGGGTGTTTCCTATTCCTGTTTCCTGCAAGGACCGTGAATGACACAAGGTCCTGTTAACCAAAGAAAAGCCCAGGGAGAAACAAGGTAATCACTTTTCTATTTATATTCCCAAAGCCAAGATCAGCCTGATCTTTGAGACGGCTCCAAGTTATGCTGGGATATTTGGGTATTTGGGCCAGTTGTGACTTGCTCCTATGGACTTGCTCAGAATCCTAAGTTTCCATCTTGACTAATCAAATCAACTCATGAAAACTGCATCAATACCTTTGATGAGTACAGTGAAAAGATCTCAGAGAAAGCAAACCCAGGCCCTACCCTTTAGCACATTGTGCAAGGAGGCCTCTTCTTTGCACTCTGCCCTGGTCCGTGTTCTTACTTTGGAGCTAATAGGAACTTCAGAAAGGGAGGTTTATGCTGAGCCCATGAGAACTTTTTTCACTTATTTTTGTTCTCATTTTTTTGAAATAGGAAAAAAAAGGGTTGCATGTAATTCCAGGTTATATATCACCCAGTCTCTTATTTTTGCAGCAGGAATTTCAGGCTATAGAAGCAGCTTTGTACTTATTTTCTGCCATCAGGGAGGTGGTTTTGCTACAAGGTTTTGTGAGGTTGTCAAAGTCAAGAAGGTTGCTGACCTCACGCTTCCTATGGGAAAAGCTGACCATGGTGTATGCAACTCACTACATAGTTGAGCCCTTCCCTTCTGTTCCTGGATTTGAAGGACAATCTCTAGGGTCCCAAAACCCTCAGTATCCTGATCATTCCTCTCCCAAAAAGACTCTCTCCCCTCGGGCCCTCAGATTCTATACTAAGAAGCTCACTCTTCAATGATTGCTATGATTTGAATGTCCCCTCTGAAACTGATGTTGAAATTTAATTGCCACTGTAACAGTGTTGAGAGGCAGTACCTTTAAGAGGTGATTATGTCATGAGGGTTCTGCTCTTACAAATGGATTAATGTCATTATAGTTGGAGTGAGTTACTTAGCAAGAGAGTGGATTCCTGATAAAAGGATGAGTTGGGCCCATTTTCCTCTCTGTCTCAAAAGCACTGTTTCTCACCATGGGATGCCCTCTCCCACGTTACAATGCAAGAAGGCTCTAGCCAGACGCAATGCCTTCATCTTGGACTTTCCACCCTTCAGAAGCACAAGCCAAATAAATCTCTTTGTTTTATAAATTACCCCGTCTGTGGTATTCTGTTATAGCATCAGACTAAGACAATGATTGATTTAATGTGCACACCGTTCAATGTTTGTTCAGTTGTCAGAATAGCTTTTATGTTTGTTCTTGTCAGGGCTGGATGACACAGTCTCTAGACCCCCCAGGGGCAGGCATCTTGCCTTTTCTATCACTTTATACAAGGCCCAAGTGGAGAGGAAAGTGGGGTTAAGAAATAGTGGGATTTTTTTTAAGCACTAGGCAAATTCAGATTATTAACATCATCATTATTAATAGACAACAGTGATGTGGTAATAGCAGTGACGGTGATTATAATAATCTCTCAAAAAACATTCTTTCCTCTTCCCTTTAGAATACACAAGCTGGCCCTCACAGTGGTTCACTACAAACTGCACACTTGTGGAATCCTGCGTAAAAACTTATTCGATTTCCCTGAGCTTCTGATAAAGTGCACAAAGGGGCATGTATGTGGGTATGCATATGTGCATGCATGCATGTAGGCAGGCACATAGACTGATTGCCTTATGTCTCCAACGGGAAATGACTCCAGGGTAAGGCACATGGGGGGGGAGTCGTTGCCCTCTGCAAGCTCCTGGGGTGTAGCCATAATCATAAGGCTGAGGGTTTGGGGAAACGTAGATTGAAGTGTGGGAGATGTTCCTGCATTTGAGGGGAGCATTTCTTCAGGCCATTGTGGACCAATAAACGGTTCAATTTTTTCATTGTTCTAATTAATTTAATTAAGTTAACTTCCAAGGTGTGTTAAGAAGCAATGCCTTGGGTGATTAACTGTTCCCATATCAAGGTGTTTTCACAAACACATTTACCCTGATTAGTGTACACATTATTATGTAATTAAATACCTCACACAGAGGAATTTATTAGTGCCTTCTTGTCTCCTAACAAATAAAGCAGCCCTCCGAATCTCTTGGAAAAGATAACTTCAGTTGCTAGGAGAGAGGGACAGACAGATGTAGAGACACACGACGATCTAGACTGGGAAGGAATTTCCATGATTTCCATGGCTGTCCCCTGTCAGGATCCCATACCCCTCTGGGCAGTGCTTCCTCCTAGAGATTGCAGCCTGACCCACTCCTGAGCTCTTTGTCCTTCCTTTCCTCTTTTCCCTGCTTGGTCCCAGCAAGTACATATCACTTACCAGAAAGGCCTCTTTTACAAAAGGGAATAAAGACAAGGTCTTTGCACAGAGGGTATGAGGCCTCTCCCTTCATCTGTGCACATCCTTCTGAGTTGGCCTTCAGAAAACTGGTCGAGTTCACAAAGTTGCATCTTAACCTCCTCCATCTCCTCCTTCTCTTCCATCCCCCACATACTACTCTCTGCTGAGCCAGTTTCTCTGGGGTCCACTTCCTTTTGGATGGGAAGGAAGGGCTTATGTTTTCAGATACTGAAGTTAGTGCTGGTCAGATATTGGGTTCTGAGACAAGTTAGAAGAATAGTTCTGGATAGGCGAGAATTTCTGAAAACCTTTTCTCTCATGGCCACCAACTGTATTACATGTACAGTCAACCCTACAAATCCTAAGTGTGTTCTAACATTAGCGATATTAATAACACACTTACTGAACATGTCTACTCCCTGTACAACTGTGTGAAGCATTTATGTCTCTTCTTGTTTAAAAAAAAAAAAAATCTCAGTAAAACATTTAAATAGGTTTATTCTGAGCCAGCATGAGTGGCCGTGGCCTGAGGGACAGTCTGAAGAGATCCTGAGGCCGAGTGTGGTGGTTTGCACCTGGAATCCCAGCACTCTGGAAGACCAAAGGTGGGTGGATCATTTCCTGAGACTGAGTGTGGTGGTATACACCTGTAATCCCAGCACTTTGGAAGACCAAAGGCGGGTGGATCATTTGAGGTCAGGAGTTTGAGACCAGCATGGCCAATATGGTGAAACTCCATCTCTCCTAAAAATATAAAAATTAGCTGGGCAGTAGTGGTGTGCCTGTAATCCCAGCTACTCAGGAGGCTGAGGCAGAAGAATGGCATGTGCTTGGGAGGTGGAGGTTGCAGTGAGCCAAGATGGCACCACTGCACTCCAGTCTGGGCAACAGAGTGAGACCCTGTCTCATTGAAAAAAAAAAAAAAAAGAGGTCGTGAGAAAGCATCCCTGCAGTGGTTAGGCTATCAGGTTACCACTTAATTTTATACATTTTTAGAGAGACAGAAGTTATAGGCAAAGACATAAGTCAGCATATGAAAGGTATACTTTGGTTTTGACCAGAAAGGCAGGATGTCTCAAAGTGTGGGGCTTACCGGTCATGGGTGGATTCAAAGATTTTCCATTTAGTAATTGGTTGAAAGAGTTAAGCTTTGTATAAAGACTTGAAATCAGTAGAAAGAAGTTTCAAGTTAAGGTAAGTGGGTTTGTGAAAGCCAAGGTTCTTGTTATGTAAGAGAAGCCTCCACTAGTAGCAGGCTTCAGAGAGAATAAATGGTTAATGTCTTTTCAGACCTTAAAAGGCGTGAGGCTTAGTTAAATCTCTCCTGGTGGCATGCATCTATGGTCCCAGCTACTCCAGAGGCTGAGACAGGAGGATCGATCACTTGAGCCAAAGAGGCTGAGGCTGCAGTGAGCTGTGATCATGACACTGCACTGCAGCCTGGGTGACAAAAAGAGACCCTGTCTCAAAAAAAAAAAAAAAAAAAAAAAAAAAAGAAAGAAAAAGAAATGTAACTCTCCTCTGGATCTGAGAAAGACCTAGAAAGGAAAGGGGTTTCTGAACAGATATAAATTTCCCCCACAAGATGGCTTGACAAGGCCATTTCAAAATATGTCAAAGAAATATATTTGGGGGCAAAATATTTTTATTTCCTTCAGGGCTTGCGTCTGTCACACGATGCTATCCCAGTATCTGGTTGGAATTTGGTGTCTACTGCCACAAAGAGTCTGTTGTGAGTGCTGTGATCTCTGTGTTACTGTTAATGATGGCCACCTGTGTCTAAACACCAAAAGGAAGGGGATGTAACGAGGCATGTCTGACCTCCCTTCCTGACATGACTGGAAATTTAGTTTTTCAGGTTTTCTTGGCCCAGAGGGGGTCCTTTCAGTCTGCTAGGGGACTTGGGATTTTATTTTTGGTTTATATCTTCATTTAATATAATCCTATAACTCCAAGAGGTAAGTGCTATTATTATCACTACTTATCTGATGAGGAAGCTGAGGCTAAGTGACAGTGACTAGGTACTGTATTCCAGACCGCACAGTCAGGAAGTAGCCAAGTCATGCAAATGAAGCAAGGCCTTCTGACTGACAGTCCTCACCCTGGGCCTCTGTCCTAGATGCCTGCCGCATCGTCAGTGTTGAATGGAAGAAACTAAGACTCTGATTTTCAGGTCTAGGGGCCCTCAGTCCCATGCCTTTGATGTGAGAGGCCAAGCACGTTGCTTTGCTTGCCTGCTCCATTTGATGCTGTGAGGCCCAGGCAACTTAGCCACCTCTGAGAGGTTAAATTAAGTGACATTTCTGGGGGATGTAGAAAATACTACTGAAGGCCAAGTGAATCAATGCTGAACGCAGAACAAAACAGTTCCCACCACTGGGATCAGACTGTTCAGGTTGGTGGCAGGGAGAGAATTATGTGAGCCGGGGGCCAACTCCTGAGGGAGCCGAGATTGATTCTGTATGATTGATGACTCAGGGACAGAATGCCAAGTCATCAATTGCCTCAGCTCATGCCACGGACAGCATCAAGATCACTTTTCCCAGGTGTCCAGCCTGAAAGATTTCTCATCTGTTTGTTTGTTTGGCCTGGGGCAGGCGCCTGCCGGTCTTTGCTGTGTAACTTTACCAAGGCCTTTTGAGAAAAGACAGGTGACAACATCTGGCAGAAGGACATAGAACTTGAAGGAGAAGCAGCAGAATTAGGAGTTGGGTAGAGACTGTGTGTGAATGTGTATGTGCCTCAGAGACAGGGAGAGTGGAGAGGCAGCAATAGGCTATGCTGAAAATCTTGAATTCTGGTTCCACATATGCCAATGTATAATTACTGACCAAAACTAAGATATTTTCTCTGTGACTCAGTTTCTTCATATGATGAATCAGAATAATCAAAGCTATGCCTTCTGTCACATCAGAATGTTAGGAAAGATTCATAACACCAAGATTTGCTCATGTTAGCCTTGGGATTTAATATTTCCTTCCTTGCCCTTTATCATGGTTTTGGGGGAAAATTTATAGTTTACTTTATATAATCTCACACTGCTGGATGGCCTATGCTAGCTCTCTATATGAAAGTCCTACCACCCAATGAAAATGGATGCTTCCTAAGGTCAGAGACCACAGCTTTTCTTTTCCTAAATCATCTATAAGCCTGAAGCTTAGCAGATCCTAAGATCCATAATTATTTATCCTGATCAGTTTTGTTTTTATGTGTATCTATGAATAAATATATATGTATGTGTATTTATGTATACACATGCATACATACATATTCCACATATATGTGTACACACACACGCACATATATATGCACATATAACGTGAATATACCTCATAAATCCCATGAACTTATTATCAATGGCATCAGGGACGCTACAGCTTAGAAGGGATTGAAGCCATTAAACATTTTTACAAAAAGTACAACTGTGATTTTAAAGACATTAGGGGAAGGATAGACCTACTGGTCTTTGAAGATAATATCAGGTTAAGAGATAATAGTGAGAAATCCCAGTTCCTCAATTCCTATTTTGTCTGTTTCCTCTGACAATGTTAACGAACTTTAACTGGAGCAGTAGAATAATGTGGCTAACATGAAATTAAAGCCCAACATAACTGAAAGGACGGTGGTAAAACACATAGCCACTTTAAAAAATCTCTACATCTAATTATAAAATGGGTATTTCATACACATGGTAAACCAATTGGAAAAAAGTGTGAAAGACAGAGAGAAGAAAAAAATAAACATCCACAAACCGTAATGTTCAATGTTGAACATTATTAAATACTTCTCATATTTTCTCTAACACTCCATCAATCTATGTGTGCCTACGTATGTGTGTATTTAATTAGAATTTTAATATGTAGTTCCTTTAAATTAGTTCAAGTCTTTGGGCTTAAACTAAAATTCTGCCCTAGGGAGGAGAAAGTGATTGGAATCTCTTACATCAGAAAGCAATCCCAGAAATCATGTGTGAGTTAGCTAAAAACAAGGAAAAATAGTCTTATTTTCTTCTTAGATAAAACATATCTTAATTTTTGTAAGTCATTTAACAAAATAGTTCACGGTATAAAGATGAGATAGAAAACTATGGGATGGCACACAGTCCAAGGATGCAGAAAGCAGATTTATGCCTGAATGTGTTGACCACCCCCACAGAGTGTTGGGGTGGGCCACAAAGGCTCTACTTCATCTACCCATTTATATATTCATTCTTTCAATTACTTACTTAGGGCCTGCCGTGCCCAAGCACTACTCCTGGGGCCTCGGGACCCAGGGTCCAGCAAGCAGAGTGAATTACAGCAAGCAATCTCCTCAGGAATCTTCCTGAAATGAATCCAAAGAGGTGGCGAACAGGATAAGCAACAAATACTAAACTGAAGACATTGACAAATGATGAACAATAAATACTGAGACTACCAAGGAAGAACGTGCAGGCTTCCATCTAAGTTTTAAAAATCAACTCCTTGGGAACAGGATTGGAGAAAAGGAATTCAAGAGTCATTCATGTGAAGAAGGACTGAGAAATTTTTCTTAATTACAAACCTATCAACAGCTGGATGCAGACGCTAGAAAAGCTGAGATAGTCTTACCCTAGCAAGTATAACCCTTCTGTCCATGCCAGTGGAGGGGCAGCCCCATGTTCCCGTGTTCATTGTGATTGTGTTAAGTTCTGGGCTTGAAACCTTAAAAGAGACCTGGACAGGTCACCATGATGAATCCAGATGTGAAGCCAAAGAGGTGACAGGCTTGGAAGCCTGGTCATGAAAGAAGAAAGAGGAAAAGTGAAATGTTTAACCAGAGGAGAAAAGCCACTTGGTGACAAGTGAGTAATCAGCAGGGGACATGAGAGATACTGTCATTTAAACCCCTGGGGAGACAGTTTTTGGAGAAGTAACATACTAATCCCACAGAGCTCCCAGAATAAAGGCTGGAAATTACTGAGATACTCAAACATTTAAGTCCTTATAAGGAAGAACTTTCCTCTTAGTCAAGATGTACCATACATGGGCTAGTCTTAAAAAGACTAGCGAGTTCTCTTTGTTAAACAAGAATGTATGGGAAGCTATTGTATTGAACTGAGTTCCTGCACTAGGCCCCAACGTACCAGACCGAACCAGAATATGGTCACTTAAGCTATGTGCCACCAATCAAATTGAACTTTGAAATGGGCCAGTTAAAGAGAGATAGAGAAAGAGAGAGAGAGAAAGAGAGAGAGAGAGAGAGAGAGAGAGAGAGACTGACTGACTCACTGCACCCAGTCAGAAGAGGCCCAGTTTACAGGAATCCTCTTGATAAGAAAGCCCCTCTGTTATAACCCTATAATGAAAGTAACTCTGAAACTATCAGTCCACCTTCGGTAACTAATTTCTGCTTTCTTCAGCCCTTTTCTGCCATAAAGTCCACTTCCTTTGCTTAGCTTGGGGGAACACCTATTCTGTTTTATAGAATGAGATGCTGCTCCCATTCATAAAATGATAATAAAAGCCAAGCAGATCTTTAAACTGAATTTGCTGAAATTGTGTCTATCGACAATTTTGATCAAGAGTATAAACAAAATCAGGGTACTATGTGTCAGGATCATGTAGAAAAAACCTCTGTGCTGGTCAGAGACTGGAGTCCATACCTCAAGAAGTCTTTCTGTTGGACATTCCATGACTTTCTGACAGCTACAATTTGGCTGTATAGCAGGAACCGGAAAACTGGGGAAAGATCCATTTTTGGCATTTTTCTTTCAGTTCTCCTCCAAATCCCATGATATCTTACCAGCTAAAGCACCCCTGAAAAACTCTCTTCCCAGTTACTGAATAGGTAAAAAAAAAAAAAAAAAAAAAAGAGTACATGTCTGCTTCACTCTCTAGGGACTCACTCCCACAGCTGTTAACCCCACCATGGGGTTAAAGCCTAAACCTAAAAGCCCAGCTCCCATTGATGTTGAAGGCAGATGTTGCTGGTAGAATACCGTTCATCAGGCAGGTGGGCAGGGTGATAGCTTCCTGAGGCAGTGTGGACTTCCTGAAATCCATCACATAGCGCTACCCAGGCCACACTTGTGATTAAGCTGGCCATGCAGGAATGTAACTTGTGTTAACAAATTACCTCCTACAGTTACATCTCTACCTCTTCCCATAAGGGTAGGACTGCACCAAATATTGAGGCTCCATCCCTTTTCTGAAGCCCAAATAGGTAGCCCCCAACCTAGCCTTTGATGATGAATTCAGTTGAGGAATAAACAACATCTGTTTCAGAGCAGCAGCAGGTCGAAATGTGTTAGAGACACTCAGCTTGAAGACCTAAAGCCATGGGGTGTTAGAATGAAAGGGACCAATCAGCAAAAGCCTTTCTTCACTGAAATTTTACCAGAAGGTATAAATTTTTCAAACAAATAAAAGCACGTCTACTCTGAGGCAGTGATTAGAAGTGAAGGAGTCTAGAGGTTCACGTACTTAACCCCCTGCATCTTGCCTGTGTCTCTCAGGGTGACCCCTTAGAAGGATCTGCAGAGCCTACTTTGAAAACCAGAGTCACTTTGCATATTGGGACACAGTGAGGCAAAGGGCCCAGAAAATAAAAGTGACTCACCCAAACTGATAGCTAATTAGCAATGTACATGGAGTCTGTTCTCTTAAACCCCACAGTGGTCATATGCTATGGATGATTACATGGCTACATTAAGAGAATCAGAGAAACGTTATCACCAACTGCAAATGATGAGTCACTTTCCATCTTTTACTTATCGGATCTGAGATTAGTTACATCATTTCCCCCCCAAAGAATATGTTATGTTGTGGTGAAAATGGAAATGAACAAAAAAAAGGTGGAAGGTGACATGAAAAAAAATTCTGCTTTGGCAACACAAACACATATTTTCTGCAAATTTGCTTGTAGGCATGAATTTGGCTTTTTTCCCCCCATGGAATGTCAGCATTTTTAGTCTCAAAACAGCTTTCTCAGCAAAATAATAGTTTCTGGTCCATGGAAGTTGCCCCTTGTTTTTGCAAAACAGAAGTTGGATGCTCAATGAAAAATGGAATGTCTACACCATCTCCTCTCTCTTTCCTGGGATTCATAATACTACATGGGCTTATAGCCAGGGGGCTGCATCCAGAGACATTTAAGAGAAGCAGAGGAGAGGTTTCCTCTGCAAAACCAAATGGTTCAATAGCGTGGACATCCACCTGTATCTTTTGTGTAAGAAAATAAAAATAGCTCAGGGCAGTCTGAGCTCTGTGAGGTATGCAAAATTTATTAGGCCCAGGGAGACTTGAGTATGGAACTTCAGTCACACTTCCCCACTCAGGCCTGGGGGCAATTGTTTAAAGGCATTTTGTTCCTGACTAGCTCATCTTCATGTTCCTGGAATTTATGATACAAAGAACGATGTATAGCCAATCAATAGCTTATGTTATTTTTATGTAAATTCTTGGCAAGCAATTTAGGACCTGCTTCTTCTTTTCCTTTAAAAACCCACTTGTAACTGCGGCTACATTCAAGACAACTGAAATTTACGCTCCTGAGTTACAATTCTCAAACTTGGTGCAAATAAACTCTGTTTATAAAAAGATTGCCTCCTTTTTTTTTCCATTTAACATGTGTGACCCGAAGTCCAGCCTTCTCTCTCCAGGCCTCATCTGGCTGTTGTCCAGCTCATGAGAGCACTGTCTGGTGTCCTAACATCCTGCCTATGGTAGGTCCTGTTTTATCTGTTGCTTTTTTTTTTTTGAGACAGATTTTCACACTGTCACCTGAGCTGGAGTGCAATGGTGCGACCTCAGCTCACTTCAACCTCTCTGCCTCCTGGGTTCAAGCAATTCTTCTGTCTCAGTCTCCCCAGTATGTGGGATTACAGGTGCCCACCACCATGCCCAGCTAATTTTGTTTGTATTTTTAGTAGAGATGGCGTTTCACTATGTTGGCCAGGCTGTTCTTAAACACCTGGCCTCATGATCTGCCCACCTCAGCCTCCCAAAGTGCTGGGATTACAGGCCTGATTAACTGCCCCAGCCTTATCTGTTACTTTAAACTTACCCTCATCTCTTTTGAATTTGTAAACTGTCTTCACAATAGACTTTCAGTTTTCTAAACCAGAAAAATGTTTGCATATTCCATGTGACCCGGCACAGGGCTGAGCATATAGTTAGCACACAGAGAACAGTACATAAATAATTGAAAGGTAAGTGAAAATAATGAGAAAGTAATTGAAGTCAAGTACACTATGCAGCCACAACCACACTTCCTGGTCATTCTTTTCCTCTCCTTTCTTCTGCAAAGTGTGTGCTACCTTGAGCAAGTCATCTTCTCTGAGCCTTAATTTCTCCATCAACAAATGAGAATATACATACTGTCATCATAGGCTCTTTGTAAAGTTAAATAAGAAGATGTGGGAGTAGAGTAAAAACAATCACTTAAAGGTTTCTTTCTTCCTGCTTCAGCTTTTTCCTTTGTCGACTGCAGAATTAGGCTCATAAATTTGGAAATGAGAGCTTTATTTCTCATAAAGGGTTGCAGGCTGCAGGCTGGCAATTTTGACAGGCTGGGAAGCACAGCCTCCGGTCAGAAGCCAAAAGCAGACATTTCAAGGAAAAGGCAAAGGGAACAGGAATTTATGTGGAGATCAGTGGCCAAAAATACATATTCAATAAGCTATAGGAGGAGTCATTAATATTTATGGAAAAAAAAAGAAAGATGAAATGTGTATATGTGAAACAGAGCTTCATGCCCCTCCATGGGACCCAAGTTCAAAAAATGGCAGCATTTGCAGGATGTGAGGGTAGAGTTTTTGGCCCTCTGACATCAATAGGAGAAGCATAGGTCACAAAAACCCTTACTTTGCATTCTTCTTAGACTGGCCTAAACCACTCTCTAGTCAGTGATCTCTTATCAGGCAGAAAAGCAGGGGCAGAATTAGGTGGTAGATTGATACCAGCGATGGAGTCTTCTGAAAAAGCTGGTTTCTGTTTAACCCTTAGGCAAAAAAGCCTAATCATATTGAGCAAGGGAGGGGGTATAATGAAGCACCTCTGATCCCCGCGCCCTCATGGCAAATAATTCAGTTTTCAAGGTTACTCTGTGATCCCTTTGGCCAAGAGATGATCTGTTCAGTAAGTTGAGAGGCTTAAAATTGTACTTTTAGTTTACACCTTTATCTTTCTGCAATCTTCTCTAGCATAGATATGTATAAATGCCCATACTTCTCTGGTTAAGTAAGTAAACACTTGTCTACCCAGGGTGCCTTGACAAAAGGAACACCCTTCCACCCCTTGTTTTATCTTTGTAGAGGTATCTGATTGACAGAACATTCAGCAGTCAAACCTCAGGAGCTGAGACTAAGGACTAGGTGGAGAGACATACGGGCCAGGGATGCCTTAATAATTGTGGAATCCAGGGACCATTTGTAGCTATCACTTTAAGGAGCAGATAAGGAGCTATATAACCCACCAAGCCATGCACTCAAAGCAATAGAGTTCAGGAAAATAGTGCATCAGGCCCCCTGAAGGCCTGCCAAAAAAAAAAAAAAAAAAGAAATACTAACCACACAGATATCAGAGGAAAGAGCAGTACTGGGGTGCTGAACATTCTTCAAAAACCAAGGGGCATCTGCGGCGGCAGAAGTGGAAAACCCAGAGTAAGTACCAGCATACCCATCCTTTGGCTTTGCCTAGCACCCTTGTCAAACAGGTTATAGCCCCTCGCACTAGGTGGGGCATCTTCAGCCAGGCCCAGGTAATCATAGCCCTTCACCAGCCTGGTGACATCAGCCCAAGGCGTGTTTGGCACCGTGTTTATCTTTTACTCTGAGCCCAGCACAGTGCTAAATGCTTTGCATGGATCATCCCTATAATCTTATGAGGGATGTTCTATTCTTAGAATTATTCTATTATCATTCCTTTGTAAAGGAAATTAAAGCAAAGAGAAATTAAGTAAACTAAGTCAAGGTCCCACAGCTAGAGTGCAGATGCACCCTAAGCCAGGCTGATCAAACTACTTTCTTGGGATTTTTCCAGACTTAATCAGGGAAAGTAAATTTGTGAAGGTTGCACTGCCCAATGCAGTACCATTTGGGACCATTTGCACCTTCCTCCTTTTTCTCTGGTTGTTAGCTTGGCAGGCTGTAAGCTGGGATTTGCCTACAGCCATAGTTCTTGCCTTAGGAGAAGGGTGGTTGGGCTATCACCCAAAATTCAGAGACAAGATAGGGAGCTCCAGTGAGGTCTGCCCCTACAACCAGCCACCCCTGACGCAGGCTCTATTTCAGGCCTGCTTTTCCTTGGGATTTGATGATATAAGCCAAAAGAGGCAGAAATCTCCCCTGCCATACACATATGTTATTGTTGACTTAAGCTGGTTTAAGTTGGTTGTCTGTCATTTACAACCAGAGTTCTGATGAATTTAGTAACTCAGGGCTTCCAGTCTATAACTTAGCTGGCTTTAGTCCCCTCACAAGGTGATGCACAGTCCTGAAGGATTATCTGAAGGCCTATATGCCAGGCACCTGAAAATTGCAGATGGGACAATGCAGAGGGTGCAGGGAGGATGGCAGTCAGCAGAACTTACTGTGGCAGGAACCACACTGGGCAGTGGCTCTGACCACCATGGAGAATGGAAAGGACCAGAGCAAAGCCTTTTCCTCTAAGTTGCCCCATTCATTCTGACAGAGCCCTTCCTAACATTCCACATATGCCTGCTCCAGGATAGCTGCTACCCTCAAAACACCCTAGAGCAGTGTCCCCAAACCCCAAGCCACAGAGTGATACTGGTCTGTGGCCTGCTAGCAACCAGGCCACATAGCAGGAAGCGAGAAGCAGGCAAGAGAGCCTGAGCTCTGCCTCCTGTCAGTTTAGTGGTGGCATTAGATGCCCATATGAGCTCAAAACCCTGCTGGAAAAGTCATCTTCCATGAAAATAGTCTCTGGTGCCAAAATGGGGTCTGCTGACTTAGAGAATCATTACAAAGGCCATTATCATATTTATACCTGGAATGTTCACAAATATTTTTGGTCAAATGTTCACTAGCATATTAAATCTGTAAAAAATTTAAAGTTCTAAGTTGTCTAAAAGAAGCCCACCAGAAGTAAGAATCCCTGCTTTGGCATCTGTGATAAAGGGATTTTAGTACCCGCCCAGCAACTCACAGAGACTGCAAGTTCATTCATTTTTGAGAAAGCACGAATGAGGGCTGGGGTGGCTGGCTGTTAAATGCCCCTTACTACTCTTCACTGTTATTTTTCTTTTTAAAATTCCTATAAAACTTATTCACTCACCACATCTTTATCCAAATTGTGATATATTACTGGGGGGAAAAAATCATTTGTATTCCCCACCATCTAGATCTAACAGACATTAATATTTTGACATATTTTCTTCAAATTGCACTTTTTATGAGAAAATAGATGGTTGCATATGGAAACAGCTGAAGTTTCCTTTGTAAATCCTTCAAGTCCCATTCACCTGCATCTATCCCCAGGTGTAACCACATCACTCGCTCCTTGTGACTTTACTTTTACTACATGTGCATAGCCATAAAAACATAGACATTGTTTGCATGCTTTCAGCTGTTAAGAACTGAATTTTTTTTTTTTTTTGAGATGGCGCGTCACTCTGTGGCCCATGTTGGAGTGCAGTGGTGCAATCTTAGCTCACTGCAACCTCTGCCTCCGGGGTTCCAGTGATTCTCCTGCCTTGGCCTCCTGAGTAGCTAGGACTACAGAGGCACGCCACCATCCATCCATACCGGGCTAATTTTTGTATTTTTTAGTAGAGATGGGGTTTCACCATATTGGCTAGGCTGGTCTTGAACTCCTGACCTCGTGATCCACCTACCTTGGCCTCCCAAAGTGCTTACAGCACTGCATTTTTTACATGACATTAAGGTTTTCAAATGCTCTGTATGTGTGCAGGATTCCTAGATCATTCACTGTAGTAGCTGTGCAGGTGTATTAGGTGAACATCCAATTTATAATATACAATTTATTTGCCTACTCTCATCTTGATAGACATGTGTACTGCTTCCAATCTGCTACCACAAACCATGCCGAAAAAGACTTACTTGTAGGCACCTTACTTCAGCATCTGGGTCTGAGTTTCTTTAGTATATATATACACCAAATAATAGAATTCTAAGGTCACAAAACATTAGCATCTTCGACTTTAGTCCACATTGCTAAATTGCTTTCCAAAATCATTGTTACCTACTTATTTTTGTATCAACAGTGTATAAAAATCCCTGTCTCTCCAAAACTTCACCAAGACTTCGAATTATTAAACTTTTTACCTGATGTGTAAAAAGGAATTTGTTTTCAAATGCTTCTTACTAATCACTGATGCATTTGCACTCCTATTCAAATGTTTACTAGCTGAGTTTTCTTTTTCATCTTCCTTAGCTCAGATTCCCATTATATTCCTCGGCTTTTCTTACTGGTTTGTAGGGCTTATTTACATATTCTGATTACCATTCCTTTGCTGATTAAAGCTATTGCAAACATCTTCCTATGTGTGGCTGTGTGCCTTGTCTTTGAATTTTGTGTTATGGTGTCTTCAATTACACAAAAGGTTTAAGATTCAATGTGAGAAAAATATAAAATGTTTTCTTTTTGATTTCTACTTTGTATGTCTTGGTTAAAGAATCTTTACCAATATCTATATTATAAAGATATACTTCTATATTCTCTTCTATAAGCAATAAAGTTTGCTTTTCCTATTAGGTCTGTAATCCACATGAATTTTTGCTTCTTTTTGGTATGAAATTGAAATTGGGATCCAATTTATTTCCACATGGAAAATCATTTCTGGCAGTACAATTTATTAAATAGTCTACCGTTTCCCAGCTGCTTTGTAATATCATATACAGAGTTTGGACAGACACTTGGGTCTGTTTCTAGGCTGTGGTTATCATTTGATGTATTTTTTTATCTCTGTGCCAAAACCACATCATTTTAATTACTGTAGCTTTCTACTAATTCCTAATAGCTGAAGGGCAAGATTCACTTATTATTCTTAAAATATCCTTGATTATTTCCATATGAATTTTAAGAGCACCTTGTCAAGTTCCATAAAAAACACTGTCAAGATTGCAATTGAAATGGATTTAATTATGGAGTGGTGGAGAGTATATTGACACCTTTGTAAAACAGATTCTTCCCCATAGGAACATAGTACATCCCTGCATTCATTTGGGTCTTCTATTTTCTTTAGATAAAATTTCTAACTGTCTCTATAAACGTCTAAAATTAGTATTTGTTTAATTTGCTTAAGAATTAGAATTGCTTAGTATTTGTTTAAAATACCCTTTTGCATTGCTTAATTTTAAAATCATCTGTTTTAAGCAAAATCTACCCTTTTGCTACTTAGAGGTAGATATGCTCAGAATTTTGTTTCTTTCTATTAAATCCAATTGTTGCTATTATTTTTAATGGTTAACAGCCATATAAATGTAAACTTTATTTTTCCCTTTTCCTCCAACATTTTCTCATGACAATGTTTAAACATAGCAAATTTGAAAGAATTTTACATTGAAAGCCCATATAACCACCATCTAGACTCTACTTTTAATATTTAAACATGCTTATTTCATCCTGTATCTATTGATTCATTCCTCTATATAACTATCTATTCATCTTACTATTTGGTGTATTTTGGGACACATTACATAGATTAGTACACTTTCTGCTTGTTTTCATCTTATAATTGATTATTTAAAGCCGTATTTACATAATTACTGGTAAGTTTGAGTTCAGTTATATCAGTCATATTTGTGTGTGTGTGTGTGGCAGCCATTTGGTGGGAAGCTTCTTTTTACTTACTTTTGCTACCTTCTGTTATATTCTACTGATTTTTTTCACAATAAATTGGTATTAATTTGCTTTATCTGCAATTATTTAAAAGCTTATGCGATTTCTCTCCTTGATTTGTTAATATAAGTAATTGTTTTGGTCAGTGCTTTTAAGTTAAACAACCTTTCATTCCTGGGATAAGTTCACTTGCCCATAAAAGATTATTATTTATATATTTTGTTGTATTATATTTGCTAATATCTGGTCAACAATTTTTGTTTCTGTATTCATTAAGAATATTGGTTTGTAATTTTCATTTTTCATAATGTCTTTGACTGCTTTTGTTAGCAGAGTTACACTGACCTCATGAAATGAATTAGGATGTGTCCCCTTCTCTTCTATCTTTTGAAAGAGCCTGTAAACTACTTTCAAAGTACGATACAGTTCGTTTAAACAAGCAATCTAAACCCTGAATTTTCTTTAGGGGAAGGTTTTTTCTTTACTTTGTTCTTTTTTACATAGGCTTTAAAAACAATTTTATGCTTTATATTTTATGGGAGGAAGGTATGATAATTTCTCATATTCCCCGTGCTAACACATGCATAGCTTCTCCTATTACCTATAGCGCCAACAATTGTTACCTTTGTTATATTTGATGAACCTGCATTAAAATATCGTCACCAAAATGTCATTGTTTACATTAGTATTCATTCTTGGTGTTTTTACATTTTATGGAGTTAAATAACTGTATAATGGCATGTATCTGTTACTGTGGTATTATTTTACAGAGTAGTTTCACTGCCCTAAAACTCCTCTGTGCTGCCTATTTATCCTTCCCTTCTGCCTATCCCCTAGCAATCCCTGATTACTGTTTCCATGGTTATTTCATTTATAGAATGTCATATAGTTGGAATCATATAGTATGTAGCCTTTTCTGATTGGATTCTTTCACTCAGTAATATACACTTTGGCTTCCTCCATGTTTTTTATGGCTTGAAAGCTGATTTCCTTTTAGTGCTAAATTTTAAGATTCCATTGTCTGGACGTGCCACAGTTTATCTATTAACCTACTGAAGGACATCTTGATTGCTTCTCAGTTTTGTCAATTATGAATGAAGTTGCTATAAACATCTGTATGCAAGTTTTTGCATAGACATAAGTTTTCAACTCTTTTGGGTAAATACCAAAGAGCACAATTGTTGGATCACATGGTAAGAGTATATATAGTTTTATAAGATACTGCCAGTTTATCGTCAAAAGTGGTTGTACCATTTCTCATTCCCATCAACAATGAATGAAAGTTGTTGTTGCTTCACATCCTCATCAACATTTGGTGTTGTCAGTGTTCTGAATTTTGGACATTCTAATACATGGGTAGCAGTACTTTGCATTGTTTCAATTTGTATTTCTCTTGCAACGTATGATGTTGAAACATTTTTTATATGTTTGTCATTTGTATAACTTCTTTGGTGAGTACCTCTCATTGGCCCATCTTTTAATCAGGCTGTTTATTTTCTTAATGTTGAGTTTTAAGGCGTATTTATATATGTTGGACAATAGCCTTTTATCAGAAATGCCTTTTGTAAATATTTTCTCCCAGCATGTGATTGCATTCTCATTATCTTGATGTGGAAAGGTCTTTATTAATTAAATATCTATAATGAAAACAGATTTTCAAATTTTTGTTGTATCAGTTTTGAAAGTTATGGTTTTTCATCAAATATATCTAAACTGTCAACTATTATGACATAATATAGTTTAAATTGTGCCTTTAATATGATTTTAATATGTGACACTTGTAGTAATTCTCTTTTATTTCTAATATTGATAATTTCTATTTTCTATTGTCCTTGAATAATCTTGATCAAGGATTATAAAGTTTATTAATCCTTTTATGAAACCAAGTTTGTTCATTGTCTCTATTGTTTGTTCATTTTGTACTGTGTTAATATTCACTGATCTTTATTTCCTTTCTTCTAATGACTTTGGTTGTGATTTGCTCTTTTTTTTAATTTCTTAATATGGAAGAAGAAATCACTGCTTTTTATAACTTTCTTTGTCTATAATATAAGCATTTGAAGTTATAAATTTTCCTTAGTACTATTTTAGTCATATTGCACACATTTTGATATATTAGATCTCCATTATCATTAAGTTCAACAAATTTGTAAAATTTTTGAGGTTTATTTTTTAGCCTATGAATTATTTAGAAGTGCATTGCTTAATTTTCAAACATTTGTATACATAGCTATCTTTATGTTATTGATTTATTATTTAACGTGTCTTTAGCAAATGTATTCTACATAATTTCACTTCTTTGAAATTTATTGAGACTTATTTAATTATCAAGCATATGGTCTGTTTTGGTATATGATTCATGTGTGATTGAGAAGAATGTTCAATCTATAGTTGGGTTTAGGGCTCTATACAATGTAAATTTGGCCAAGTGTTTGACAACGTTATTCAAATTATATCCTTAGTGATTTCTTTTTATTTGTTGTATCAATTATCCTGGTTGTGGATTTGTCTATTTATCAGCTTTGTTCTGTTCATTTTTGCTTCATGTATTATGTAGTTTTGTCATTAAATGCATACACACGAGACAGTTATGTTGGTTATGTCTCCCTGATGAACTGACCTATTTATAATTATGAAATGTCCTTTATTTCTGGCATAATACTCCTCATCTGAAAGTCTAGTTGTGAATAAAATCTGGATTAAGAGTGTGTCTACAATTTATCTGACATTAAGATGGCCAATCCAGCTTTTTTTATGGCATATATTCTTTCACGCTTTTACTTTTAACCTATTTGTGGCTGGATGTTTAAAGTGTGCTTATTATAAACAGCAAGTAGCTGGATCATTTTTAGTTATATAGTAAGGCAATCTCTATACTTTCACTATGAGTGATTAGTCCATTTACATATAGTAAATGTAATTTATTAATGTAATTATTGTAATTGTTATATTTGGGTTTAGTGTAATTATTGTATCTGGGTTTAATTCCACCTTCTTAGCACTTGTTTTCTATTTGTGCCACTTGATCTTTGTTCATCAGTTCCTCCTTTAATATTTTTTCTTTGTTAATTGAATATATTTTAGAATTCCATTTTATTCCTGTATTGATATTTTAATTAGGTCTTTTTGTGTATATGTGTGTGTTTTAGCGGTTGCTCTGGAGATTTATTTTTCATCTCTTACTGATCACAGTTTATAAAACATTCTCCTACTTTATGAAAAAACATAAAAAATAAGGTATATTTTCAATTACCACCCTTCTGCCCTCTGCACATTTGTTGTCATATATTTCACTTCCACATGTGCTTGTCTACTGGATCTATCTCTTCTCTTCTCCTCTATAATTCTTCTCCATTAACTCTCCCCTCTCTCCCCTGAATCATTATTTGCTTTATTTTTATAGGATCATGTTTATTAGGACACAAACATGCTATTATTTCTCTCATCTTAAAAAAATGCTATTAATGCCACATCCATCTACATGATAGCCTGATTTCTCTGCTCTCCCTTACAGCAATGTACCTTGAAAATTTTCTGTTCTTAAATCATCCTTCCCATTTTTTAAGCATATGCCAAACAAGATTTTCTTCACACTGTTTCTGTAAAAATGCTCTTAACAAGGATACCAATGATATCTACTTTGCTAAATACAGTGAATATAATGATTAATTCTCAGTCCTCACTTTACTTGGCCCATCGGCAGTACTGGACACAGTTGATCCCTCCCACCTCCTGAAGTATTTTCTTTGAATGGATTTCTTATAGATTTCCTCCTACAATACTTTATTTTCTTTCTCAGTCATTTATCCTGATTTCTTCTTAGCTCTCATATGTCCCAGGATTCAGCCTTTAGGTTACTTCCCTTGCCTGTTTATGATAATTCCCTTGGTGACTTCACCTTTCCTCATGGCTCAATTCCTAATTTATATCTCCAGTCCAGAGCTCTTCCCTGAATTCCAATTTCATACACCCAACTACTTGTTTGATATCTTCACTTTGATACGAAAATGGTATTTTAAATTTCAGGTAAAAACTGAACTCCTAATTCCCTAATCATCCAAAATGTGCTTCTCCCACAATTTTCCCCATCTCAGTAAATGACAACTTCATCCTTCTTATTGTCCAAGTCAGAAATCTTGGGATCATTTTTCCCCTCTCTTCCCTGCACCACAAAATCAGAGGATCCTATTTATCTGCTTTCAAAGAATATCCAGCTTATTACCACTTCTCACGGTCTCCACTGCTACCACCTTAGAATTATCATCATCTCTCACTGCAGTTGTAATTTGCAAACCCATCTACCCTCCAGTCTGTTCTCTATTCTTATGTCCAAGTAATCCTGTTAAATAGGAAGTCAGGATATATCATTCATCTGCTCAGAGTCCAGTTGTTCCCCATCTTACTTAAGGTAAAACCCAAAGTCCCTATAATGACCTGAGGCCCCATGTGACAGTTTCCTGTAATCTCTGTGACCCCCACCTCTTAACGACTCTTCCCCTTACTCCTTCTTGTTCATTGTCTGTCTCACTGTTTCCTCAATGTGCCAGGCACATTTCTATCCCTGGGTCTTTCCACTTGCTCTTCATTCTATTAGAAATGCTCTTTTCCCAGATACCCTCATGGCTCACTATCTTACTTCCTTCAGGTATTTGTTCAAAAGTTCCCTTCTCAATGAGGTCTTTCCTGGATACCCTATCTATAATTGCAATTCCTACTCCCACACATTCTTATGCCTCTCTATTTTTTTCCCCTCCTGAGTTAGGGTTCTCCAGAGAAACAGAACCAGTAACCAATAGGATGGATGGATAGATGGATAGATATTTATTATGGGAATTTCATTATGCAATTATGGAGGCTGAGAAGTCCCACAGTATGCCATGGTCAAGTTGGAGAATCAAGGAGTCCAGTGGCATAGCTCAGTCCAAGTCTGAATACCTGAGGTCCAAGGAAGCTGTTAATGTAACTCTCAGTTCAAGGCTGAAAGCCTGAGAACCTGAGGAGGCAGGAAGTGCTGGTTCAAGTCCTAAGTCCCAGAGTCCAAAAGCCAGAAAACCTAGATTTCTGATGTCTATTGCCAGGAGAAGGGGATCCCAGAAGAGAAGCTGAATTTGTCTTTTGTCTTTTTCTTCTATCTGGGCCTTCGACTGATTGGATGGTGCCTGCTCACATAAGATGGATCTTCCTTACTTGGTCCACTGATTTAAATCCTAATCTCTTCCGGAAACATCCTCACAAATATACTCAGGAATAATGCTTTACAAGCTATCTGGGTATCCCTTACCCTAGTTAAGCCGACACCTAAAATTAACCATCAGACCTCCTTATTTCTTCTCTACATACTCATCATGTATTGTCATCTCAGAAATTTTTGCTCTTCATAGCTCATTCACTGATATGTCCCCAGGGCCCAGAGCACACCTGGTACATGGTAGACATTGGCAGCACCTAATCCCTTTGCATGTTCCACCTCGTCAGTTTGGCTTCAAGTTAAATGTTTAAATATGTACATCCTTTCTCCCATTAGCTACAAACCCCATGACCTCTACATACCTGCCAGTCCAGGAAAAATGGTATGTCTATTTAACAAATATTCACTGAGTATCTACTGTGTGTCAGATATTGTACAAGATGCTTAAGACACAATGACCAGCAAGTTATATAGCGTTCCTATTCCAATGCCCAGTGAGTAGACATACATCTCCTTCCCAAAAAAATTAACAAGTAAAATAAATATGGTTCAGAAATAAATTGCTGGTTGAGTGAAAAAAAATGTAAAATGTTTATTTTACAAATGGCACATAATGGATCATATTATGAAATGATCAAAATGATTCCTATGACTCCATCAACAAATTCAATTACACTGAATTAGTGTGTTATCATGATGCTAATAGACATACCTGTGGCTGGGTAATTTATTAAGAAAAGAGGTTTAATTGACTCACAGTTCCACATGGCTGGGGAGAACTGGCAATTATGGTAGAAGGAAAAGGAAAAGGAAAGTCACATCTTACATGGCAGCAGGCAAGGGAGCATGTGCAGGGGATCTCCCCTTTATTAAACCATCAGATCTCATGAGACTTATTCGCTATCACGAGAACAGCATGGGAAAGCCCTGCCCCCATCATTCAATTATCTCTCATCAGGCTCCTCCCACGACACATGAGAATTATGGGAGCTGCAATTCAAGATGAGATTTGGGTGGGGACACAGCCAAACCGTATCAAACAGTATATTTAATACATGGCTCATATGTGTGTAGAGTCCTCTTCTAAGCGTCTTAAAATGTTAAGATGCCACCCTTTTTCTTGCAGGTCTTGCAACCAACTACACAACACCAAGTCACATGCATTATAAAATAACAAATCAGGGAACATGATACTAACATCTATCCTGTGTATACTGAGCACCTACCTTGGGGCTGGGAGAATTTAGATACTATACGCCAAGTATATATTGATTCATTTACCTCTGACTGCTGACATAAGAAGAAGATGTTCCAAGCCTCATTTCACAATGAGATAACAAAGTATCAGAAGATAATCACTTCACTTTTAGCAATCAAGTGAGGATTCAAATACCTGATAATCACATCTCAAATCTTATATATTCTATTAGTCTCCTGAAAAACTCCTGTCACAAATTTTCTAGTCCTCACATGTCCCTTTTGCTCAGAGCTAGTCTGCCAAGCTCTGTCAGAACAGTCACAAGTCCTAAGGACTTAGGACCCAGCACAAGTCCCAAGTCTGGAAATTTGTCTCTTCCCACTGTACCCAATCTCCCACCACCCTCATTCCTTTCTCCTGCCAACCAATATCTATTTCCTGAAATCTTTCATTCTCCCTGAAGTACAAGGGATCAACAACAGCTGAAAATGCAACGCTTCCTATGAGAAGGTGTACTGAACATCTTTCAGAATTTTAAGCTAGAGCCAGAAATTTTAATGATGGAATTGTATCTGTTTTTTTCTCTAGACCCATGAGAAATGTTCATGAATTTAAGTTTTGCCAGTAGTTCCTAAAATCACCCCTCAGGTAAATTTGGCATTGGAATGGACTCCTAAGAAGCTTCGTGAGGGTTTTTTGGCTGCAGTTCTGAGGCACTGATACCTATTAGGTGCAGAGCACCTAACTTATGTCCCTGAGGTTCCCAAGCACACCTGCTGCCTGGGACAGGAAAGATGCAAGCGTCACTGGCCCTCTGGCCATGAGAACTCTAGTCAATATTTTCCACATCTGGGGTCTTTAAATGAGTCATTGCGAGGATTCAGAGATGGTTTCTACAAAGTACTAGCACATAGTAGGCACTCAATAAATAGGAGTGGTGCTTAATGGTTTTCTCTCTCTCTCCTAATCAAGGGCTTTGGATCCACACATCCCTCCTCAAAACTGTTTAATAAAGTCAGGACACCATTTAAATAAAAATGGTGGTGGAGTATATTGCCTAATTAATTGTGCTGGTAATTAAATTGCAACAGAAATGGCCTATATGCACTTCACTGGACATTTATTATAGCTGAATAAGGTAACGATTATATGATAAATACATACCAGTTTATTATGAGGAATAGATGCTCTGAACTTTAACAAATGCTAGTGGAAGGCTAAAACTATTCCACAGTTTGTAGAGTCTCTGTCACTTAAGAAGGAGGTTCATTAACTCCTTCACATACTTCTTCACTTTTTAATATCAATTGGTTGAACGAACATAATCAAACAATTTGATAGGTCCTCATTGCCACACTTCATCCCTGCTCCTAGCTTTCTGATTAAGTATGGTTGGCATCAGATGCCACATGGAGTGGTAACATAACAAGGTTGGGAGGGCTCGGGGAGGCTGGCTGGTTCACCTTCTCATGCAAAATCCAAGGACCAGAGAAGAGGTATGTATGCCTTGCCCAAGGTCAAGGTAGAGGCTCAGGATAAAAACCCAGCCCTCATGCCTTCTTCTTCCACGTCCTTCACATTACGTGAATATGTGCTTTTGGAAGGCAGTTTTCTCTTATTCCCTGGAGTATTTTTTCTCCCTGCTCATTGACATGAAAAGACCTGTTTATTTTCCAAAATGGAAAGACACATTCCCTAAGGCAGTTAGCTGAGGGGCTGGAATTCACAAAGGTGTAAGGGACTGATATACAATCCCATTCAGATGGTGAGTTTTGACACAGATGGCAGGAGAAGCTAACAGCATTGGGGCAGTGATGTGCAGAAGCCAGCCTCTACTGGATCAGATTGTAGGAATTCAATTTGCATATTCCTTCCCTGTTTCAATGAGACTTCAAGTTGGTAGCTTGCGATCAGCCATTGTGCAAGTATTTAACCACGGAAAAAAGTAAATACTATAAATTGGAGCTTTAAAAAGCAATGTTTTACCAGAAAATCACTGATTAGGGCTTTATGGGTCTGCAGGGAGTGGGTAACAAGGAATGAGGGAGCATGCGGGAGGTAGAGTTCAGTTGTATTTGATGAAGGCCAACAGAGCCCATTTTCCTGTTTTGCCAAGAGTTGTTCCTGGGCACAGCTTCCGTCCCCAGGATCTGTCTGATCCAAGTCCATGTGCACAGATATTTTTTTTAATCAAAAGAAACTGAACACAGAAAGGAGAAAAATAGGGCTACAGAAGAAGATAGTTCAAAACACGCTTCTGCTTGATTAATGCTGATTAGCATTCCAAAAAATACATTTGAAAGAGTTTCTCTATTGGTTGAATATGAATTACAGTGCTTGCCAAAAAGCACTGTAGATTTTTTTAAGCTTAACTAAAGTTTAAAAAAAAAAACCTTCAAAAATCATGGCTCTCATGATCACCCGTCATTTAATTAAAACCCAATAATTGCCTTATTATATCAAAGGAATTTCTTCCTGGATGCATGCAACAGAGAAAAGAACCTTAACTTAATATTTTTTATTAAAATCATGCATTTGGTTCTTTGTTATACTAAAAGATGAAAGAACACAATGATGGTATTATCCCAATCATATGAGCCAGCATTGCAGGATAGGAATTAGAAATTAAAGGAACATTGTATCAAGCGAGAAATCATATGTTTAAATCAATGACTTACCTGCCTTATTACTAACACACATTAAAGCCCACGAGATTTAGAGGGCACCCAGCACTATTTTTCCTTCCTACTATTTTCAGGCTATGATTAGAGTTGAGGTCTGTGAAGGTTGAAGCAGCCTTTGCCACCTGTGACTCTACAATGACCTACCTCCTATGACAGGAGAGAATGTGAATTCTCCCTCATCAGACCTGGGAGGTGAAGACCAGCTGATCCCAGAGCCCTAGACCATGAACCTTCTGTGGGAAGCAGGTAGACAGGCAACTCCCCAGATGAGTTTAAAATCCCAGGTGACTTTAATGAGTAGCCAGGGCTGACAGCCACTGCTCCTGGTCCTTTTCATCATGCCTTGCCCTCTGTTCCAGAGTGAGCATGTCTCTCATGTTTATTATCAAATCACAGGGAAAAACCCAGATGCCTCTTCCCCTTTCTTCCATGATATGCACCTGTGCAGAGTAACCTTCTTTATTATATCACATTATTTCATTCAACCCTCAAAATCATTCTGCCAGGTAGATATTATTATTCCAATTTTATTATAAAGAAGATATGAACTGTTTTTAATCACAACACTTCTGGCAAAATGTGTGGATTTTTTTTTCCCCACACCAAACAATTTTCCAAATCTCTAAACACCAACTAGGTATCCCAGAATTAGACTTAATTCTGACAGTAACTACTCTGAGTTTGTGCAGACCCCACAGGTTAAGGGCCAAGTCCCACAAAACTGACCCACTTCAGGCACCAGGTGTAAGTCCCAGGTTTTCACCTGTAATTCCAACAAATTGGTTATAAATTGGGAGTTTCTACAACCCCTTTCTTATGTTTGATAATTTACAAGAACAGCTCACAGAACAAAAATAGTGTTTTTACTTTTTATTTTTAGATTATAATGGATAGAAAAATCAGAAACAGCGAAATCGAAGGGATACATAGGGCAAAGTATGAGGGAAAGAATGTGGAGCTTCTATCCCTTTCTGGACATGCTACCCTCTCAGAACCTCACTGTGTTCACCAACTCAGAAGCTCATGATTTAGGGATTTTATGAAAGTTATATTACATTGGCATGATTGATTAAAATATTGACCTTTGATGATTGAACTCAACCTCTAGCCTCTCTCTCCTTCTCAATTCCCATGTTAAGGAATGGAGCCAAAAGTTTCAATCCTATAATCATATAGTTGATTCCTCTGGCAATCAGCTCCATCCTGACCATTATCTAGGGGCCCTTCAATAGTTACCTCATTGTCATAAACTCAGGTATGGTTTAATAAGCCTTTTATTAGTCCATTCTCACACTGCTATAAAGAACTACCTGAGATGAGGTAATTTATGAATAAAAGAGGTTTAATTGACTCACAGTTTTGCAAGCTATACAGGAAGCACAGCTGGGAGGCCCCCAGAAACTTACAATCATGGCAGAAGGTAAATGGGAAGCAAGCACATCTCACCATGGCAGAGCAGGGGAGGGAGAGAGAGTGAAGTGAGACGTGCTACACACTTTCAAACAACCAGATCTCATGAGAACTCACTCACTATCATGAGAACAGCAGGGGGAAGATTCACCCCATGATCTAATCACTTCCCACCAGGTCCCTCCTTCAACACTGGGGATTACAATTCAACATGAGATTTTGGTGGGGACATACAGCCAAATCATATCAGGCCTCTTATGCATAATAAAAATGTTCCCATCACCCCTACCACTCAGGAAATTCTAAGGATTTTATAAGCTCTGTGTCAGACACAAAGCCCAAATATATATTTCTTATTATCATAGAGGATAAAAAATGTGTCCATTCAATCCAGAATACCAGGTAATACATCAGGACTCCATCTAGGTCCTGAGATTTTGAGACCTGGAGTGCACCAATTCCACTTGTGGAAAAATGCTGATGCCTGGACCTCAATTTCCAAGATTCCAAATTATTTACTGGGTCCCAGTCATCACCATTTTTTAAAAGTTCCAAGGGAGATTCTATCATGCAATCAATGTTGAGAATCACTGAGCCAGAGTGTATGACCAAAACTCCTGGTCATCCTGATAAGCATGTGAAAAGATGTTAAACATCACTAATCATAAGAAACATGCAAATCAAAACCATAATGAGACACAACTTCACACTGTTATTGAGGAAATATGTTCTCTTCCCAGGTCCACAAGGGTGTGTGGTTTCTAGGACAGGAACTTCCCAGCGATATGCCCTACCTGCCTTCCCCCACATCTCCATCTGGGAGACTTAACGGTCTTCGTTAACTTTGGCCCATATGGGAAAGGATCAAAGATCAATCACTCTGGTGGAAGTTTAAAGGAACTCTTTTCATTGGCCAGGGGCCTTGAAGAAGGGAATTTCTCCCAAGTTAAAAGTCCCCTTCTTCCACCCCTCCTTGGATTCCATAATTGGGTCCCCCTCCACTACCTTTGTGGAAGCTGCTTTTTCTCTCCTGGATTCCATCTTTCTGGATTCTCTCACTCAGTATGAGAGGAGCTTTCTTTCCCTGATTTTCCCCCTCTGGGAACCCTTCTCACTCAGTGTGAGTGTGGCTGTTCTTTCTCCTCACTCAGTGTGAGAGCTAGCTGTTTCTCTCTCTCCCTTTCTCCTTTTTTCTCTTTCTCTCTGCCTAAATAAATCACTTTGTATAAAAACTCTTTGGGGTTCGATATTTACTTGCGAGAGCACTGTGCCCAGTGTGGTCCTCTTTCCCATTCTTGGGTAAGTGAGACACAAAGAGCCTGGAACCTACTGGGGAGTGAGCTAAAACTCCCCTGTACCCCAAAACCTGGAAACATTATGATAGCTAATATCAAAATAGCATAAAATACAAGTGTTCATGATAATATGAAGAAAATAGAACACTTGTGCATTGCTGTGGTATTATAAAATGGTACGGCTACTGTAGAAAACAGTATGGTGAGTCCTCAAAACATCAAACATAGAATTATCATATAGTCCAGTAATCTCACTTCTGATATATACCCAAATGAACTGGCTAGAGTGTAGTGGCATGATCTCGACTCACTGCAACCTCCACCTCCCAGGTTCAAGCAATTCTCCTGCCTCAGCCTCGTGAGTAGCTGAGATTATAAGCACATGCCACTGCACCTGGCTAATTTTTGTATTTTTAGTAGAGATGGGGTTTCACCATCTTGGCCAGACTGGTGTTAAACACCTGACCTCGGCCTGCCTCAGTCTCCCAAATCAACAGAATATACATTCTTCTCAGTGCTACATGCCACTTATTCTAAAATCAAGCACATAATTGAAAGTAAAACACTCCTCAGCAAATGCAAAAGAACAGAAATTATAACAAACAGTCCCTCAGACTACAGTGTAATCAAACTAGAACTCAGGATTAAGAAACTCATTCAAAACCACACAACTACATGGAAATGGAACAACTGCTCCTGAATGACTCCTGGGTAAATGATGAAATTAGGTTAGAAATCAAGAACTTCTTTGAAACCAATGAGAACAAAGAGACAACATACCAGAATTTCTGGGACACAGCTATAACAGTGTTAAGAGGAAAATTTATAGCACTAAATGCCCACATCACAAAGCTAGAAAGATCTAAAATTGACACCCAGGTTTTGCTGATACCAAAACCTGGCAGAGACACATGCACAAAAAAAGAAAACTTCAGGCCAGTATTACTGATGAATGTCAGTTTGAAAATCTTCAACAAAATACTGGCGAACCGAATCCATCAGCACATCAAAAAGCTTATCCTCCACGATCAAGTCAGTTTCATCCCTGGGATACAGGCTGGTTCAACATACACAAATCAAATCAATAAACATAATCCATTACACAAACAGAACCAATAACAGAAACTACTTGATTATCTCAAAAGATGCAGAAAAGGCCTTTGATAAAATTCAACCATTCCTTCATGTTAAAAACTCACAATAAACTAGATATTGATAGAACATCTCTCAAAATAATAAGAGCTATTTATGACAAACCCACAGCCAGTACTGAATGGGCAAAAGCTGGAAGCACTCCCTTTGAAAGGATGCTCTCCCTCACCTCTACTATTCAGCATAGTATTGGAAGTTCTGGTCAGGACAATCAGGCAAGAGAAAGAAATACAAACAGGAAGGGAGGAAGTCAAATTGTCTCTGTTTGCAGACAATAGAATTCTATATTTAGAAAACCCCATCATCTCAGCCCCAAACTCCTTAAGCTGGTAAGCAACTTCAGCAAAGTCTTAGGATACAAAATCAATGTGCAAAAGTCACGAGCATTCCTACACACCAACAATAGACACGCAGAGAGTCGAATCATGGATGAACTCCATTCACAATTGCTACAAACACAATAAAATCCCTAGAAATACAGCTAACAAGGGAAGTGAAGGACCTCTTCAAGGAGAACTACAAACCACTGCTCAAGGAAATAATAGAGGATACAAACAAATGGAAAAATATTCCATCCTCATGGATAGGAAGAAACAATATTGTGAAAATGGCCATACTGCCCAAAGTAATTTATAGATTCAATCCTATTTCCATCAAACTGCCATTGACGTTCTTCACAAAATTAGAAAAAACTACTTTAAATTTAATATATAACAAAAAAAGAGCCTGTATAGCCAAAACAATTCTAAGCAAAAAGAACAAAGCTGGATGCATCATGCTATCTGACGTCAAGCTATGCTATAAGGCTACAGTAGCCAAAACAGCATGGTACTGGTACCAAAACAGACATACAGACCAATGGAACAGAATAGACACCTCAGAAATAATACTACAAATCTACAACCATCTGATCTTCAACAAACATGACAAAAACAAGCAATCAGGAAAGGATTCCCTATTTAATAAATGGTGCTGGGAAAACTGGCTAGCAATGTGCAGAAAACTGAAACTGGACCCTTCCTTATAACTTGTACAAAAATTAACTCAAGATGAATTCAAGTCTTAAATGTAAAGCCCAAAACCACAAAAACCCTAGAAGAAAACCTAGGCAATACCATTCAGGACATAGGCATGAGCAAAGATTTCATAACAAAATTCCAAAAGCAATTGCAGCAAAAGCTAAAATTGACAAATGGGATCTAATTAAACCAAAGAGCTTCTGCAGAGCAAAAGAAACTATCATCAGAGTGAATAGGCAATCTACAGAATGGGAGAAAATTTTTGCAATCTACTCATCTGACAAAGGTCTAATATTCAGAATCTACAAGGAACTTAAATTTACCAGAAAAGTAAAACATCAAAAAGTGGGAAAAACAAATGAACAGACACTTTTTAAAAGAAGACATGTATGTGACCAACAAACATATTTTTAAAAAGCGCAACATCACTGATCATTAGAGAAATGCAAATCAAAACCACAATGAGATACCATCTCATACCAGTCAGAACGGTGATCATTAAAAAGTCAAGAAATAAGGCCGGGCGCGGTGGCTCAAGCCTGTAATCCCAGCACTGTGGGAGGCCGAGGCGGGTGGATCACGAGGTCAAGAGATCGAGACCATCCTGGTCAACATGGTGAAACCCTGTCTCTACTAAAAATACAAAAAATTAGCTGGGCATGGTGGCGCGTGCCTGTAATCCCAGCGACTCAGGAGGCTGGGGCAGGAGAATTGCCTGAACCCAGGAGGCGGAGGTTGCGGTGAGCCGAGATTGCGCCATTGCACTCCAGCCTGGGTAACAAGAGCGAAACTCCGTCTCAAAAAAAAAAAAAAAAAAAAAAAAGTCAAGAAACAATAGACGCTAGTGAGGCTGTGGAGGAATAGGAATGCTTTTACACTGTTGGTGGGAGCGTAAATTAGTTCAACCATTGTGGAAGACAGTGTTGCAATTCCTCAAGGATCTAGAACCAAAAATATCATTTGACCCAGCAATCCTGTTACTGAGTATATACTGAAAGGAATATAAATCATTCTACTCTAAAGACATGTGCACACGTATTTTTATTGGAGGACTATTTACAAGAGCAAAGATATGAAACCAACCCAAATGCCCATCAGTGATAGACTGGATAAAGACAATGTGAGGCTGGGCACAATGGCTCACACCTGTTATCCCAGCACTTTGGGAGGTCAAGCCAGGTGGATCACTTGAGGTCGGGAGTTTGAGACCAGCCTGGCCAACATGGTGAAATCCTATCTTCACCAAAAATACAAAACTACAAAAACTATCCAGGTGTGGTGGCAGGAACCTGTAATCCCAGCTACTCAAGAGGCTGAGGCAGGAGAATCACTTAAGCCCAGGAGGCAGAGGTTGCAGTGATTGAAGATGGCACCACTAAACTCCAGCCTAGGTGACAGAGTAAGAGTCCATCTCAAAAATAAAAAAGAAAATATGGTACATATACACCATGGAATACTATGCAGCCATGAAAAGGAAAGAGATCATGCCCTTTGCAGGGATATGGATGAAGCTGGAAACCATCAGCCTCAGCAAACACACACAGGAACAGAAAACCAAAACCAAACACTGCATGTTCTCACTCATAAGTGGGAGGTGACAGTGAGAACACATGGACACAGGGAGGGGAACAACACACTCCAGGAAGTGTTGTTCAGGAAGTGGGGATGAGGGGAGAAAGAGCATCAGGACAAATAGCTAATGCATGCGGGGTTTAAAAACTAAATGATGGGTTGATAGGGGCAGCAAACCACCATGGTACATGTATACCTATGTAATAAAACTGCATGTTCTTCACATGTATTTCGGAACTTAGAGTAAAAAAAAAAAGTCCTGGCAATTATTCCCAAACTTGGATGTGCGGCAATGTTCCTGGGAGAGGTGGGCAGATTAAATGCAGATCCTGGAGTTTCACCTCCAGGGATTCTAGCTCTGCCACTCTAACTTGAGTCTCAGGAAGCTCAAGTTGATTCAAACACCCATCTTAGTCTGTTTTGTGCAGCTAAAACAGAATACCTGAGACTGGATAATTTATGAAAAACAGAAACTTACTTTCTCACAGTTCTGGAAGCCGGGAAAGACGTTTAAGATCAAGGCACAAAACCGAGGTTTTGTGTCTGGTGAAGGCCCAGTCTCTGCTTCCAAGATGACATCTCGAAGTCCATGCCCTATGGACAGGAGGAATGCTGTGTCCTCACATGATGCAAGGCAAAAGGGCGAAAAGGGATAAACTCCCACCATCACATCCTTCTGTAAGGGCACCAACCCCTTCACAAGAAAGCAACCCTCATAGCCTACTCACCTCTTAAAGGCCCCACCACGTAATACTACCACATTGGCAACACCTGAATTTTAAAAGGGACACATTCAAACCATAGCAATGCCTGTGGTCCAAGGAACTCATTTTGAGAAACTTTCTTTTTTTTTTTTTTTTGAGAGAGGGAGTCTTTCTCTGTCACCCAGGCTGGAGTACAGTGGCACAATCTTGGCTCACTGCAACCTCCTCCTCCCTGGTTCAAGCAATTCTCCGGCCTCAACTTCCCGAGTAGCTGAGATTACAGGCTTACACCGCCACACTTGGCTAATTTTTGTATTTTTAGTAGAGATGGGGTTTCACCATCTTGGCCAGGCTGGTGTTGAACTTCTGACCTCAGCCCGCCTCAGCCTCCCAAAGTGCTGGGATTATAGGCATGAGCGACCATGCCTGGCCTGAGAAACTCTATTCTTATTGCTAATATAGATCAGAGACAAGAGGTAAGTGTAGACTGTAGGCAGGGTTTACAAAAGTAGCAGATTTGAACTACCCCTTGAACCAGGCCTTAGAATATGAATAAGAAAATCCTCCCAACTTACCTGTTTTCCTAGACCAGGCCTTCATGTTTTACCAGCTGCCTAATTTCCAGTTAGAAAGTATTCACTGAAGATTTACATGGATCCTGGGCTCCACTCACTACACCTCACCCATCCCACTCAAGCACCAGAGTCTGTTTCCAACTTAAAATGAGACCCACCCTACTGCTGAACTTCAAGGAGCAACACCTGCTTCATTTGCAAGCCCCATCAGGATCCAATCCACGAAAAGAGCAGAGCCATGGAGATGAGCTCTTGCTGGTACGCAGCTCAAACAGGGGTGACTCCAAAATCACAAAACAGAAGAGCTTTGGGAGCACAGAATCTGACTCTTTCCCATGATATGGTCCCAGAAAAGACTTTTTACCCTTGTCTAGAGAGATAGGTGAAATTGCCAGGCTATAAGCCAGCTGCCCCTTATTAGCTGTATCTAGCACACGTGAAGTATTTAAGAGAGTCAGAAGTCAAGGCATGTGCTCTGTATACTTGAATCTGCAATAATCCAGGCTAGAGGAACTTTACTGATGAGAATGCTGGAAATTATTTTTTCTCTTGCGAATTTCCAGGATCTTGGAAATACGCAAGCAGTCTAAATTCATTCACTTGGGGATTTCAATGGATTGTTTGATTTGCTTTTTTCCAGATCAAGATGTGGTCTCTTTGAAGAACTGTCTCAGGACTCTGAGGCAGCAAAATTGTCAAACTGACAGACTTTGCCCCTCCTAAAAGGGAATTCTGTCTGACCCTACTTTGACTGTCCTCCATACTGAGCGATATATCCAGGAATTCAGAGAGGCATAATCTATGTCCTTTAACCAGAAAAGAGGCTAAACACACAAACTCAGGGAAACCCTATCCTTGCAGCCTTTCTTCCAAATGCAGAGTGCATAAAAGTGAAAAACCTCCTGCTCCTAAGACGCTTCTGTAGAGGCCTGGCTTCGTCATAATTCCCAGAGCTTTTAGCCTAGGAAAAACTTCAGGCTGACAAGGGGAAAACAAGCCTCACTGAATTCCTCTAAAATTTCCCTCATAAGATACCTTAAAAATTGCACTGCGATCCCAGATGGAGCAGAGTGGATCTAATGAGCCCTGGAGGTGGCCTTCCCCTCACCTGGCTCGGCAGCCCAGAACATGTCCCATAACTTAGCTGAGCCTCAGTTTCCCTGCAGACAAAAGAGGGTTAGAAAGGCCTCATGTCTACCCCAGAAGACAGTAAATCAGGATATGATTAAACAACTGTCTCCTGTGAAGGCACTTGGAAAAAAACCTAATAAGCTCTGCAAACAGAGAGTGTCTCCACATTTTCAACGTTCATATAGTCTTTAATGCTAGCACCCAATCTATCCTGGGAGTGGGGAGTGAGGAGCAACATTTGGCAACAATTTACACTACAGATAAATACACCCACCTTGACATTTTCAAAGCCTGGCTCAGAAGAAAAAGTCCTTTTTTTCCCTGAAGCATTAAGAGAAAATGTGCATGATTATCATCTGTCTAAAAAAAAAAATGAGGAAAGAAAGAGGGAGGGAAGAGGAATACAGCTGAACTGACACCGAGAAACTCACCATTTTATTCTGCACAATTGAACTTCATTAATCATAGAAATCAGAGATGGAAAAGACCTATTAGGTCACCCCATCTATCCCTCTGAAAGCATTAAAAGCTTTCAAATGAGACAGAAATCGGAGGTCCTGACTGCTGATGGCCATTAAAGATAGTTTTTGTGAAGAAAAATGTTAACCTTCGTGTCTCTGACAAATTACACTCTGGGTGGTTACGGGCTGCCTTTGCCAGAATGCCCCAGTTCTGGGGTTGGAGGTCACCACCCCTTAACATGAGTGCTGCTAAGTGGCTTCAGCAGGGACCCCTAGGAGAAAACCACCACTCGTTGACAGCGAGGACCCCGCAGGAGCAAGCATGGCCCAGTTCCCTGCTCTTCCTCTGTTCTCCATGCACAGAGGAAGGCTGCAGTTTCCTCTCCAAAACACCTTCCATTCAGGTCCTGCTTTTCCCAGGGAGCCATCCTTCTCTAGCTAGCCCACAGTGCAGCCCCTTTGCTGAGCCTTTACATCCTTCCATTCTGGTCCTTACCAAGCAGGCCTGGAGTATAGATGGAGCACCTGCTGTTTCAAAATGTCCCAGATCTCTTTGCCCCTTCCTCTGGCAATAGTCCAATCGTAGGGAGTTGTCTTTATCTCACTCCGTGTGACTGTGGTGAGGTGGAAACCCATTTTCTAGTTCATAAGAGTGTTCACATACCCCAGCCTGTTCATCATAGAAGCTCAGCCCTCTGACTATACTTATTGGCCAGGGATGAGCACATGACCTAAGCTGCTCCAATCTAGGTCATTCTCTGGAAGGAGAAGCTTTCTCTTTCCTCTGATGACATGAAGGTGGCAGAATGCAAATCTGAAACTGCAGTAGTAGCCACTCCCACTGCTTGGAAGTAGCTCATGTGATCAGAATAGAATGAAGACAACACATGAGGATGCAGACACAGGGCTGTATGCGCCTCAGGAGTCCCCAAGGACAAGCATTCCTGTTTTTCTCAGTTATGTAGCCAATACATTAAGTTTCTACACTTAAGCTGCAATCATGCATCATTTAATGTTGGAATACATATTGTTAAGCAATTTTGTCATGAACATTATAGAGTATACTGAACAAACCTAAATGGTATAGCCTACTCATAGGCTGTATGGTATAGCCTATTGCTCTTAGGCTACAAACCTATACAGTCAGTATATTACTGTACTGACTACTGTAGGCAAATGTAACACAATGGTAATGGTACATCTAAATATATCTAAATATCGAAAACGTACCATAAAAATATGATATTATAATCTTATGGGACCACCATCATACATGTGTTCTATCATTGATAATCATGATGATGAAAGATCATTATGCAGTATATAACTATACCTTCAACTTAATTTCTCTCCCTGGGACCTGTGGAGCCCTAATTACCAAATGCCCACTAGGTTCTGTCATTCGACACTTGTTTACATGTGAAAATCTTGAATCCCCAACAGAATGACAGCTCCAAGGGGGCAGAAACCTTACTGCTTCTTCTCTTCAGTGCCAAAGTCCAAGCTCCACCCAGATGGTCATTATTAAACAGCAGTTCGTTGAATTGTATCCAAGTACCTTTGCCCACAGAAATTTGCCTTTACTTTTCTTTCCTGCAGGGACTGCAGGTAGCTGAGAAGCATCATGAGTCACACCCCACAACTCACTAGCTGAGTGACACCCTGATATGTGCATCCTCCTCTAAAGATGCAATAAACATGACACAGCAGGTTGCTTCCAGCACTGGCCTCCCTTTCCCCAGGATATGTTGTGCTGTGATTTTTCATTGAGGCCTCAATTTGCATTTTAATATATCATACATGACTGTTCATACCAGCCAAAGTCTGGTTCCTTTATTTCCTTCCTATAACATCTTCTTGCTGTTGTGGTCATAGATCAGGCCCAGGTTGGGGACCTGCCCTTGAGGGCCAAGGACAGAATTTGGTGAGAAGAAATTTTAATAAAAGCAGAGGTGACATCAGAACTCTTTAGCCCAAAGGCAGAAGGTGACAAGAACAAATTAGTCTTGGTGACACATAAGAAATAACTGAAGATAAGACCTTAAACAAAATCACAAAACTTTTATGCCCCCTCCCTCTCCTGTGGCATCACCTCCTTCCTGCATCCCTTCTCTAGGGCCCTACCCTCCAAAGTCACCTCTTCCCTTGTGTCTCTGAAGGACTCCCAAAACCTTCATGTGGCCAGCCTCAGATAGCCATCAAAGATTACCTAATGAAACCCGTTTTTCATTCATCATCCCAGGGGGGAGCTGTATGTCTTGCCTTTGCTCTCTAACACTGAAAATAGCAGCACACACTTATATACCACTTCCTAGGTGCCATGCACCATTCTAACTGCTTTATAAAGATCAACTGATTTCATCCTCACAAGAACCTTAGAGAAACAGCTAATATAATCAATCACCAGTGAGGTTAGGTAATTCATTCACATCTGCATGGCCGATAGACAACAGTACTGACATTGTATTTTATAAGAAAATATCTGTAAGCAACAGGATTAGAACGATGATGGATTGTTTTAAGCAGGGGATCAGTTGGGGTATTGGCAGTTTGGGAACAAGCTGGGTAGAATTAGGAAAGGAAAGTGGGAAAGATAAACCACAATTGGCAGGCAGTTAGGGCTCACATTGTAGAAGTGAGCAACCACACAGAATGTGGACAAGAAGTCTTTGAGAAGCCTGGAGGGGGATAATACCAGACTCAATGCAACTAGCAAATTAACTGGTGGGTGGCAGGCGCTCCCCGAGAAGGGCAGCACAGGCACCAGAGGCACCTCACAGATGCTTTGGCTCCAAGCTGGCCTTGGGCAGCCTCTGGGATGGCCAACACCAGTGAGAATGGCACAGACGAGGAAACAGAGATTTCAATCAGAGTTCTAATAGTTAGGACTCTTTTTGACTGAGACTTTGTCTCTATGTAGAAATATAATTTGAATTTTAAACACTGGTACATACAATGGTGAGAATTTGGGGATTCATATATTATAATAATAAATTATTTTGATAATTTTTATTATGCTCAGTAAAACACGTGATTTATATTTAATTGCCTTACTTAAATGAAATAAAGTAGTTGAACTATAATTGTTACATGCAATATAGAATTCACATTATAAACCAAAATAATTCTATTATCATAAACTAGTACATGATTTTATTAAAAATTGCACATTGCAAATGTTTGACCTGAAGGTTTGTTCATATCCAGTTGATGCTAAGGTTTCTCAGGTTGAGGTCTATTTTGTAAAATTCTGTACCTCATTGCCAAATCAGGATGTGCACAGCCCCCACCTGGGTGAGAGGTGGGCTGACTGTCAAAAGGAAACAATCTCGTGGTCCTTGACAGGTCAGCCAACTTAAGATAGGCTTACCTCTACTTCTTAAAGCAACTTTTTATTAAGGTATAACTTACCTATAATATACCACAAACATTTTGGGTGTACAAGTCAGTGAGCTTTGACAAATCTGTGTATCCACTTAACCATCACCACAATGCATAACCACTGAACTGAAAATAAATAAATGCAAATGGGTACAGTACAATGAATATTTCTAATGATAAGGAATAGGATAAATCCACAGAGATTTAAAAATTTATAAGTAAGATTTTAAACTCACACAGATTTGTTGATAATGGGTTCAGAAGCACGTAGGGCAATGACTGACACATTAGGCTTACTATAAGGAAAAAGAGTGTAAGTCACCAAATGTCCAAGAAGAGATAGAGGAATGTGTCAAAAAGTAATCTAGGAGTAGGAAACCAAAACCTCTAAAGATATTTATTGATTCTAAGTCTTGCTCCAGTTAATACTGAGGGTTGATGTGTTGGAATAGACCAAGTATGGGATAGTACTATCTATAGCAGTATTTTATGAATCAAATTAAAAGACTGGGCTCAGTGATCTTGCATGTGACCACACTTCATACTGACCAAAATGTCTCTCAAAGTCACAAGTCTCTACATGAGCCCCCATCAGCCTGGATCTTCAGAGGTTAAGATTTGGCTGCATCACTAATGTGACTGTAAGAAAGCCAAAATTATTAAATACAGTGGGATTAAATGTCTAGCAGGTCTCATGCATTTTATTCTTTCAGTACTCTTCAACTGTGGGAAATCTTAACCCTGTGGTTAAGGTTATTCTGGGAGCCAAGGGCATCTCCTGCCAAAGACCAAGAGTGATATGTACCATTAGTATGCAACACTTGAATGCAGCTGTTTTTTGAGACTGTTTCCTACAAGGTGAAAAAGCAAGCTGCCTCTTTCAGAAGTATGGGTGCAAAGAGGACAAGAGGGTGATGGGCAGTTTGGGCACAGGCTGAGACTCTGGAATCTCAGGTCAACTTAAGACATTTCAGATGCTCTCAGAGCCTGATGAATCAGGAAAGCACCTCACTTTAGTCAAGAGAGCTCTAAACATTTCCACTCTTCTTGAGTCTTCAACTCCAAGTTTGACTCTGTCAGTCTCTGAAGACTGAGACTATTCTAAACTAATAAATTAAAATACATGTATTGCTCATCCAATGTGTGCTGACACTCTACTCTTAAGAAACTGGTATAACCATTGAAGAGACAAGACATATGGTAATGAAAACATAAACAATGAGTAATGGGCACAACCAGGACTGAAGGAATTCAAAGGTAGCTAGTTTTACAACCAATATTGGAGATAATTTACAGTAAGACTTCCCTTCTCCTTATATTAAACAGAAATTTAAATTTTTATACCCAACTCAAATTTCTCATGCCTTAATTTTCTTTCACAGGGCCCTGTACAGATGTGGAGCTAACTAACCAACAGCTAAGTCATAAAGCTCATTAATTCCTAGGATAGAGCTTTCCTTTAGGAAAAGACAGGCAGAAATACATCTTTAAAATATTTCTTCCTGGGCTTCTTCCCTGGTTCTTTTTTCTTTAGCTCTTTTTTTTCCTCTTAGTCCCTAAATGTAGATTTTTATAAGATTCCGACCTTGCTTATCCTCCTATTCTTTTCATACTCTTTCCTGAAACTCTCAAACACTCTTAGAGCATTAGGATGGTAAAAGGTCTTATGATTCCATGGACGTTATATGAGAACACATTATGTTACAGACACCAAACTGAGGCCCAGACAGAAAACTGACTTTCTGAGACCGTACTAAAACTTCATTTGGGAACAACTGATAAAACCTCTTTCTATAACAGCAAAGCTCAAACAAGAAAACTGACTTACGTGGCTTTTCATGGTTTTCACCGAATTGGCCAATGGGATATTTTAGGATTCTACAGAAACAAAGTCAGTGCCCTAGCCTTGTGCTATTGTGAACGGCTTTAGTCTAATGATTGGATATTCAAAGATAAGTATCCACCTTATGGCAGAACAAATTTCTTCTTGGGTCATCTAAGATCAACACTCCTAAGAATATACATTTTGGAGCTATTTTATTAACAGGGAAGATCCACATTGTCAAACATAAATCCTCACTTCCTTTTCTTTTAGTGAACTAACAGGTGTTACATAGTTTTCAAATTAAAAAAGCATATATAGCTCCCTAGTTTTCTCTTCCTTCTGCTACCTTCATTTCCCAGGTGATACCAAGATCCTTTGAGAGTGAATAAGAGATCTGTAACTCTGTGACCAGTGCTGAAAAGTGGCTCTAGTAAGCAGAATAAAAAGGCCACTGGACTAGTCATTTTATTCAAGTTCCACTATTAACTCACTAACCATATTAGCCTCAGCAATACACTTAATCCTTAGAATTAATTGTCAAACAAGAGTGATATACATCCTGCCCATATAGAGTGACCCTTCTTTCTAAACCAAATGCCTATGTACATATGTGAAGTCCAAGCACCCCTATATATGCTATAGTTTCTTATTTCTCCACCATCTATAATGGTAGATGTTACCTTTATTTACTTAGGTTTCAAAGACAGAAAAACTAGGATTCACCCTACGGAAGCCCCAAAATCTATTTTTTCAAGACAACCAGTTGATCCTTCTTTCACAATATGTTGTGAAATCATGCTTCTCTAACCTCTTTCTCTATTTAAGACTTTTATCATGCCTCATCTGGATGGCTCCCATGGTTCCAACTGGTCTTCAGAGCTCCCTTCCTCCCATCCTTGTATTCCAAGATGTTTTCCACTATTACCAAAATGACATGTCTAAAACTTATATCTAATTATATCATCCTCTACTTAATATCCCTCAGTTGCATTGCCTTCATAAAAGCATGAATGTTCTTAGGTAATATTAAAACATCCTTGACCATCCCTATCTCCATAATCCCATCCTTGCTTATACTATCCCCTCTACTTGTGTCTTCATTTTTTTCCTCATTTACTTCTGTCTTTTCTCACCCCACATCCTCACAGACTCAATTTTCCTAGCATTCTTCATGCCTCACAATACCATTGCTATTGTATTTGCTCAAATAAGCATCCTTCTTCATATCCCCAAGTAGCAGGTTTCGAGAACTTTGAAGAGTCTGAGATTAGCCCGTCATAGTTTTATGGATGCTTGTAGAAGACATAAGACTCATGAATCAGAGAAAAGAGACAATTTATTCCTCATAGCATTGCAGGAACCAGTGCATCTGCATTTGTTCTAGTTTCCAGTTCCTAGAATATAACTTGAAGGGGGCTAAAAGGCATCTACAAACACTGTGAACCATGTTATAGGAGAGGAATTCTGAGTTTATGGAAGCCAAATCTTTTGTAATGGGTAGTAAACACACCTGCCTTTTGCTCCTGAAGAAGATATTATCTTTTATCTTTCAAGATTGTCTGTTACACTAACATTTTTGAAAAGACAGTCTAAAACAAAGGATAATTAGCACATCACTTAGATGTGCAGAAGCTTGAGAGACCTATACCCATAGAGAACTATCTTTCAACACACTGAACAATCTGCAGTCATAGTTTTTATAACACTGAGTTTCTGTTAACCCTATAACTGTCTATCGCTGTCATTAGATGTTGAACTTCATGACATAGAAACTGAAACTTGTTATTCTGGGCTTTACTTAGCATATAACACATAGTTGGGGTCTCAAATGTATATATTGAATAATAATACGAAAATTTTATCTAGATAAAATCTTAAATCCTAAATCTACATCAATTTGGGCATCTTTAAACAGATAATTCATGTAATTTCAATTAGATAAAAAATGTGAAGTTTTCTAGAAAGTTATAATGAGCTATAGCGAGGTAAGATATTTTTAATGTCTTGAAAATTTTTCTCCAAATTATTTCTTTCTTATATTCAAAATGGAGTAGTCGAGATGGAGTCTCACTCTGACACCCATGCTGGAGTGCAGTGGCACCATCTCTTCGCTCAGGGCAACCTCCGCCTCCCGGGTTGAAGTGTTTCTCCTGCTTTACCCTCCTGAGTAGCTGGGATTACAGATGCACCTGGCTAATTTTTGTACTTTCAGTGGAGACGAGGTTTCACTGTGTTGGCCAAGCTGGTCTCAAACTTCTGACCTCAAGTGATCCACCCACCTTGGCCTCCCAAAGTGCTGGAATTACAGATGTGAGACACTGCACCCAGCCAGGAGTAGCTAAATTTTAAGATGCATTTGTTAACCAAAACCTCACCCGCAGGTCTCCCTTTTCTCCTATTTATTTAATTCCTATAAGACAACATATCCTAAACCCACATTGTCTTCAATGAAAAATTCTTGATAGAAATACTTATTATTTCTGCTTCCGTAACTCCCTTCAGCTATGTGAACACACAAAAAAAAAACCCATAAAAGAATATGAGAAAATTTTTGGAGGTGATGGATATGTTTACTACCTTGAATATGGTGTATACATATATCCAAATCCATCGAAATGCATATATTAAATCTGTACAATTCTTAAAATATCAGATCTTAAAATATTAAGTATTTATATCTCAATAAAGATATTTTAAAAATAAAAATATTTTATTTTTAAAGCTCTTCTATTTAATTCCCATACAAAACCTCCATTCTCCTTCAGCCAAATCTGCCATGCCTGATTTCTCCATCTCTTCTCTTTCATAGAGGCCACAGTATGAAGTGCTTCCTTTCTGGGGTCTAGGACAGGGTAGCATTGTCCTCTGAGGCCCAGCTTCATGCATGGAGCTAGAATTCTCTGAAGTCATGAAGGTAATGTTCTGGGTGTGTGAAGAATTGAAGTGAGGTTGGTTTGGAGATCAGCACTAAATTAATATAAACAATTTTCCTTAGTTATCTGAGAATAGTCCAGCTCAGAACCACTTTAATCTGCAGGAAATATATTTTTTCTTTGTGCATCCCAAATTATTATCCTCACTGACCTGTCTTTTCCTACTTGTCTTCAAAATATTCTTGCCCCAAACACCACTGGATAGATTAGGTACATTGTCTCAAGGATATAATTGTGATAGCACAAATATAATTCAAGAAGAAAAAAAAGGAAATTACTGGGGAAAGGGCTCACCTATTGTCCTTTTGCATTTGTACATCATTAAAAACATATGAGTTTTATTGTATTTTATTATCTTTTAATGGGGAAAATTTTTAAGCATTTATATTTATTGCTATAATTGATGTCCTTAGGCTTTAGCACTTTATTTTCTCAGCTTTCTTGCTATTCCCTTAATTTTCTCTTGTTTGCTGGGTTGTTTTAGCTGTATTTAGTTAGCTATTTGAAAAGTTATGAATCCATGCTTTTAATTATATTAATAGATAATTTTAAAATATTTTTGATGAATTATACATACAGAAAAGTGGATATTATTCATGTATTTCTGTTTTCAGAAATACAAAGTTATAGAAATAACAAATGTATCAAGAAACAGAACATGACTGGCATCTCAGAAGCCCCTGTTGATCTCCATTCCAGTCTCTGGCCCTCCAATGGTAATTGCTCTCCTAATTTTCAAAAGCATAGATTAGTTTTGCATGGAATTATCTAGCACATACTCATTCGTGACTGGCTTCCTTAGCTCAGCATTATATTTATGAGTTACAGCAATATTGTTTTACATAAAGTGCCCTCATTCTCATGACTATATAGTAGTCCTTTAGATAAATATACCACAATATATTTAACCATTTGACTGTTAATAGACATTGTGTCAGTTTCCAGTTTGAGGTCCTAAGAATAGCGCTACTTCTGGCTATTGCTTAAGATGTAGAAAAGTAGAAAAACCATCACTTCAACTCTTGCAACAAAAATGCTACAAAATCCACAAATTTATAATTTTACTTGAACCCATCAGAGATCTGAGTTTACAGGAAAAAAAAAATGGCTAATCTGAAATCTAAGTATATGCAAGTGTCTGCAAGGAGAGATAGAACATGAGCACTCAGTTACCCAGGACAGATGCTGCTAGACACTGGTAAGAATTTAGCTAAAATTGTTATCGAACTGTTAAGGCCAAGCAATGGGTCTCAGGAGAACAGAGTACTCTTGAGAGTGCAGATATAACAAAAATGTGCACCCATGCACAGGCTTTTCTACATGCAACTCACCAGTGATCACAAGACAGGTTGACGAGGGTCCTGAAGAAGCATTGCCTTGCAATGCAAGCCTGAAGGAAGAGAACAGAGGCTGTGAGGGGAAAGACATAAAACCCCACCCAGATTATCCTTACCTTTTTCCTCTTCATAATAAGGCCAAAACTGCTTGAGGAAAGCCAACAAGCACTGTCACACTCAAGGCAATGGTGAAAGCCTACCTCATCTAGGAAAATAGAACAAAAAAAAAGTCTGCTCTAGGGAAGATGCAGGAATACAAAATTGGGCTCAGAATTATGCCCAGCAGAAGCACAGGAACACCGTGATGACCACAGTCCTGAAGCTCAGGTCCAGTGCCTATATAAGGCTGAGGCTTAATTAGAAGAATAGAGAATACACCTGCTCCTTACCACAAGGCTAGGAAACATTGAGTAACAAGTAATAGGGGAGTTCTGCTACAACAGGGGCAAGAGCATGGAAAAAAAAAATTCTGTCTACTTCTGCATAGCAAAAGAAACTATCATCAGAGTGAACAGACAATCTATAGAATGGGAGAAAAATTTTGCAATCTATCCATCTTACAAAGGTCTAATATCCAGCATCTACAAGAAACTTAAACAAATGTATAAGAAAAAGCCAAACAACCTTATTTTTTTAAAGTGGGCAAAGGATATAAAAGAAGACATACCTATGACCAACAAACATAAACAATAGCTCAACATCACTGATCATTAGAGAAATGCAAATTAAAACCACAATAAGATATCATCTCACATCAGTCAGAATGGCTATTATTAAAAAGCAAAGAAAAAAAAAAGATGCTGGTGAGGCTGTGGAGAAAAAGAAATGGTTTTACACTATTTGTGGGAGTGTAAAGTAGTTCAACCATAGTGAAAGACAGTGTGGGGACTCCTCAAAGCCCTAGAGGCAGAAATACCTTTTGACCCAGCAATCCTATTATTGAGTATACAACTAAAGGAATATAAATTATTCTATTATAATGATACATGCGCATGTATGTTCATTGCAGTACTATTCACAAAAGTGAAGACATGGAATCAACCTACATGACTATCAGTGATAGACTGGATAAAGAAAACGTAGTACATATACACCATGGAATACTGTGTAGCCATAAAAAGTAATGAGATCATGTCCTTTGCAGGGACAAGGATGGAAATGAAACCCATTATCCTCAGCAAACTAGTGCAGGAAAAGAAAACCAAATACCACATGTTCTCACTTATAAGTGAGAGCTGAATGATGAGAACACATAGTCACATGGAGGGGAACAACACACATTGGGGCCTGTCAGAGGGTAAGGGGTGAGAGGAGGGGGTGCATCAGGAAGAATACCTAATAGATGCTGAGCTTAATGGATGCTGAGCTAGGTGATGTGATGATCTGTGCAGCAAACCACCATGGCACACGTTTACCTGTGTAACAAACCTACACATCCTGCACATGTACCCCTGAATTTAAAATAAAGCTGGAAACCAAATAAAAAAAAAAAAAAGGATAGGGACACTTCTATGTGTTTGCTCCTCCAAATTGTCCATTACAGTTGGGGGTAAATATTTCTTCCTTTCTATCTTTACAGTAGAGTAATAACTTATTATAGAGAAGATATTCTAAATCCAAACACCCTCAAAAATCTCTTACATTGCAATTAAAGTACAATAAACACACATAAAAATAGAAATTTTAAAAATAAAAATAAAGACCAAAACAAATCTCTCTAAATCATAGTATAAATGGAACACCTAAAGCTGAGTGAACCAGACATGGAGAAAAACTATATGGCAAAAAAAACTCCAACCTAAAGACAAGGTAGTGTTTGAGCAATTTGAAGCAAGTGATACATTGCTAGTAACCATAGCAGTAATTAAACTCAGCTTAATTCCTAATTCATGCAATTTCTCAAAGTTTTAACAGAAGGAAAGCCATGCCTATATTCAAGCATATCAACGGTTTACCTCAGCTTCAGAAGTACTACACAAGCTGTGTGTCTTTCCACAAAAACTTATTGGGAAAAAAAAAAAAAACTGTCAAGAGACAATTCCATCAACAGAACCAGATACATTTATGACACAGATGTTGGAACTATCAAACAAGGAATTTAAAATAACTATAATTAACATGTTAAAGGCACTAATGAAAGGAAGGATACCATGCAATATCAGATGGATAATTTCAGCAGAGAAATGGAAACTTTATAGAAAAGAATCAAAAGGAAATGCTATAAATGAAAACAGTTTAACAGACATAGAGAAAGCCTTTTATGGACTCAACAGTAGACACGACACAGCTGTGGAAAGAAGCAATGAACTTGAAAATAGATTAAGACAAATGATCCAAAATGAAACAAAAAGAAAATAAAATAGTAGTAATAGTAATAGTAGTAGTAAAAGAACCAAACACACAACAGCTATGGAACACTATCAAAACATATAGCATATGTACAGGACTCTCAAAAGGAGAAAGAGAGACCATAAGTCAGAAGAAATACTTGGAAAACTAAGGGCTGAGAATTTTTCAAAATTAATGATTGTATGACACGAAACAGGGAAAAAAACAAAATGAAACAAAACTAAGCATGTCATATTCAAACAACTTGAAACCAAAGACAAACAAAATTCTTGAGGAAGCCAGAGAAAACTGGACAAAAATGAAATGGTGGGAAAAAACTGTGTATTTAGAACTCTATACTCAGGAAAAAAAAAAATGCCTTTAGGAAACAAGGGAGAAATAATTACTTTGCAAGCAAAAAAAGAAAAAAAAAAAAAAACTGGAAAACTCATTATCAGAAGAGACCTAAGAAATACTAAAGAAAGTTTTAAAGGCAGAAAGAATATGATAACCAGACAAATCAGAGACTAGGATCTGCACAAAATAAAATTAAGAGGCATGAAAATAGAATTAATGAAGGAAAAATAAAATTTCTTTCATTCTTAACAGCGCTAAAGTATCTAAAGCAAAAATAGTAGCAATGTATTGTGTTTACAACATATGTAAAAGTAAAATATGTGATAAAAATAATACAGAAGATATAAAAGAGAAATTGGGAACAACATTCATGCGAATAAGCAGTGTCTGTTGTATTTAGCAAACATAATTAACTCCATCCTTTCTGGTCCCCCGATCTGTATGGAACTGCCAAGTGGCCGGAAGCACTGGACCGGAAGTGAAGTCAGCCAGGCTTCCAGCCCACAGGTTGGTCCTTGCTCACAGGCTAGACAAGGGGAAAACCCGATCAAGCTGTAGGAGTAAATAGCCACAGAGGCACCTATAAAACAAGCCCAAGGAGAAAACAAAGCCAACTACTTTTCTGTATTCTTCTGCCTGCTTTTCTTTAGGCCCCGACAGATTTTTCAGACTTGGAGAAACAGCCCATCCACCTTTCTCTCCTGGATATAACTCAGCTTCTATTCTATCCTATTCTATTCTATTCAGCCCCAGCTCTTGGGAGAAAAAGCTTCTCTGTAGAAATGAAAGTCTTCAGGCCACATTGGCTCTGGAAGGAGCAGTTCCCCTGGGGTATTGGGTTTTTTTTCTTTCTTGCTTGCTCTCCTTTCCACCATGCGAAAGGAGTCCACTTAGAAGCAAATTTACAACAGAAGCTGGAAATCCAATCTCTCAGGCAAGAAAAAGCTGGATTTTAAAATAACTCAGGAAGGTAGAATTTGAGAAAGGAATAGCTGCAGTTTTGATCATGTGTCAAATCTGTAACGGCTGAGTGAACTCCAGGAGCTTCCTGGTACTGCCCGGCTCTGCGGGCTCTGAGCTGAGCAAGATGTTGGCAGGCGGTGATGGAGACAGGGCAGGACTGCTGTAGGCAGCTCTGACGAGGAGGCAAGGGGCAGGCTGGGGATGTGGCACAGACCCAGTTTTACCTCCAGAGCTGCCTGTATCATTCTATCATGATCCAATAAAACATGTACCTGGAAGAGCTTCAGTTTTAAAGCAGCGAGCAGCTACCTGTGTGCGATCTAGCCCTAAAACACAGAGCAAGACTGCATCCTCTAGCAGTGACCAGCTCAGGCTGGAGGGTAAAAGCAGCTGGCACCAAGGAGCTGTTCTGATAATGCCTGCTTTTCTTGGGAAGCCTGAGAAGCCACCAAGGGTAAATAATCCACACGCAGAGTCCCAAATGTGCCACCATTGTGTTTCTTAGGTGGCCTGTTTCTAAAAGCTGGTCCTACTACAGTGTCACAGTTGAAAGTGGACTCCTCAACACCATTCACACTCTCTCCTTCACCTCCTAAAACTAAACTGTGTCTATGTCCACAGGAGGCAAATCTTCCAAACACTGAGCCTCAGTACAGAGTGTCCTTGTGACAAACAAGTTTCAAGAGACTTCCCCATGCAACTCAGCAGGTTAGAAGCCTCAAGACCACTAAGAATCCCAGGACATTAGCTAATGCCACTGTTCCTATCTTTAAGAAAGATATCCTCTGCTACTGGAAAGCTAATTATCCTTCACAGTTGATATTTCTTCCACCACAAAGCCTTCTCTAACCATGCCAGTCAAAACCTGATTTCCTACAGGGCTTTATCTAATACTTAGATATGACTTTTTACCTAATAAATAGCAAAGATAAAAATACCCAATCCTGGCAAAAATGAAGGAAAATAAGAAATGTACTCATTGGTCCATTTCTCTAAAGGCTGGGTCAGCAATGAGCACAAAATGGAAAATGTGTATGCCCCTGGACTTGGCATTCCTCTTCTAGGAGCTTTTCCCACAGCAAAAACTGTGGGAAAAATAAATCTACAGAGGTGTTCACTGAAAGCCAACTCATACTGAATGTTAATTAAGTCTACTTGTTCCCGGATCTGAGTTCAAGTCCTAAATTTCGACGTTAACTTTCTGTCTCATTGATCTATCTAATATTGATGTTGAAGTCTCCCACTATTATTGTGTGGGAGTCCAAGTCTCTTTATAAGTCTTATATATCTGGGTATTTCTGTATTGGGTGCATATATGTTTAGGATCTTTAGCTCTTCTTGTTACATTGCCAACTCATACTGAGGGTAAGTCTGGAGACAGATTTCCTAGCTCTGGTTCCTGGCTCTGGCACTTAGAAGCCTAACATTCTTTGAACTTCAGTTTCTGCTTGCAGAGTTGATGTAAAGATTAGATTATGTAATACATGTAGCCTGGTACATCATGAAAAACTAATAGCTTCCCATTTTTGTTATTTTAATTCAAATATTTTAAATAAACTCATATTGCTACTAGGATTTGATTAGCTACAATGTGATTGATCTACACAATTGAAAACTACACAAGCTTTGTGGTGTTTGTTTGTTTGTTTTTAAGACAGGGTCTCACTCTGTTACCAGGCTGGAATACAGTGGCATGATCATGGCTCACTACAGCCTCAAACTCCTGGGCTCAAGCAATCCTCCCACCCCCGCCTCCTGAGTAACTGAGAGTACAGGCATGCACCACCATGCCTGGCTAATTTCATTTTTTATTTTTTTGTAGAGACAGAGTCTGTCTGTTTCCCAGGCTTGTCTCAGACTCCTGCTTTCAAGCAATCCTCTCTCCTCAGCCTCCAAAAGCCCCCAGGATTACAGGTGTGAGCCACTGCACAAATCTATGCAAGCTTCTAAAAAAATAAAAGTTCTATATACATGTTGAATCAAAAGAAGAAAATCAGATTCAAGAAAGCCTGTGCATTTATGTGTGGGTCTATTTTTCTGCTATGCTTTGAATATGTCTTCTAAATTTCATGCATGGGGAATTTAATCCCAAAATTTACATGTTGATTGGAGGTGGGGCCTTTGGGAAGTAATTAAGATTAGATAAATCATCAGAGTGGAGACCCGATGATGGAATTGGGGGTTTTATAAGAAAAGAAAGAGGTCTGGGTGGACACTCATACATGCACGCTCCCTCATTCTTGCCATGTCATACCTTCTACCATGTTATAATACGGCACAAAGGCCCTCCACAGACACCAATACCATGCTCTTAGATTTCCCATTCTCTAGAATAATGAGTTTAATAAACTTCTCTTCATAAATTCCTGTTTAGTAACAGAAAATGAACTAAGCCTTTATGTGTGTACATGTTTGTATGGCTGTGGTTGCGTATTGTCTAGTGTGTACATATGTAATGTGTATGGGTCCTGTGTGTAAATCTATGAGGTTTATATGTACATGTGGGTTTTCTGTTGCCTGCAGTGTGTACATATGTGTGAGCTTTGTGTGTATACCTTCAATATGTGTACAAGAGATCTGTCTGTGGTATATGTGTGTGAAGTGTATACGTGTAGTGTGTGTGTGCATTCTGTGTCTGTGGGTTGTCTGTCTGCAGTGTCTGCATGTGAGTTCTGTGTATGTGTGGTATATTTGCATGTGCATTCTAGGTGCATGGTGGTATACTTGTAATTTCTGAGTGTGTGGTATATTTATATGAGAGTTGTATGTATGTGTGTGTGTGTATGTATGTGTGTGCATCTACAGGGTCTGGGGGAATGTATTTGCATGTGAGTTCTATGTGCATGTGTGATATATTTGTGTGTAAGTTCTGTGTATGTGGTGCATTTATGTGGGAATTCTGTGTGTGTGTGTGTGTGTGTGTGTGTGTCTACAGGGTGCAATGTGAGTTTTTTGTGGGGGGATGTATTTTCATGTGAGTTCTGTGTATGTGTTGGTGGGGTGCATATGTGAGCTCTGTGGGGCAGTATATGTGTATGTGAGTTCTGTGTATGTGTCTGCGGGTTGCATGTGTGACGTCTGTGGGCTGGTGTATGTGAGTTCTGCGTGTGTATCTGGGGGGGTGCATGTGTGACCTCTGTGGGCTGGTGTATGCATGTGAATTCTGCGTGTGTATCTGGGGGGTGCACGTGTGAACTCTGTGGGCTGACGTATGTGAGTTCTGTGTGCATATCTTCAAGTTGTGTTTGTGCCTACATACCTAGCCAGTATCAGAAGGTGAATAACAACTTGGGTTCTGAGTGAGAGGACCCTGAGTTGGATTTCTGCCCTGTAACATAGTATTTCACTCTGGACAAGTTATTCAACTTCTCCAGCTCTAGTTTCCTTATCTATAAAATCTCCATGTTCTCCTTCCTATGGGACATGTGAGAATTAGAGGGCAGAGTTTATGGGACGCGCACAGCACTGACACATAGTAGGTGCTCGATAAAATGTAGCAATTGTTTGTCATTGTCATACTTATAGAGAGGTGTCATAGCAGATGTTACCTGACATCTTAAGGCAGCTAGGTTGTAGGAATCATTGTGCTTTTCACCTCCCTTTACAATTTTCTATATTGCTTGGATATTTTGCATGCATATCTATTGTCTCTACAATGGAAAAAACAATACATGTTCCTTTCAACAAAACAAAAACCTGAGGCTAGCATTTGTCTCCTTCACAGTACAGATAAAACACCCCTCAATCCCTGACCCTAAAGTCAAGGATGGAGATATCCATCTTTCCAAATGCTTCTCCCACTTCTTCCCTGAAATTCCCACCCTCCGTTGTACCATTTCTGGATTAAAAGCTCAGAATGTGATTTTATGTCCAGAAAGTCCAGCTTTAAATTCCCGTGATACCTGGGACTGGCTATCTTAATCCCACCAGAATTGATTTTTTAAAAATCAGATTAGCTTGCTGTCACTTTGGAAGGTAAAGCAGTAAGGGACAACTCAGTGACAGTGTCTGTCAGAGGCCAAGGAGGGGAAGCCAGGAGGGAGATTTCACAGGCACATGGTTGACACCGTGGGCTGGGGCTGGAGCTGGGGACTGGATGTGGGGGACTAGAAGCCCAGCATGAGTGGGGAGTGGGCAGGAAGGGGACCAAGTGAAAAATACGCTTCCTTTACAATAGGGTTCAGGTCAGGTGTTCCCACAAGTGCAGAATTCCCCTTCCACATGCATGCCAGAATGACGGGGGAAGCTTGTTAAAACCTGAGATTCCAGGCAAGACCCTTCCCTCTTCCAGGAGATTCTGATCATGGTTCAAAGGGGGCCTGGGCATCTTCCCAGGTGAGAACTGGACTAATGGTTGTGAAGCAATGAGGAAGATCCTTGGTGTTAAATATCCCACTGTGAAAAACCCAGTGCTCAACCACTTTCATGGCTGTGTGGCTTCAGTGCAGTTACTCAACCTCTCTGCGCTCTTCATGCCAGTGAAATAGGGTGATGATCCAGAACAAAATGATGATGGGGCCGTTCAGGTTGGGCAGCTTCCGTGTGACGATAGAAGCTGGCTGATGTGAAGCCAATGCACGGTCCTGTCGTTCTCTGAGAAGAGACCCGGTGCTCTGAAGATGATTTCTGACCCTAGGGTCGCCCTGCCTGTTTCCCCTGCCACAGCCGCTCTCGCCGCCTTTTCCTGGTCCTGAGGCGGCAGGCAGCCTGCAGCCTGCGAGTGTGCTCCACTGCCCCCTGGTGGTCCCATCTGGGAAGGCGAACAGCGGCTCCTTCCCTATTCGCTTTACTCAGGTCCCTGAGCAAAAACAGCGCCAGCCGCAAGGGCAAAGGTGGAGAGGGGAGGTGGCCGTGGGAGCTGACTTCTGAGGCTATGGGGCCTGGACTGCTCCTCCCCACCACCACCGCTTGATTGCTGGTGCCCGAACTGTCACCCTGGAACAGCACCACTGAAACACCCTTGGCGCTCCCTGACCCTGGGCCGGGCTCTCCTTGGAGCAGGGCAATGGGGGAGAGGGAAGGGCTGGGGGAGGGGGTGGGAGGCACACCTGTTGCTTCTGGAGCTTGAAGAAAGGAGTCTGACCTATCAGGTAATGTAGGAGGCTGTGCAGAATTCAGCACTAAAAGTGGTTAAAAGGCCAGTCCCGAGGGAGCACACTGCGGGCTCTCAGCAGTCCTCCAGCTGGAAGAAGGGGCTGAAGGCTGAACAAGAACTCTGCACCCATGGGAAACCCTGCCCTGAGGCTGGCTCTGGCAGACGTCTAAACTTAGGGCATGAACAGAGACTCTGCCACGGGCAAGACTGGCACTGGACGAAGTGGACGTAACTAAAAACCGAACTCCACCCCCACTCTCCTCCAGCCTGGGAACCCCGTTGCCACGAGCCTGACCTTCTGACATTCAGGCTATAGGCTGCTCCAACTCCAGAGCCCATGTCCCCCATCATGCCCTCTCCCTTCTCCCCACAATGAAACGCCCCTGCCCTGTACCCTGTCCCTTAAAGCACATACCCCTGGGTGGGGCCTTTGGGCGGGTAATACCTCTACTTGCACCTTCTCAAGGAAGGGCCCCTTCCATCTGAGTCCTTAGTGACCCTGCTCATTTCAAGTGGAGACTATGAGGATTGGAGGGTGGGCTCATCGCAGAGGACTGGGCACATCCTTTCATCAAAAACATGTCACCTCGGTTGGGCACAGTGGCTCATGCCTGTCATCCTGGCACTTTGGGAGGCCAAGGCAGGCAGATCACCTAAAGTCAGGAGTTCAATACCAGCCTGGCTGACATGGTGAAACCCCGTCTCTACTAAAAATACAAAAATTAGCCAGCATGGGCACCTGTAATCCCAGCTACTCAGGAGGCTGAGGCAGGAGAATTTCTTGAACCCAAGAGATGGAGGTTGCAGTGAGCCAAGATTGCACCATTGTACTCCAGCCTGGGTGACAAAAGTGAAACTCTGTCTCAAAAAAGAAAAACAAACAAACAAACAAAAAATATCATTTGCACATGGCCCAACCATGGGGAGCAGGCATTTTGGGATGTCCGTCATGGCACTATGTTTCTGTATCCAGGCATGTGCTCCATGGATTGAGGACTGGCTTACTTCACAGGCTGTGGTCACCCATCCTAGGTGTCTGCAAGGACAGAAGACAGGGCTGGAACTCCCAGAGCTTCCCAACTGCCATAGTCAGCCACAGACAGCATCAGGAAAAAAGGCAGAGATGGTGGCTTCTAAGCCACTCCCCTGAGCATGGAGAATGAACTCAATTTCTGCTCAGGAAGCTGTTTCAACTCCAGACTTCACTGTTCCTTCAGCAGGCTATCTGGAAGGGCAGACTATGAGCTGGGCCTTCTTTAGGAGCTCGCAAAGCTATGTGCAAGTATGAAGCCTCCTCTCTGCCATCACTGTCCTCCTTATGCTGGAAGAGATCTTATTAGGGTTCCAATTACCTTCCTTGTTTGACCCTGAAATTTCCTGAATACTCACTAACCAAAGACTACTTTCTCTGTTCCTTGTTTTTTTCATTGTTGTATCTCTAGAAAACAAGCCTCCACATCTGTTTCAATTTAAACAGAAAGGAGTAGCAAAAATTACAAAGATGAAGAAGATAAATGCATTGTACTTTTTTTTTTTTTTTTTGAGATGGCATCTCACTCTGTCTCCAGGCTGGAGTGCAGTGGCGTGATCTTGTCTCACTGCAACCTCCACCTCCCGGGTTCAAGCCATTCCCCTGCCTCAGCCTCCCGACTAGCTGGGAGTACAGGCACGCACCACCACGTCCAGCGTTGTTTGTTTGTTTGTTTGTTTTTTGTATTTTGTATTTTAGTAGAGATGGGGTTTCACTATCTTGGCCAGGATGGTCTCGATCTCCTGACCTCATGATCCACCTGCCTCGGCCTCCCAAATGCATTGTACTCTTTTAATGAACTAGGTCTCCATAAATTGTCTTTGGTATAGCATGTCCCATTTAGCTTTTACAGAAGTTCAGATAAGGCAAGGAAATACTCAATTTTAGAGGTAAAGGGACAAAGACTCAGAGAGGCCAAATGAAGAAGCTAGGTTAGATCCTCAAATTCTGACCTTAAGTTCTCCTTACTTTAGAGAAAAGTCCTGATTGCATGTCTGTAATTTCCTAGTGGTGTTTCTTTGTCTCTCACTCTGAGGATGGGGATACACTAGTATCTAATGCAGGTGGGGTCTTAGCATTAGATACTAGTGACCCACAGAGCAAGGAGCGTTCACCTCATGTTGCCCAGGTATCCACGGCTCCAACTCCTCTGGGAGAGGTCAGCTTGGGGCATTTCTCAACTTCCTACCACTTTTCTCCCCACACATCACACACACAAGCACACACTGCTCATGGCATAGCAACCCTTGTTCCCACAGGACCAGCCCTGGGCTCAGGGCTCAGAGCTGATGTCTCACAGCTTCCCTCCTCTCCCACCAAATCCTCCACTAAGTCGCTGTCCCAAATCATCCTGAACAGGTTATGGTAGACCCTAGAAATATTTTTCTCTCTTGACTTAGGACATCATGTCCCTTGCCTTCTTCCCACCTCTCTGCCTGTTTCTTCTCAGCCTTCTTTTCTGGGGCTGGTCCTTCTCATCTGTAAACTTTGCAGGGCCCAGTGCTCAGTCCTTGCTCTCTTCTCTGTACTCACTCTGCCTATCTCACCCTGCTCTAAGGGTTTCCAATACTGGATAGATTGATTGATGATGGATAGATAGGGAGACGGATACCTCCTGAAGACTGCTTCTAACCAAATACGACATCTTCACTCAAATGTCAAATAAGAACATCAAAGGTAACATGAATACAACCAAACTCTTCCATTTCTCCTCAAATATGATTTCCCAGTAGTCTCCTGGCACCTCCACAGAGGCAACTCCGTCTTCTGGTTGCTCAGATCATGGAGTCATGTTTAACTCTCCTTTTCTCTAGCAGCCCCCATCCAAACTACCAGTAAACCTGGTAGCTTCCTAGTCAATATGGACCTAAGTTCCAACTGCTCCTGCCCTCTGCTGAGAGCCTCCAAGGCTCCTCACCCACCCGCAGTAAGAGCCAAAGCCTCATACTGGCCTTCATGGCAGGTGGCCACACACCTGGACCTGCCTTGGACCCTGGCGCTCATGACTATCCTAGTGCAATTACTAACAGCACCTCCCTTTACAATCTAGGGCCCCGACTAGATGATAAATTGCATGCTGTCCCCCACAACATGCACAAGTCCAATCAGATCCTCATTCCTCTCCACCCTCTCTACTGCTGTCTCCTCCCTCGGGCCACATTGGAAACACCTTCCTCCCCAGCAGGCTGTGTTCAGTGCCTCTGTATGGAACATGCTCTCCCCAGAAAGCCTATGTCGCATTACTTATTTCCTTCAGATGCTCAAATGTCATCTTATCTGCTCAATAATAAAGCTACGCCACTCTCAGGACAACAGCCTGCTCACTCTCCACCCCCTGACCCTGCCACGCCCTTTCTCAGGGCAGGTGTCCCTACCTGGCAGCTACATCTTCACTGTCACTCTCCTCACTAGAGAATTAGCTCCTGAGCCCAGAGCCTTTGTCTTTCTACTCACGGCATCAACTCCACGGCCTTGCACAGCTCTTCAGACCTGGGGGTGCTCCATAAGTATCTGTTAGAAAAATGAATGAATGGGCAGGTTTAAGAAAAGCCACAACACGTGGTGTTTGGAAAGCTAAAAACCTGCTACATCTAGTCACAATGCACTCAGAGGGCAGCTTGGATCAGTGGAAACTAAGTGTTAGGAATCGTCAGGAGCTCACATACTGGTCTGAGCTCGGAAGACGTGGCATTTGGTTTGGACTGCATCACTTGGGACTGTCTGAGGACTCCCCTGAACCTCAGTTTCTTCGTTTTTAGAATAGAATAATGCCTACAATTGTTTCCAGCACTAGAATTCTGGAATTCCACATGTTGGGCCCCAGAAAGATGAGAGCACAAACGAGCAGACTAAATAAACTGGGTCGTCAGGAAAGTGAGAACTTTACCGCCTTCCCGCTGTCCCGTGGACTCCCAGCGTCACCCACCATCTCAAAAGGTACTTCCTCAACACAGGGGCTGCTCTGGATGCTCTGGGGCCTGGCCAGACACATGCACAAGGAATCGACCATGTCCTTTAGAGTACTGTCCTCCCAGAGGACACTGACCTTCCAATATAAAGGCACAGCCACCTTATCTGTGAGCAGTCTGCATCATCCCATCCCAGCACATAGCTGCTCACAGACCAACTATAGTCACCTCAAGCCGTGACACTGGAAACAGGAAACTCAGAAGAAACTCACATGGGGGCAGCAGGGAACACAAAGTGCCCTTCCTGCAGTCATCTGTGGGCTCCATGAGAGCAGGAGCAGCCATGCAGCTCTTCCCTGGCCCTCACTCCCTGCCTCTGGCTCTCCACATTGCGAGGATCCTTCATGGGAGCAACCCTCCCAGCCATGAAAGGACCAGGTCAGGGAATCAGGTGGGAATCTGAAAAATTGGCCCTAGATTTGGCAAGCCAGGATTTCCTTTCTCCATCTCCTTGAGGAGATGAACTCTGTTCTCAGGGTGGCCCTTATTCTCACCAGTCACCAGCACCACCCCAGTGCCTGCAATATGATGGGCACAAGATAAACAGAAAAATATGTATATTTATGTACTATATATGTATTCTTATAAAATACATGTATTGTTATTGTAGAATATACATGTAAACAATATACATATTATACATTATATGTAAATAATACATGCTGAGTAGATGAAGAAGTGAACAAAGAAATGAATTACACACACACACACACGCACATTTGTTCTGACCTATCTAGCCTGTTCCCCAGGAACCTAGGCTCTATCTTGGGTTACTGTCTGTCAGTTCATCTGCTTCTTGGAGACTTGAGACAAGGCTAGTTATGGAAACAAATCTGAGATTTTTCAGCTCAAAAACTACCTCCTGCTGGGGCTCCTCACCCTCGGTCAGTGGCACACTGTTGCCAAGGCTCTGGTTCATGGCGTTATACATACACTGAGTTTGTAATCAGAATCTAGCAGAATCTGTTTTAAATATGTGGAGACTACAGTACATATGAATATGCTAATCAGCTAAGCTTAATAGTTCTCGTTTGTATTAATGCAGATTAGACAGCTGCATTTCCCACCAAATATTTTCCTAGGTATTTACTGACGAAATCAAGATCCTTCTAATAAGTTCTAATATTTAATCTAAAAGCTCTAAAGAAGGTGCTTTAGTTGAGTATAATCTAATTTCACTGAACAAAATTGCATCTAAAAGCAATATAAAGTTACAATTTGTTCCTTGTCAAATAGTAAAAATGGCCTTTAAATTTTACATGGTTTTGACCTTTGGTTTTTGCATTTCAATTAAACTTCCCTCAGAGCCAGTGGATCAAATGTTCCCGGAGTGTGAATTAGGTCCTAGCAAGAGATGCCTACCAGCCCTCTGTTTCTTTCCTTTTCAAACTGACATCTGTCTCCCTTTTGACACACAGCAGAAACTTTCTCCCTCAATGGCTGGAGCAGAGGTAAACAGAAATATTAGGTCTGGCCAATATTTTGTCTCTGGACACCTGAAATTTCTACGAGTCAATCATCTAAATCCATTCCTGAATCAGCACGCCAACCTGCAAGCCTCCTTATTACTGGTCTGAGAATGACCCAACCTCTCCACTAAGCCATTTTTAGTAAGGCTTTTACTTTTGCAATGTCTGTTGACATCTTGTATTATACTCATGCTTCATAAGAACCCAGGGATCCAGAGGTGAGGTCATCATTTGACTTCTGATAGAATCAGATGCTCAGGTCTGAGAGGCTGTGATGTCACCCAATATCCATTCTCCCCTCCCTTCTTGGTAATAGAGTCCTATTTTTATTTAGGGCAATGATATCTCCAGCTAAATACTATATTTCCCAGTCTTCCTTGCAACTAGTAAAACAAACAGATAGAAAAAGTCTTGGGTTCCTGATGGCATTGTAGAATCACCACACTAGCCCTGGCTACTACCCCTAGGCATCCTTTAGATGACTGAAAGAGAACCAGACATGATTTTCTGTTACATGCAGTTGAAAGAAATCTTAACTCTGGCAAAATTTATGTAGCACAATTCCTGGCCTATAAGTACAAAATAAATTATAACAATTTCTCAGGCATCCGCTGGATGATCAGTTCAAATGATACTTCATGGAAACCAACAAAGGGCTCAGTGACAGAAAGAGAGAGAACAGATGATACCTGCATATCCACAAAGATCAAGCAGAAACTGAGAACTGTATGTATCAATAAGAAGAATAGTAAATATTTACTGGGCTTATAGGCACCAAGCACTATTCTAAACATTTTACATGTATTAGTTCCTCTGTATTCTCAGCAATTAATACAGCACTAGGAAAATTGTGGGCCCACAGTAAATGTGTTGAATAAACAGACAGAAGGCCAGACGACATCTTGCTTATCTGGATCTGAGCCTGACCTGCTGACTACCCTTAGCATGATCAAGTGACACATGAACTCTTCAGACACACAGACAGCATATCCCTATGACCGTGGTTCTTCCAAGGTCAGGATCATTTTATCTCCAGCCAACTGGGGAATCCGTGTGTGCAAGGAATGTGTCTCTCCACAAAGGGAATTTCACCAGTGCATCTCTTTCCTGAATTTGAAAAAAATTAGCTGGGTGTGGTGGCACATGCCTGAAGTCCCAGCTATTCTGGAGGCTGAGGCAGGAGAATCACTTGTACCCAGGAGGCGAAGGTTGCAGTGAACCAAGATCGCCCACTGCACTCCAGCCTGGTGACAGAGTGAGACTGCAACTCAAATAAAAGAAAAGAAAAGAAAAGAAAAATATATAGCACTCCTAAAGATTTTGCCATCTCCCTGACCTAGGTGATTCCAAAATGAAGACATTGTCAGGGCATAGTATTTAAGGTAGAGATACCTCCGAAGGCCATCTGTCACACCATAGGGCCAGGCCCAAGCAGGAAGTTCTGGAGTTTCTATCATAACCCACCAAGAACTAGACACTTGGCACATGCACCATCACAGTTCATGGTTACAATGGCCTCATAGGTTATGATGCCATTTCATGCAAAACACACTAAGAATTAGAGACATCGTGACTTACTTCACCCAAACTTATTAACATGTACTATGTGCGAGGCATTAACTTTGGGGGATGTAAGTGAAAATATGGGACATTAGTTTTAGGAGCATAGACTTCAGTGGGGAAGATAGACACATAAACAAAACTCATATGTTGTAACTGTTGCTGTAATGAAATCATCAGGTATTATGAAGACATATTGGGACTAGCTCACAGAAGGCTGGCTATCACTGCTGGGACAGACTGGGGCAGAGATAGAAGGCAGGAGGGAGGTAGTCTAGGAAAAGAGGGCAGTTATACAAAGTGTGATAAAGAAGGTGCAGCTGGTGTAACTGGAGCATCAGTTTGATGGCTTCATAATGTTTTGATTTGGTAGGCTGAACTACATCTTTCATAATTTTCTTAATTGTATGTTTCTAGTTGTGGGGCCACAAATGTGGGAGAATGGGATATAGAGAGGCAGAAATGAAGCAATAGCCATTTTGTAGCTCACACATGTTATAGCTGAACTGCTCCTTTACCTCAATGGAATAGAGCAAGTTCCCTTTCTTCCCTTGGTACTCCTTAGTTCCGCTGGCTCCTCTAGCTGTATTTGTTTAGCTCCATAATGAAGGGCCCAAGCTGCTTATTCTTACAAAGGTCAGAGGCAACAAGTAGGGACACAGGTTTCAGCCTGTGCTTACAGAGTCTCAGCTTGTGCATATGGGTTGCAGCCTGCTCATGACCTTCTTTTCCCAGCTACCTGTTTTTGGACCTCAGTCTCTGGCATTAAGTGAGTCTACAGCCTTACAGAGACCACTTAAACAGTTCCCACAATTGTGCAGCCCTGTAACGAACCCTTATGTATATATCAATTATGTATATATACATGTACATATGTGTATATATATGTATAAATGTATATATGTGTATAAATGTATATATGTACATAAATGTATATATCTCTTATGGGATTTTCCTCTGTAGCTGAACTCTGACTAATAAAGAATTTGGTACCAGAAGTGGGATGCTACTTCAACAAACACCTAAAAATGTGGCAGTGACCTTGAGACCAAGCAGTGGGTAGAGATTAGAAGAATTTTGAGGAGCATGATAGAGAAAGCTTAAATTGCCCTGAATAGGCTGTTAGCAGAAATATAGAAACAAGAAGCCTGCCAGTAAGAGCTCACAAGTAAGTAAGGAACATATTACTGGAACCTGGAACAAAGAGGGGTCTTTGTTACACAGTGGCAGAAATATCAGCAAAATTGTCATCTGCTTTAAGGGAAAAGCAAAGCTTGTAAGGGATGAACCTGGTTATCCAGCTAAAGTGATTTCCAAATAAGTGTTGAAGGCACTGCCAGCAGCATCTTGCTGCTAATAGTGAAATGTGAGAGAAGGAAGGTAAATTGAGGGAAAAACTGTTAAATAAAAAGAAAGCAGGACTTGGTGATTTTAAAACTTCTCAGCCTTTCCAGGTGGCAAAAAATGCTGAAACTAAGAAATGACTTCTGAGCAGTCAGGAAAATATGGCATAGAGATGAGACTACTCCCTTCCTGGAGTTTCCTGAATCACCTCATGATAAACTATGTGTTTCTGGTTCTAATTTATGAGTAACCAACCTAAAATGCATCCTTCCTTTTTTTCTAAATTTCAGGGACTTGAAGCTCAACCACGTACTCCCTCAAATTCCAGGCCTTTGACCCTAGTAATAAGACTATTATGCAGAAGCTGGTTACATCATTGTGCAGCTAAAAACACACACCTAGCCCAAGAGCCAGAGGGGCTGAAGTAAGACCCAAGGAAGGTACAGAAATTTCTCACTGACCTTTCACCCTACTCTTGTGATACTCTCTGTCAGTGCCTTCCACAGCCTTTTCCTTAAGTGTGTCACAGAAACGCTGGTATTAGCCAGGGCTCCTCATTCACCTCTTCTAGGAAATTTTGTATCATCCTATGCCTTAACACAGACACATTACTAACTGTATTTCAATCCCAGCCTTTCCTCCTCAACTACAGCTTATCTCTCCAACCTCCCCTTGGAAATCTATACTATGGTGTTGCAGAGGCAGCAACCCACATCAGAACTCATTCATTTTCTCGCTCTCACTCTCTCTCTCTCTCTCTCATGTACACACACACACACACACACACACACACACCAGAGAAAATACCTTTTCCAACACACCTGGTATATGAAACCAGACCACCTGGATTTGAGTCCGACCCTAGCATTTCCTGACTGTGATACCTTGAACAAGTGTCTATTTTAACCTCCTTATGTTGCAACCTATTCATGTGCGATTGAGGTTAATGATAGTTCTTACATTATTAGGTTATTATAAAAATAAAATGAGCCCTATATGTAAAACAGAAGTGTTCGGCACATATTATACTCTCCACAAATTTTAGATGTCAGTATTGTTACTATCATGATGAACTGCATCGCTCAATAATCCAAGGAATAACTTTTGAAATCCCCTACTGCCCTGCAATACACATGTATCCAACTGATCATTCAAATTCATTGGTTCTACCTCCTAAACATCTTCCTCATCCATTCACATTTCTCCATCCCAGCTGTTACCTCTTTAATTCAAGCCTTCATGGTTTCCCCATCAATAAGTATCAGTGTATAATGGTCATGGCCCCTTACCTGGGCTTTACGTGAACCATAACCAAAACAACCCCACCCCTCCGTACCTATGTCCAAATCCCTTCTCCACACTGTAGCCAGAATATCATTCTAAACCAAAACTCTCATCATATTTCTCCCCTTATTAACAATAAAATTTTGGCTTGTTAGGGTGGCATTACCCAATGGCCTCTATGCCCTTCCCTCAGTGCTCCTTGCTGTCAGCCCCGCCTTCACTGTCTTGCATCCTATAATTCAGCCACATTGGACTCTTGGAAAATTTTAAATTGTTTAAACACTTAACATGTCCTTCCTTCTAGAGTCTTTGGTGCTATTAAAAAAAAAACTAGAGCCAGACAGTAGTTAGAGCAGTGAAAACAGATTTCATTCAGGAACCACAGCAATAGGGGAAAAGAGACCTCAATATAGAACTGGGCTCAATTCTGAATATAGCAAGGACAAGTGGGGATTTATAGCCAAGGAGCAGGGTGGGTGTGAAAGGTAGGTGGATGGAAAATTACTAACGAGGCATCAAGGGTAGGGGAATTCTTTCTAAACGGATCTAACAGGATCCTTGCTGAAGGCAAGTCCAAGTAATCAGATATCAAGCATGGAGGATGAAGAATTTGATCAGACAGCAAAGGTGATCAGATGTGGAGCTGGAGGAGTCCTTCCCAAACTTACTTAGTAGGATTCCTTTTTTTTTTTCTTTTTCTTTTTTTTTTCCGAGACAGTCTTGCTTTGTTGTCCAGGCTAGAGTGTAGTGGCACAATCTTGGCTCACTTCAACCTCCTGTAATCCCAGCTACTCAGGAGGCTGAGTGATTCTGATCACTCCCAGATTCAAGTGATTTCTCCTCCCTCAGCATTCTGAGTAGCTGGGATTACAGGCACGTGCCACCATGCCCATCTAATTTTTGTATTTTTAGTAGAGATGGGGTCTCACCATGTTAGCAGGCTGGTCTTGAGCTCTTGACCTCATGATCCACCCACTCCAGCCTCCCAAAGTGCTGGGATTTGCAGGTGTGAGCCACCATACCTGGCCACTTAGTACAATTCTTAATAAAACTGATCTATGAATGTTCAGCAAAAATTGGAGCCAAAGTCAAGGCCTAGTTGAGAAGAGATCTCAGAGTAGCCTTAACAAAGTCTGATCAAGAGAGAGTGTTTGTCAGTGCCAAAATAAAACAAAAGAGGGGATTATTATAGCAAAGAATACTTCTTCTATAGTATTTATGCCCTCCCTACCACTAAATTTGTATGTGGAAATCTAATCCCAAAATGTGAGAGTATTTGAAGGTAGGGGCTTTGGGCGGTAATTAGGTCATGAATGCAAAGGACTTCATGAATAGAACTAGTGCCCTTATACAAAATGCCCCAGAGAGATCCCTTCCTCCTTCCAGCATGTGAGGACATGAGAGAAGAGCTGGCCATCTATGAACCAGGAAGCAGGCCCTCACCAGACACAAAATCTGCTGACACCTCAATCATTGTATTCCAGCCTCTATAATTGTGAGAAATACATTTCTGATGCTTATAAACCATCCAGTCTATGGTATTTTGCTATAGCAGCCTAAATGATCTAAGACAGAAAATTGATACTCAAAAGTGGGGTATTGCTATACCTAAAAATATGGAAGAAGCTTTGGACCTGGGCAATGGACAGAGGCTGGCGAGTCCGGAGACACATGCTAGAAAAAGCCAACATTGCTGCAAACAGACCTTTAAGGACAATTCTGGTGAGAGCTCAGAAAGGAAAGAGATCTGTAGAGAAACCCTCCATCTTCTTAGAGAATATCTAAGTAATTCTGAAGAGAATGATGGTAGAAATGTGGGTGGCAAAGCCCATTCTGATGAGGTCTGAGACCTCATCAGAAATGAGGAACTTGTTGGACAATGAAGGAAAGGCCGTTCATATTATAAAGTGGCACAGAACCTGGCAGGGTTATGTTCATATCTTAGTGTCTGGTGGAAGATAGAACAGGTAAGCGACAGAACTGGAAATGTGGCTGGGAGATACCTCTACAAGTATTAAAGGAGTGGCACAGTTCTTCTTGACTGCTTAGAGTAAAATGTGAGAAGAAAGAAATGACTTACAAACAGAATTATTAATCAAAACGGAAGCTGAACTTAAAGAATTGGAACATTTTCAGCCTATCTACTTTGAAAATAATGAGAAAGACTACTCAGGAAAGAATACTAAGGGTGTGGCCAAGTAACTATCCAATATAGTCAGCCATCTCAAAAGAAGCCACAAAAAATGCAGAGGAGTAACCACCTGCATTGCCCAGCACTGCCTCACACCACTGGCCTCACTCCCCACACTGCAGTTCCAAGCAATTCAGCCACCCCTAAGTGAGGCTTCAGTGGGCCCTAATGGAGATTATTCTGTAACCAGCGAAGCTTTGGGGATGTGGCTGCCTCCACCTAGATTCCAAAGGATGAGCTGCCTGGAGCTGCTGGCATGGAACCAAGGTGGAGGGCCACTGGGAAGTTTGGGATCACCAGAGATATACGCCACTAGGGCAATGCCCAGCAGAACTGTGGGGGTGAGGCCCCCTACAGAACCCACACCTGTAGAGCCTCCAGCATACAATCACAGTCTGGGAGAGCATCAGGCACACAACTCCAACCCATGAGAGCTGTAGCAGGGGCTGTGCCCAAAACTAAGGGGACAGGGCTACTCAGAGCTTTGGGGGCCCAACCCCTGTCCAGCAAAGCTGCAGAGGCAGGACTGCTACCTTAGTGGGTCTAGAAGACAGAACCTCACCACTGTGTGCCTAGAGAGCAAAGCATCAAGCCAAGGAGCCTTAAGGGATAATGTAATTACCTGTTGGATTTTAGACTTCCTCAGGACCTCTTCCTCCTTTCTTCTTTCCTATTTCTCCCTTTTGGAAGAGGATTGTCTATCCTATGTCTGTCCCTCCACTATATCTTGGAAGCACAGGACATGTTTGATTTCACAGATTCACAGCTAGAGAAGAATTTGCCTCAGGATGACTCATACCTTGAGTCTCACCCATATCTGAATTAGATGATATTTAGAAGATACTTTAGGCTTTGGGCTTTTGAATTCATAACATGTGAGAAGTACATGAATTTTGAGGGGCCAGGATAAAATGCTATAACTATTTGCCTCTCTCCCAGGGTAAAATTCTAAAACTAAATATTTGCCTCTCTCCCAGTGTATGAAACTCTATTCCCATTGTGATGGCATTTGGAGGTGGGGCATTTGGGAAGTGATTAGGTGACTTGGGAATAGGATTAGTGCCCTTATAAAAGAAGCCTCAGGTGGACCTCTCACCCTTTCAGCCATGTGAGGTTACAGTGAGAGAACAGCTATCTATGAACCAGGAAGTGGACCCCCACCAAACACGGAATGAGCAGCCACCTTGATCTTGGACTTCCCAGCCTCCAGAACTTTGAGAAATAAATTCCTGTTGTTTATAAGCTACTCAGTCTATAGCACACTGCAGCCCAAATGGACTAAGACAATCCCTATATTCGTAAATGTCCCAAACAGTAACAGGTGAGTGAGGAGGTATGTGATTGGAGTCCTAGGTGGGAGATGTAGGCTGGGGAGCAGGTGAAGCAGAAGCAGTGTGCTTGGACCCTGGACTGCCCTGGCCTGCTTCAGAGGGCCACTCCCAGCTGACTATAGCCCCAAACTCTGCTTTGCTTGCCTACAAGGCAAGGGATAATTCTGGCAACACAGGTTAACTAATCTAATCACAGCAAAGGTCAGGACCCCAACAATGGAAGCAGACCCTTCCTGCAACATTGGAGGACATCTCCATTGGACAAGCAAACCAAGACACTCTGATAGAAAAGCTTTTATGTTATAGGGTTTGAGTTTCCTTTTTTCAACCTTCTGGGGGAAAAAAAAAGTAGTCAAGAGGCTGTCAGGCAGCTCAGCGTCTCCATTAGAATTCAGAGTATTCCACGGTAATTACAAAACAGCTGTAATGGAAAATTGGTAGTCAAACCCATTTTCCAGCGACTAGAACGGTGAATGGGCTCCATTATGTTCCTAATTCTCATTAACTTAATTTGCATAGGAAACAATGAAGGAATACATAATGAGGTACAGTGGGCAAGCAGCCCAGCCCTGGCCCCCACAGTGCTGGGTTCAACCCACAGTGACCCACCCCAAGGGAGGGAAGGCCAAGTGCTAGTGCTGGGCTGGACTCCACCAGGCAACTTGAGGCTGCTGGCCTGAGCTAGTCCCAGACCAGCAAGGTGGAGGATGACTTTTTGCCTGTCACTCCTTGCCTCAGCACACCCAATGCAAATCCCATTTCTTCTCTCCACCTCCCTCCCCTACTTTCGGTAAGGCTGAAGAACTGGAGCAGAAGGAGGAGGGAACTTGTTTTCGGATAAGCAATTCCAGGCTTTGGCTGTGTGTGCACGCGTGTTTCTCCCTACAAATCTGGTTTTAATTATAATTGGCCCTGGCAAAAGAATGAGATCAGCAGCTGGGGAGTGGGGTAGGACTGGGGTGCAGGGATAAGCCTGAGCTGAGCCCTGGGTGCTTTTTGGGAAGTGGGGACAGCAGAGCCTAGTTCCAGTTTTGCTACCCTAAGCCATAGTGACCACATCAGACCAGCTCTTTGCTGGTAGATTAAATGGAACTTGAGTTAAAGTAGAAACAGGTCACACTCAAAGCGCAAACCTCAAAGAGCCAAGCTGTCTCTGATTCCACCTACCAAGATGTGGTAGTAGTGGAAAGCCAGAATTTCTTCGTGTTCTCTATTTTAACAAATAAAATTACAAACAAACAAATAGTGGTACATTCAACTCACTGTTTTGGGCAACTATGATGTTTTAGACACTATACTGGACTGTCTAAATGATTCTTTACAGCAAAACAGCCAGATAAGAATTATATCAATTTCACTGATAGGGAAACTGAAGCTCAAATAATTTTGTATGCTGATTGTTTAGCTCTTCACAGTCAAAGCCTGGTCTTATGGACCAGCTGGACCAGCTAGTCCAGCTAAGCCAATGTTTCCCAAACTTTTAACTTCATGGCACTCATGGAAAATGATTACATTTGTATAGAATACTCAGGATGAAGGAGAGAGAATGTGGAACTTGAAGAAGGCTGTCATAAACTCCACTTGGTTGAGGGGATCAATATTTCAAGCCACATGAGTTGGAAACCTGAAGTCTAATTCATAGGAAAATGCTGGCCCCTTCCAAGAGCTACCAGGAAGCTGTGTGTGCCAGCAACATCTCAACAGTGTCTCAGTTAATAAAACAGAAATGCCTGAAACACCACTACTTGTTTGGGTTAATTATTGCCCTCCCCACATTTCTTTTTAAATGCATATCTCTGTAGGTGATGTATATGCATCCCATAAAGAAACGCAATGTAAGGAGCATTTAACTCAAAGTAAGAGACCCAGGTTTGTTTCCTAATTCTGCCACTACATAGCTAAAAGAGTTATGCAATTCATTTCAAGGGAGCTGGACCAGATAACTTTCCTTCTCTTAAAACTCTGCAAAGGTACCTATGCAGGCTTTTGCCTTGAGGTGAGAATGGGAATGGGTCAGTGCTGTGCCAAATGCTGAAAGGAAGAATGGCATAGGCAAAGTAAATGAAAACAACTTTTTTTTTCAATAATTAATCATTCCTAGCTGCTCCACACCAACCCTATTATCTGTATCATCTCCAACAGCAATTTCCTAAGAATGTACTAAGTTCTGGGCATCACACATGTATCATTCATAACCCCTGTAACAACACTGAGATGGGTTTAATCATCACCATTAGATATGGTACTGTCACGATAAGAAGTTGAAGCCATACAGCTAGGTGTTCCACCTGCTCTTCACATGCTTCTCTGTCTCATTTCCAGCCGGCACTCTCTTTGTTTTTTGCAATAACTTGCTGCCTCTCCTTTACCTAAACTCCCTCTGAGCCTGGGGTGGATGACATGCTCTTCAGCATTTCAGTGAACTCTTGATGCTCAGGGTGAATTTGGGAGCACAAGCACGTCCCGTCTCTCATTGGCTCCCAATCTGATCCTCGGAGATACTACCTGTATCCCAAACAACTGGAGACAGTTTAAGCAGAACATTTGGTTGACTTGACCAATTGTATTGGTTCTTCAGGTGCCATAGCCATGCATCCCAGTGACAACCTTGATAACCAACACGGCAACCCCTGGTGTGCAATGCCAAGGAAAACAAGTAGTCTGCGTTCATGTGCACAAACTTCTGTCTTTCTGTTTGTGCCTACCAGAAACCAGTTCATACAGTGCTCAGTGTTTGTTGATTAATGAGTTGACTTATTGCCTTTATTAATAACCAAGATTATTTACTCTGTGCCTGACATGTGTAATCATTGTACCAAGAGCTGCAGAGAATTTTACATTTCTCTACATTAAAGTACATTCAGATTTTCCATCTAAGTCTTCATATGTTCCTCAAAATAGGTACCGGCAGGTGATCTTCTTTCTTGATGCCAGCCTCATGGTTTAGAGAGTTGCTGTAGGATATGGAAGGAAAAGCCCAGGAGACCAAGTTCAATGTTCTAATGTTGTTCAACTTCATCGCTGACTTTAAAGAGAAATACCAGCTGGCCTATTTAACCAAGCACCAGTTCCAAGCAACTCCCACTCTCAAATGGACTGGCTTTTAGATTAGTTTTCCTGCAAGTTCTCCAAGCACTGTCCCTCATTTCCTATATATAAGAGAGCAAATCTGAAGATGTGCTAGAAAGATTCAGGACTGGCTTGTTTGTTCCCTTCTTGGGTTCACTCAATGGCACTTACACACAGACAAAAACCCACTTGTGGCTGAAGTCTCCCACGCAGAGTTGCAGGCACGCAGCGTTCCCTCAGTAAAGTGCCTCTTGCTGTGTTCCTGGGAACCAGCACTGTGCCACACAGCTCTGCCAACTGCGTCACTTTTGGATTCTGGGCTTTGAAACCAAATAAAAATTGATATGTGTGTAATCACATTTGTTTAATTAAAGTAACACATCTGTGCAGTAAATATTCCAGCACGAGCTGGTCAATAGCAAATCCTCAGCATGTACAGTAATAATTGACTAATGTAATTAAATGCATGTCAGAGTTTTAAAAGAAAATATAATGAGATTTCATCATTTTATATGTACAGGTAATTAGTTCTTAGGAATGTGAGTAAAAGCAAATTATCTACAGATTTGAACTATCAGCAGATAATTCAAATGACCTAGTTTGGGAGAGAAAACGATATCTAAAAACTAGAGAAATTTAAGCCAAAACAAGTGTGTTTTACTATTAAATCAGAAAGCTACATTAAGAAATGAGAACAAATAATTTTGTTCAACATGTTTTCACGGAGCTTTTCTCTTTGGATGAGTTGTGCCATAGTGAGGGTACCAGGTCTCTCCTGGTTCATGCTTCTCTTCCAGTGGTCTAGGTATCCAGAAACTTCCTAGCCCCAAGCTCTGGGTCATTTTAAACAAATCTTTCTTTTATTTTTTTCTGTATTTAAGGTAACCCACCTCCTGCTGCTCCTTAACAGTTCCTGTTTGGTCCCACAGTTATCATCCTAGTTCCTGGATAGCACATGCAGAGAGAGAGCTTGGGAAGGGCATTCCAAGAGTAGGGAACAATATGAGCAGATGATGCAAAGATAGAGAAAAGTACATGTCCTGTTTGGGAAGCAGAGAGGAGCTCGGTCTGGCTGGGGAAGAGTCCTATAGAAGAGGAGGAGATGTGGCTGTCAAAATAGGCGAGGATATGATGGGCAGAGACTTGAATATCGGCCAAGAAGTTTGAGCATCATTCTCTGAAGGCCATATAAAGTTGCTGAAGATGCTGCTTTTGCTACTTCACTCAACACTAATCATGCCAAATGCTTCAAAAATCTCAGCACTCAAATATAAACTAGCTGCTTGTAGAAATAGTCAAGTCCTCATCACCAAAGCCTGGCCATTTTGACATTAGGGTTTTCTCCACGATGAAAGCTGTCTGCACACTTCTGTCTCCCACTGGGTGATGCCTCAATTTCCTTCCTTTCTCTAAACTCCTACAAATGTTGATACTGCCACCTTAATGGCCCACCTTATTGGCTTATCTTAGCCACTGTAGCTCTGGATTGTGAATCATGTCTTGCGTGAGTTTTATTGCCATAGGCAGACTAAGCATGGGCAAGGACAGCATGAGCCTGTCCTATGCATGTGATTTTAAATTTTCCTTATGTACACACAGGCTGTTTAGCTTCATCTTTGCTGCCACGATTCTGTGTCAGGAAATAGCAGTGAGAGAACAGAATGACCAGGATAAATGCAAGATTTGGCCATCGTTTGATTTGACAGCCACATATTCCTAACTAGTTGGAGGGCAGAAGCTTTACAGAGTTTCACAGTTAGTGGCTGTACTGAGGGATACGCCACCTACTCCCTTGCTTGCACCCTGTGATCAGAGCTTTCCTTCTCTGGGACAGTTTGTGCTGGTGCATCAGTGACCAAAACTAAGCGTCAGTGTGGTCTCATGTTTAGAGCTTAATAGTTGGCAGTTAATAGTTTCTACAACAGCAACAAAAAATGCAATCACAATAGTGATAAAGAGGAAACCTATAAATTAAAAGACATAGACATATCAACCAATAACAATGCACTTATTTTACAAATAACAAATAACTTATTTGGATCAAATAGGAAATTTCCACATATAAAACAATTGGAGAAATATAATCACTTGCTTGATACTTGTGCATAAGGAATTTTTAAGTTTTAGGTACAACAATCATGTCATGGTTTTAATCTGTCAATCTTTTTCAAAAGAGCCCTTACATTTTAGAGATACAAAGAGAAACACATACAGATGATAGGATATAATGATGTCTACATTTCCTTCAGAATAATCAAGGAGAGGGAAGAAAAAAGAGTCAGTAAGGTTATGAATGAAACAAAAATATACTGGTAATTGTTGGAGCTGAGAAATACATACATAGGGCTCAATATGCTAGCTTCTTGACATCTATATATATTTAAATTTTTCATTTAAAAATGGATAATTCTGATTTGTAGTTAGCCAAAGAGACAAGTCCTTCTGGGCTATTAGTTTATGGCTAGAGTTTGAGGTTGGACTGAGGCTGGAGCTCTAAGTTCCATTTTTGGCTAGGGTTATAAAATTATAATTAATCAAGCACGGAGCAATCTATGACCAAAAAAAGAATCCAGGAGTGGCCAGACAAAATATAAAGTAGATGATCATGGTTATGGGGTAACTTGGGTCTGGTCTTGGGATCAGTCTGTGGCCAGCTTTAGAGATTGGTCTAAAGCTGGAATAAGAAGAAACTGTAGCCAACATAGGAGGTCATTCTTTCTGGAATTAAAGATGGTCTAGACCATCATTACAGAATTATGTATTTCCAGAGCTAAAATTCAAACACATGACCAAATGGAGAGGAAGTTTTATATTTTCTCTGTGGCAATGTGGGGTTGGTGGCATGTTGGATCTGGTATGACATCATATCAGTGATGGACAAGATTTAGAATCCAGTGTGTTGAAGTCAGGATCAGTTGTGAATGATTTCAGGGAGCTTATTTGTGACTGAGGTTAAGGGGGTCTACAATTTCTCATTGGGGTTTGAGGCGGTTTTACGCTCTAGGATGCACAATTCGTATTACCCAAGGATGGAGGGTATCTAACAATGCCAATATCTAGGCCCTAGCTAAGGCCACCGATCCTGGAACTCTGAGGTCAGGGCCAAGACCTTGAGAAGCCCTAAGTAAGCGTGTCAAAGTGACCAGACTAAGGTATCCTTTATATCTGAAGTTAAAAGGTGTTCTGTGACTAGAGTTTCAAGTGTAAGGAGTCAGTCACTGGCTACATAATAGAGAAACATGTGGGCCTCCAGAAGGATGCACCAAGTGTACTTCATTAGCACTAAGCTAATCCTGGGGTCCCCGATTCAGAGCACCCAAGAAGCACACATAAATAATGTCATGCCTTGATGTAAAACAAGGCTTCTGACCTACCTATGTGGCACATATTGGAGTCTTTTTACCTGAAGCAAGAATAGCTTTCTCCACTGAGAAGACCAAGATCCAGAGCCTATCCCCATCCAAGATCATGGATAAATGGTCCATTAGGAAATTGAACCTCAGATCATGGCCTCAGTTGATTCCTGTGCCAGTCCACTTAGCTAACTCACCTAGCAAGACCTTACCAACAACAGCCCTATGAAGAGTAAAATACATGATAAGCAATGGGGTTGAATGGAGAGAAAGTCATGAGTATTATACATTTAAATGATAGAAAAAGGGCCTTTTAGTCCATTTAGTGTTGCTCTAAAAGAATACATGAGGCTGGATAATTTATAAAGAAAAGAAGTTTATTTTGCTGATGATTCTGATGGCTGAAAAGTACAAGCCTAAGTAGCTGCATCTGTGAGAGCCTCGTGCTGCTTGAATTCACAGTGGAAAGTGAAGGAGGAACCAGCATGTGCAAAGAGATCACATGGGAAGAGAAAAAGCAAGAGAGAAAAATTAAGAAAGTGAGACTCCTTTTACTAACCTGCTTTTATGGGAACTGGATATTTGTCCCCTCAAAATCTCATTTGGAAATGTGATTTCCAAAGTTGGAGGTGGGGCCTGGTGGAGGTGATTGCATCATGGGGCAGATCCCTCACGAGTAGTTTAGCACCATCCACTTAGTGATAAGTGAGTTCTTGCTCAGTTAGCTCACAGGAGATCTGGTTGTTTAAAAAAGTCTGGGATCTCCCCCTTTTCTCTCTCTTGCTCCTGCACCCACCATATGATGCCCCCATACTCTCCCTTTGCCTTCAGCCATGATTGTAAGCTTCCTAAGGCCTCACCAGAAGCAGATGCTTTCCTGTACAGCCTTCCTTCCACTAGCCAATTAAATCTCTTTCCTTATAAAACCCAGTCTCAGGTATTTCTTTACAGCAAAGCAAAAATGGACTAACACAGAAATTAATTCATTCCCATGATAACTAAAACTCACTCACCCACAAAGGAGTACATTAATCTATTCATGAGGAATCTACCCACATGATCCAAACTCCTCCTACAAGGGCCTGCCTCCCAGCACTGCCACACTGGTGATCAAATTTTAACATGAGTTTTGGTGGCGCAAACAACACCCAAACCATAGCAAAGGAAGAGAGGAGAGATGTGTCTCTTAAGTTTTCCTTAATTAGTAAATGCTTTCTTGAAGAGGTAAAATTCTGCAACCCAACATGTTGCTATGGATTCCATTTAATTAGTCTATTACATGCTTAATCTGTGGCTATTGTTTGTACCCATGAGGGTGTCTAAGTCACAGCTCTGTTCATGAGAAGCTTGTAATCTAGGACAGCAGGGGCTCAGGGGCAGCTGAACAGGAAAGACATGAGAAATGATGTGAGTGGACTGGGTTGCAACAGCACTAGGGTGATGGCCCCTGTTGGCTCATGGTTCTGCAGGCTGTACAGGAAGTCTGGTACCAGCATCTGCTTCTGGTGAGGCCTTAGGAGGCTTATAATCATGGATGAAGGCAAAGGGGAAGTGGGTGCATCAGATGGCAGGAGCAGGAGCAAGAGAGAGAGAGGGGAAGGTCCCAGACTCTTTCAAACAACCAGATCTTTCGTGAACTAACTGAGCAAAACTCACTTATCACCAAGGGGATGGTGCTAAACTATTCATCACTTTCCAAGGCTCCAAATGGTCTTCCAGCATCTCATTGAGAAGAGGAGTTAATTATTGTTTCCCTCTTAGATGCCTTCTGGGACCAAGAACTGGTCAGAATGAACTGCTCTTACAACAATCCTGAGACCACCAAAAGGTACATTATCATTCCTTTAAGGTGGCCTGAACTCTACTGAGATCCTGACCTGGGTTCTGGCAACAGTGAGAAAAAGCACAGAGAAAAGGTAGCTATGTGATGAAATGTTCCAAGAGAAGGGGCTCAGAGAAATGGGGGGTAAGGTAGGCTAACTGGTATCATTGGAGATGATAAACACTGTAGCTGCCTACCAAATGCTATCACTTTTCCTTCCTACAAATAGAATTCTAATTTAATTCAGGGAGACAATGCGCTTAGTTTCAAAGAACATTTTCTGGCCTTCCTTGCTATTAGATGTGATCATATAACAATGTAACTAATGAGATATTAATGAAATTCTGCTGGAGAAATACATAAAGCACTCCTTCCTCCTTTACATACATACTTCCCAAGTTCCAACCCATTCTTTTCTTGCCACAAGTACAAGAGCATTGAAATCACCAGTTGATACACAATAGCAACCTTGAGTCTGTTCCAGAATTGGATTCGCTCTTCTGAATCATTCTTCTCCAGCTGTGACAAGGAAAGAGACATTTTCTAGGCAGAAATCTGTCTTAGTCTATTCACATTGCTGTAACAAAATACCATAAACTGAGTTACTTATAAGTTATTTACACAGTTCTGGAGACTGAGAAGTCCAAGATCAAAGACTTGCAGATTTAGTGTTCAGTGACAGCCTATTTTCTCCTGGCCTGAACCTTCTCACTCTGTCCTTACACAGTGGAAGTGACAAAAGAGCTCCCTCTTTTATGAGGGCACAAGCCCATTCATAAGGGCTCTGTCTTCACAATCTAATCACCTCCCACCTCTTAATACCATCGCTTTGGGGTTTAGGATTTCAACCTATGAATTTTGGATATTCCGACCCTAACAGAGCCACTACTAGGTTTGTGCTAGAGCCTTGGATGGTGCTATGACCCCACCATGCCAGCCTGAGCCATTGTACATTGCCATCTGATGCTCAGAGGCCCTGAGCATCAGAAGAAGCACCTCTTCCCTTAGTGCTTCCCCAACCACAGCAACAGCAGGAAAAGGGCACAAGCAACCCACACCTCACCTTACCTGTGAACTTGTGACATCTACAGTAGAAAAGGGGAAGGGTGTACAGATGACCTGCAGAAGTTTATTTGGGAATGTCAATGGATATGGCAAGGGCTATGGCAAGAGCTAAGACATGCAGGATTCTGGGTTCTGAATGAAACTTTTCCACCCTCCTGTTGAATTAGCTGAGGTTGTAGTAAGTCAAGGATCTAGAAGTATGGCTAGCTTCAGAGTGTGTGCCAATGACATGTGAGAGTCACCAGACCATGAGGCTACAGAGGTAGACCAGATACCAATCCAGAGTTCCTTCTGTAGCCAACAAAGAGGAGGTCTTGGCTGAGTGAAAACTGGCTAAGGGGATAGGACTAGATCTTCATTGTCTCTGCTTACCAAGGTTGGACCTCAGAGAATAACTTTCCAATTCTCCCTCCAAAACAAACAGGAGCCAAAGGCTCTCATACAGGCTGAGTTAGGTTGGACACAAGAGCTAGGAATGGAGGAAAGCTGGGTAGCCTCCGACAGCAAAAAGAGAAGCAAATGGGAAACAAAGTCTGTCGTTTTAAAGGCCAACTCTAAACAGCTAAGTAAGGGCCATGAAGTCCAAACTGGGAGGGGAGAATCAGAGAGATTCTCTTGTCTCCAAAGAGAAAGGACCTCAGCAGAGGGCAAGCAATATGGAAGAATTAGGTTCCAGAGGAGGGAGTGTGTCCTAGCCCATAGAGGGAAGATACTGTGACAGCTGGATTCAAATAACAACAATCCTGTGTCACCAGCATTATTATTATTACTTGATAAATATTATTATTACTATCTATGAATGCAGATGAAGAAGCTAAAGGTTTGCAAGATGCACAGTCAGGCAAATAGTAAGCAGCATATGAAAGATGAAAGCTATAGCCTGCATGTTCTGCACATGTATTCTGCTTTCTTTTTAGAAGAAATAAAGAAAAACTAAATTTGAAAAAATAAATAAAATTTTTAAAAAAGATCAAAGCTACAGCTGTAACACTAACTCCCAAATTTGTGTGTGTGTGTGTGTGTGTGTGTGTGTGGCCATAATTTCATGCTGAAACACATTCAGAGAAAGAGAAAAAGAGAGAGCACCTATGTGTTGGGGGAAGTGAACGAGGAGAAGGAAGAGGGTCAGCCAGAAGAAAACGATGATAACAACAGATAGTCCTGAATGTCCACCTGAGAGGTTTCCTGTTGATTTGACAATAGGGAAGATCCATTGTAACTCCTTGAACCAGGGCAGAAACCACAAAAATGGTGTTTGGGGATGTCTAATCTTTCAGGGAGAACTGGAAGATAAAAGCTTGGGGAGCAGGGCACTCAGGTTTCCAGGATCAGGGTTACCTGTGTTCCCTCCCTGGCCACTGAGTTGAGAATAACCCAAATTGTTTTTGTTGTTGTTGTATTCAGTTTCCTTTTTCAGGCTTGTTGTTTCCCATTTCCAAGAGAGAACTAAGGTTACCAGCTATGATCATTTGTACTGGGATTCGCACCTCTGAGAGCAGTTTCTCCTTTAAAACATAGTGATATGTTAAATCCTTACTGGTCCTCATTTCATATGAAAGAGAAATGTCACAAGCAACATTCTCACCAGCTACATTAGGGGGCTGAAGTTAGTCTTCCATCTCAAGGGGAAAATCCTACAAACAGCCAAGTGTGGCAGACAGCCTTATATGTTACAAGATGGGATCTTCTTGAATAAGAACTTGGAATTGATATTGCCAGGGTCTCCTCCAACTCTGTGATATTATAAGGATGAGATTCTAATTTTTTTTTAATGTGTCAGGTCCAGCCTTCTGCCTTTAAGCAGACCTGCACTCCTGGAGGAAGCTCAAATTCCTGTGTGCCAAGGCTTTCTGCATTCCAGGGACTTGGCACTTGCTGATTCCTCTTCCTGGATGGCTTTTCTTCTTGCTCTTTGCAAAGCTGGCTCATTTTATTCTTTCAGGTACTTGCCTGAAATGTTTTTTGCTCACAGAGGGCTTTCTTGACCACATACTTAACTGGACCACCCTGTTTTTTTCTCATACTAGAACCCTAGTTATTTCTTACATGAATCTTACTACATTATGACAATTGTATATATTTGTTTGCTTTCTTAGTGCTTATCTTCACAACTAGAATACTAAACTCCATACTGGATCCCCAGGATGTAGCACAGTGTCTGGCACATAGTGGGTAATCAAGAAATATTGTACTTTGGGATGCTGAGGCAGGTAGATCTTGAGGTCAAGGGATCGAGACCATCCCGGCCAACATGGTGAAACCCCATCTCTACTAAAAACACAAAAATTGGCTAGGCATAGTGGTGCATGCCTGTAGTCCCAACTACTTGGGAGGCTGAGGCAGAAGAATCACTTGAACCCAGGAAGTGGAAGTTGTAGTGAACTGAGATCACACCACTGCCCTCCAGCCTGGTGACAGATCAAGACTCTGTCTCAAAAAAGAAAGAAAGAAAGAAATACTGAATGGGTACATAGAAGTTTAGATGAATGGATGGATAAGTAGATGGATAGATGGGTGGAGGGATGATGGGTGGATGGATGGATGAAAGAATGAACAAATCTTTCATTAAGTATGCCATGTAAAAAGAAGGTTATGAGGTCAAATGGGTTTGGAAAATGTGTTCTCTTCCCTTCTTGGAGATTCACATTGCACATTAGCATTTTAAAGGGTATGAAAATTCCCCAGGAAGAAAAAAACTTGCTTAATTTTATTTTACCCAGCATTTCCTAAAGTTATTTTAACTCAAAATACTTTTTTCATGGTACACTTCCTTAACATCCTGCCAAATAATGTTCCTTGAAACACCAGTTTGGAAAATCTGCTCCTTTATAACCATTGCCATGTTAAATAGTAATTATTTTTTAACTCTCCTTCCAGGCTGTGAGGTCTCTAAAGGATACAGACTGAGACTTACTCCTCTTCATATACTCAACCTATAGCACAGTGCCAGGCACAGAGCAAATGCTCAGAAATAATTGAGTGCCTCAAAAGGGAGGAAACAAGGGGGAGGACGGGGAGAATGAATGAAGGAAGGAAGGGAGGGAGGGAGGGAGGGAGAGAATGTAGCTGGGTTAGTCCATAACCCATAAATATTTCCTGATAGGTACTTCAACTGACTTTGAGGCAAATAATAAAATGTTAATGATGACCTTACTATGTCAGAAGTCAGCATTACATTAACCATCTCAGATAAATTTTAGATTAATAATTGACCTAGGTTTAGGATTTAGGGTTAATTCACAATAACACCTCCCTGTGTCTCCTACCCCCTCTCCTCCAACGCACACACATAGCATTCTTAAGCTGAGCTCTCTCCTGTGTCTGAGAGTCAGATAATTATTATATTTAGAGAGCACTAGCAACAGTATTACATAGTGGTTAATAACATAGGATTTGAAGGCAAATCCAGACTTCACCCTTTACTAGCTGTGTGAACTTAGACAAAGTACTTAACCTTTCTAAGGCTCAGCTTCTTCCTCTGTAAAATGTAGATAGTAATAGTATATAATTACAGTGCTGTTGTGAATATTAACTAAGATTAAAATGACATGAGCTTAGGACAGCACCTATCATGAAGCAAGTAATCAATAAACTACCTCCTGGAGTAAGACTCCCTTTCCGACACTGACATCAGGAGCTAAGGTATTTTATCTCCCAGGTGAATTGCCTTTAGAGGAATAGCTAGGGAAATGCTTAACTCAGAAGAAGAGTGTTAAAATTGTAAGATTTCAGGTCCATAGAAGGACAATTTCAGGAAATAGGGCTCTTCAAATCTTATACCAAGACTCTCTCTATCCCCTTTGAACACCTTGTGAAATTGCACATGATCCTATTTCATCTAGCACTTTGTAGATGCCCTCTGCACCACAAGGTTGGTGGGAAACCAATAATAAGCACACTTTCTCTAGAGAAAATTCAACCCACACTGTGTAGAAATGCACCTGGAGCCAGCTTTGTCCCCTCCTTCCTTGTAATCATGGAGGATTCATTCCTTTTCTCTTCACTGCTCTTTGGGGTTTGTGAATTACAAACACAGGTAACTTCCGTCTGTACAATGTCTCTATGTACCTCAGGGAAAGGAGGAATTGAAGGGGCCATGAAAGGCAGGACTATTCATGAGCTTGTCCTAGGGTGGGATTAAGGAGGAGTAGGCTAGAGAGGGGGTATGGTTACAGATTTAGCACCTATGCAGGGCTGAACATAAACACACTGGAAAGACTGAAATGAATTGAATACAAAACAAAAATACCATCCAAGAATTATTCTTTTTAAGGAGGATTTAGATTCAGAGCAAAACCAAAAACAATATTCTCTCTTTCTGATTTAAAATATGCCCCAGTTATGGCCCCAATAGAAGAGTTACCTGCTCAAAAGGCTGAAAGGAACTCAGAGTATAATATAATCCCCCAGCCCCTAGACAAGATTCACCTTAAATCAGCTCAAATGGTCTTTACCTTTCTTTTAAATAAACTTTAAACTCCTCTAGAAAACATTAGACTCTTAATGGTGGAAGGATCTCTTTCCTGAATTCCAACATCTTTGACAGATGGCTGTACAGGCTTGGAGGGAGGAGGGGGATGAGTTCAAGAGCTTCATCCCACATCTCTATTCTTTAGAAAGTTAGTTCTTGTGTCAAGCTGAAATCTGCTTCACTGTAGCTTCCATCTGCTATTCCAGTTCTGCCATTTGGAGCCACACAGGACATGTATGCTCTTTTCCATTTGACACCCTTTCATTCCTGACCTCCACCTCCCATTGTCTGTCCTTTGTACAAAACATCCCCCTTCTCTTTGAACATTCCCCACATGCTGTGGTTTCCATATTATTTACCATGCTAATAGCCTCCCCGTGAAGCCACTGTTTGGTTACTGTCTGTCTTAAAATGTATCCTCTACAACTGAGTCCAAATGTCCTAGATGTGTTCAGGCCCACAAAGAGCACCAAGAAAATCAGTGGTGAAAAGTAACAGCTTTTTCAGTCAGATACACTTGGTTTCATCATGTCCTAGCTCTGTGTCCAGGCCAAGTTAAACTCTCTGAACCTAAGTTTTCTCCATTCATAAAATGAACGTAATAATGTGGTTGTCAGGAGTTGTAATCACGTATAAAAAAGCATTAAGCAGAGTATTTGGTACATGGTTAGTGCAGCACAAATGGTGGCCACATAGAATGCTTGATGTTTTTTGTATTATTAGACAGACTATTATATTTCTAGTATAAAATTTTATCAGTTATTCATGCCATTAATTCACAATGAGTCAGCCAAACATAATTTCTTCTACCAATTATTGTCAAGAAACATTTCTCCTACCTTGATTTTGTGCAACTTGTTATTTGAATCTGAATTCAGAATTTGTCTGTGTTCGTGTTCATCTTCTGGCTCATTACTCCAGCATACCAACGTCATCTTTCATGGGTAAAAAAGAAAAGACCCTCCCTTGACCACCAAACTTAATGGAAAGATTCATACAAAATGCTCACAGTAGTTACCTCTGGGGACAGGGTTTGAGTTCAGGAAAGGGAATGCAAATAGAGTTTTTTGTATATCTGTACAGTTTTAATATTTGGAAGAACAATGTTTTCAGAAATTACTTGTGCAATGGAAATTAATTGTGTAAAAAAAAAGCCACAGAACTTGACTGCACACAAAGTTGGAAGCTTTTCTAATATAAATAGAACCCCTGTGTAGTTGAGGTCCTATTGCATCATGTTTTTTTTTTTTCCCCCCACCTGGGACTCCAGTGTCCAAACTTCCACCATCAGGAACTTGATAAGTTCATTCAACAAGTTACATGAACATTTGTTGAATGCCTTCTCTGTGGTAATGACTTCTCTTGACTGGAGCTATGTAGTGGATAAGAGAGGCAAGACCCCTACTCTCATCAAGTGTACATTCCCCAGGGGGAGGACAAGCAAGAAGTGAATACATCAGATAAGTATAGACCATACATGTTATGTGTGAATAAAGCAGATGGCAAAATGAAGAGGGATGTGGGTGGGGAAAGGACCACTAGACTGGTGATTCCAGAAGGCATCCCCTGTCTAGAGCAAGACCAGGAGGTGTCAGACCCAGCAGATGTACAAGTCAGCAATGCCCTGGTTTATTTGGTGGTTCCTTTTTTTATAAATATGAATGACATCAAAATGTATATCATTAAAGGCAGTAAATTGCTCTATCTTCAAAGCTTCTAAAAGCCTGGCACGAGTTGTCTACCCACAGCAAGCTCCTCTGGCTCATGAAACAGAGCCCTCTTTGCTGTTGCCAGGAATGACAGCAGTTTAGTGTGGTAATCTGGAATATCACACGCTCTTTGGAAGTTAAGGGAGCAGTTAAAATGGGAAAACATATTTTTACTAAACTGGTTCACTTGGGAAACAAAATCTTATGAGATCCATTAGAAGCTGGACACAGTAGGCTTACTTGGTGGGAAAGAGTCCAGGTGTTGTTTCTGCAGAGCTCAGAGCAGGTAGGGCCCAGGCTCATTCCTTAAATTGCTCTCCATTCATGTGAGAGTAGCATCCTCATGGGACTATCCAATTTCTCATGAAAAGAGGCCTCCCTCTTTTCTAATCAAAAGGTTAGAGGTGCACTAGGGTAGGGCTTGTTGTGTACGCCATTCTCTTCTGGGATTCTGCCATTAATAGCAATTTGTCCTATTTTTTCTTCATGATGGCCTCTTCCTACCTAAGTATAGGACTTGACTTTTTCTAAAGCCCCATTGGAAAAAGCACGAGAAAAGAGGAGACTAATGGTGCTAACTAATAAATACACCTTGGTCAGAACCTGGAGAGAAGCTCCACTGGTTCCATGACTCTGGAGCTGAGGAGGTTATTGATTGGGTACTTGAGCCTGATAAGGAGAACAAAGCCACATGCTTGAAAAGATGGTCTCATCTTTTCCTATGGAGTAAATTAAGTCTTGAATCAGAAGTCCAAAGTACCTCATCTGACACTGGCCTACTGACCTCCTATTGCAGGGGGGTCTTCTTTCTTAGGTAATCAGGAGTTGTTCTGGGCCCCTACCCTATCCCCCAGCCCCCAAAACTCCTTACTGATGCCTTTGACATATATTCTCAGGTTACACTTTCATCAGAATAATACTATGTCCACATTTACAGATATATAGGTATATACTTTTCCACATTTACAGATATATAGGGATAAATTCATAGAAAACTTAATGGAAAGATTCATACAAAATGCTCACAGTAGTTACCTCTGGGGAAAGGGTTTGAGTTCAGGAAAGGGAATGTAAATAGAGTTTTTTGTATATTTGTATAGTTTTAATATTTGGAAGAACAATGTTTTCAGAAATTACTTGTGCAATGGAAATTAATTGTGGGAAAAAAAAAAAAAAAACCACTACCAGCCTCTGGGTAGAAATAAATCAGATAGATTATAAGACAAAAAAGAAAGAAAGAAAGAAAAAAGAACAGGTTCAAACGTTTCCTATAGAGCACTAAACATGAGAAGACTTAAGAGAAATACATAGAATTTGGGGGGAAATTCTATAACCAACCCAGTGGTTACTCTGTGAAAACTATGGCAACAACATATCTTCTGAATAAAATTACTCAGAAATGTATCACTTAATCCAAAAAGGAACTGAGTTAAATAATTTAGCATAAAAAATTGCAGTTCAAGAGGAATGGTGTATCAAAAGTACTTAAATGCAGAATTGAGTCTGAATGATGATAGAAAATGTAAACTCAAAAGAAATGAAAACATTTTAATTTAAAGAATATACATAAGGTAAAAATAATTAATTATTGAAATTCCAGTTCTGGAATTCCCCAATAACAACAAAAAAAGTAGGACATGAATGGAGAGTTGAAAGCACGGCATAAAGCAAAACTGTATTAATGTCTTCTTCCACAGAATAGGCAACTGGCAGTTTCTGCTTTGCTTGGGCAAGTCACTTAACTTTCTGTGGCTCAAAATCCTGCTGTGAAGACTAATTTAATGAATATACATACATTGCTTAGCACAATAGCATGACATATATTAAAAGCTCCATAAAAATTAAATGATAATTATAATTATCATTATATTGACTTTTATACTTCTAAAAATATAAGCTCAAGTATATATTAGTCTACTTGGTTTTTAGTAGAATAAAAAAATGCATCCTTAGCAATTCACAGGAGAAAACAGAAGCAAATAAAATGTCATCTACATACATATAACAGAAAACCAAAAACCAAAGAGAAATAATACATAAAAAACAATAAATAAAGGTAAAAAGTTTAAAAATGAACATATTGTATGGGTTGAGTACTCTTTCTATAAGCAGCTAAAACCCTGATTTAAATTGGTTTATGGCCAAGCACAGTGGCTCTCGCCTGTAATGCCAGCACTTTGGTGAGGCAGGTGGATCACTTAAGCCTAGGAGTTTGAGACCAGCCTCGGTGACATGGTGAAACCTCATCTCTATCAAAACTAAAAAAATTAGTCGGGCATGGTGGTGGACACCTGTGATCCCAGCTACCCAGGCGGCTGAGGTGCAAGGATCACTTCAGCCTGGGAGGTGGAGGTTGCAGTGAGCCATTACCGTGCCACTGTATTCCAACCTGGGCTACAAAGTGAGACCTCATCTCAGATAAAATAAAATAAAATAAATTGGCTTAAGCAACAAATAAAAATTGCCTAATTTTATGTAACAGGATCACAAGATGTAGGACAATGACAAGACCATTGGTTTAGAAGCTCAGGGATACTTTGAAGAGTCCCAATTCTCCCCATCTCTTTCGTCTGCCATCCTTCTGAGGACTACCCCCAAGGCAGGCAGCAAGACTGCTATCTACCACATTTCCAGGAGTGTCATTTCAGTGTGATCCAGCTCAGCAGAAAGACCATCTTTTCCTGTGGCTTTCTTAGGAGCAAAAAATATTCTCCAGAAAAGCCTCCCAAGCCATTTCCTTTCTCAGTGTCTTATCCGGAATTGAGTTACCTGCCCATTCCTAAGCCAGTCACTGACACAAGTTGGGATTACACTTGTAAAGTTAGGTTTTCCTGGGATGCGAGGGCCGAATTTCTATAAATATCTGGGCTCACTTGAGACAAGGCAGGAGGGAACAGATTCCGGGCAGGGAATGGCAATGTTCACTACCCATATCAGTTTTGAAAATCACTGTCAGTGTAATTAACTCCCTCATTAATAGACAAAGGCTTTTTTTGTTGTTTGGTCAAAATACAAAATACTTAAGTTACAACTCAAACAAGGTCAGAAATAAAGGCTAAGCACTTAGCCAAGATGTATGCACACAAAAAGGAAACAGGGATAGAAATTGCAAACAAAGCATTAAACAGGCCAAGAGGGGCGTTTTAGATTGATTATGGATGTAATCCACAATGAAGATACAAAAAAAACACACAACCTCATTTCACATTATGTTACAGCACAATAGAACGAAAGCAAAATCTCTGACAAATGGGAGAAAACCAAGAGTCAGTCATTGCAGAAAAGTTGAACACATTTCTCTCAGGTAATGGATGACTACGCTGTCAGAAAAGGATGGAAAATTATAAATAATACAACTAATAATGGTTATCTAAAACATTTCTAATTTAAATGTCTTCTAACCTGTCTAGCCTGGTCTAAAATAAAGTTCAATTGATGGCTCCAGTCATGATCATTTTAATCACCCACCTACCCCAGGAGGCAATAATGATCTCACGTATACTCTCTGATGTTTCTTACAGCCCCTCAGGACTCCTCATCCCAGGCTTGCTTCATCAAACCCCAGGACTGAGCCTTCCTGTTCATCCATGTACCTCTACCACCTCCAGCTGCCTGGCCGCCATCTTTGCTACCCTGCCACCAGGCCTAATGAGGGTCAGCTAAGCAGCCCCCACCTTGGTAGAGGTCTCATTTCCCCTTCCCTCTCTGCACAGGTCTAGAAGATACCTTTCTTTTGGATCCCATGGCCAGGAGCAGATAACAGCCTTTAGCAAGAATTTACTGAGCGTTCATAAAGAAGGAAAGAGAGAACCAACTGTCCCTGCCAGCAGATGTACCCACTTCTGGAGGCCTACTCCAGCAAAACTCCCTGCCCTGCTTCTCTCTGCTCCTGAGAACTGGACCTTTCTGTCCAGCTGTGCTCTACTGCACTTTCCAGGCTAAGCTTGGCCTCCCAGCCTTGACTCCTGTTCCAGGCACTGATTGACCATGGGAAAGTCTGACAGTTTCAGATGCAATCATTCATATCTCTAATGGCTGTGCTGTGTGTGCTCCAGCCCACTGGTCTCATCAGTGCTATACAACAACTTTTACTTTCTATTATGTTTTTGAAATTCTTAGAACTAAATTTCAACTTGGGTATCCCGTTATAGACATATATCTAACTACAGACAACTACCAACAGAGAACACCATATCTTTCAAATACACATGAAGCACTAAAAAAAATTTTTTTAAATACATTCTATATTGTCATAATAAAAATCCAAATAAATTGCAAAGAGAAGAAATTTTGCAAATGAATAGCAAAGAGAAGTAACAACAAAATACAACCACTTGGAAAAGTTAAAGATATTCTTAAATCACACTAGAATTAAATGTTTTTTAATGACAGTTGAGAAAATTATAACAAATAAAAAATTATATATAAAACTTTTGTGTGACAACCAAAATGTTTTCAGTGTGAAATCTGAGGCTTTAAATGCCTATGAAATTTAAAATGAAATGTGAAAATAAATGAACAAAACATCCAACTTAGTTATCAGAAGAAAAATAAGATAAACTCAAGGAAAGCAGAAATTTATAAATACATTTAAAAATATGAGTTTAGAATGAGAAAATTGATAAATCCTAGGAATAGATCTTTGGAAGGAGAAGCTAAATATAGCTAAATGTCTAGCATGTATATGCAAGTAAATGATAGAGAAGATACAAAAATGAAAAGTTAAAAATAAGGAAGCAAATATATTCATATACTTTTTAAAAAATTGTATAACAATGATGAAATGGGCAATTTTCTAGGAAAACCTAAGTGAATCAAAACTTAATCATAAAGAGAAAAACTATCTGAACTGATCAAAAATACAGAGAAAAATCTCAAAAGGCAAATACATATTGCCTTCTAAATGGCAGGGAAATATATGTGAGTTCTTTAAAACTCCATGCCATAGAAAATATTTCAGAATATATTTTTAACAGAAGATTTCTAGATTTTCCATAACCTTAATACCCAAACTTGATGGAGAAAGCACAATCCTAATTACACACACATATACACACACACATACACACACACACCCCCCACCATATACACACCTCTAAACCCTACTTACTAACAATATAAATGCAAAAATCCAAAATAAAATATCAACACAAACCAAAATCATAAGGATACTGAAGATAGAGATCAATACACATGATCAGGTAAATGTGACTTCAGAAATTTAAAGATTAATATATATATATATATATTTAAATAAAAAATATTCCTGGTTAAAGTCATTTCCATATAAATTTACCTAATTTTATGTACACACACACACACACACACACACACACACAATAAAGCTTTCTTCCTTTATAAAAAAATCTCTCTTAAAACCGGACACTTGGTTAAATGATGAAACTAAAGGTCCAGCGTTAAGATAGGTATTGCTGCTCACTCTAAGGTAGAAGGAGGAATCTACCTTAGAGTGAGCAGCAATAAAAATAATACAGGTGGTGTCCCTGTTTTTACATAGTACTTTGAAAGTTCTAACCAATGCAACAAAACAAAAAAATACATGAGTAATATATGGTTTAATTAAATAAGCAAAAGGAAAACTTCAGAGAAGCAACCAAAATATTAGTGGCTAAATACAAAATGCACATAACACACAGCACACTCCACATTCCACAATAGCTTTCCACCAACAATATCAGCAAATATATAAAATATCTAGCAATAAATGTAGGAAGTAGGTAGAACTTCAGGAAGAAAATTGTTATACTTTACAGAGGAGCATAAGAGTCTTAAATAAATGGAGAAACAAATAGTATTCCTGAGTAGGAAGAACACATTTTTCAAAAGGATGCAATACTGTTAAGTATATCATTTGCTCCAAAAAGAATTTATGTTTCCATAAATCTTAGACAGCAAATGTTTTTTCAAAATGAACATAAAAGTTCATCTAGAAGAATAAACAAAGAAGCTTCTCAAAGAGAGTAATGAAAAGAGACTAACACTATCAGAAATGACGCTTACCACATTGTCAAGCTCAGTAATTAAAGCCATGTGGCGCTCAAGCAAAAATTATTAAATGAACCAGTGGTACAGGGAAGCAGCTTCAGAAATAGACTCTAATACTAATTAAAGTTCAGTATTTGACCAAGATCACATTTAAAATCAAGGGAGAGAGAAGAGAATGTAATGGCTTTTAGAGAAATTATTACATTTTTGAAAAAGAAAATCTTAGATTTCTGCTCTATACCATATCCCAGAAGTGCTGACCAATTAGTTGTAAAATGAGAAAAAGAAAAGAAGGGAAGGAGAGAATAAAGAAGAGGAGAAAGAATAAAAGAGAAGAAAATGTATGTTATTTTAAAGTCAGATTGAAATCTAAAAACAAAGAAAAAAATATTAAGGAATACCTATATTTTTATATCAGACATGTCTGTTTATGGGGGAAAATTACTATTTAATATTTCAACAAAAGCAATACCTAGGGGAAATATTCATAGCATTTATCAGAGCTCTCCAAATAAATTTTAAAAAGCATTTACAGATCATTAGGAAAGGGACAAGAATGTAAGCAGGCAATTCACAAGAGAAACAAAAAAACAGTAAGAATTTATTTAGTATTTTATGAAAATGAAACAACAGTGTCATTTCCCTTTTGTCTGTTTATCAAAAATAGTACTTTCTTTCTTTTTTAATTATGTTCTTCAGCGCTGACAAGGTTGCAATGGAAATATGTACACACGTGGTTAATGGGAGTTTAAATTGGTTCAGACTTTCTGGAGGATATTATAGCAACATGTATCAAACACTTTAATATTTTTTTAAAATCTACTTTTAGCAATATTTCCTAAGAAAACAATTTAAAGTATGCCCCAAAATATGTGTATAAATATACCCACATATGATATATCCCTAATTCAAAAATTAATGAAGAACAACATAAGTCTTCAAAACAGGGCTTTGGTAAAATGTTTCTAAAAGTTTGACAAATATATTCATGTTCTAAGTGAAAATGCCAAATTTGTAGCCTTAATCATGTATAGCATGAATATAAACTTAACTTTGTAAAATCAAAACAAAGATAGATGAGAGAGAGAGAGAGGTGAGGGCAGGAGTGAATAAGGATAAAAGAGAGAGAGAAGCAGACAGAGAGCAAGAGAATAAGCACACCAAATGTTAGCCAAGTGGTGGGGATAGAGATGTGCTCCATTTTCTTCTTAAATTGTACTGGGTGTTTATTTCTTAATTTAATGAATAAGCATTGCTTTTAATGTCAGGGAAAAAAAGGTGTCATTTTAAAACTAGTCATTATTTACATCAGGATTCTTATTTAGGTGGAAGTATTTCAATTAGAATCAAATCTTCTTGAACTCTATTTCTACTTTAAATGTTGTATCCACAAATAATCATCCCTGTCTTTGTCTTTATGAAGACACTTTTGTTAAGCTTCTCTTTATTTCAGGCAATGGGTGTGTCCAGAGATAGAGATATATAATAAATTCACTCACTTCAAGGACTTTATAGTCTAGGTTAGCCTTGTATATGGAACTTGATGCCCCACTGAAGATATAACTTGTATTTACTGTGTTTCTCTCTCTGGGCTAAACATGGTGTTGGTCTTTCTTAGGATAAACCAAAATTGAGGAGCAAAGATGACTCTTTCCTTTGCAGTGGCAAAAAGGGCAAATCGTCAGAAAAAAAAAGGCTATAAGCAGACCACGTGCTTCTGTGCTTCTGACAAAGAGAAAGTACCTCCTCCCACGGTGGTCCTGGGGAGGAAAAAGAAACAGCAGGAGAGACACTAGACCCCCTGCTGATACCACAGCTGGGGCCTTATGGGACAGCTATGAATGGGACTGAGTCAGTTAAGTAAAAGCACTGCAGCCCAGGGAACCACAGCAAAGGGCAAGCTTTTCTCCTGATGGCCCCAGAGAGAGAACCATTCTCCACACAGATGCTGCTGGAAGATTCCTTCCTCCCAGGGCAAATTTAACAAAGATGCTCACGACATAATGCACTAAGTGAAAAAGCTTGATGCAAAATTTTGTCATACCTAGCAAGAATATAAAATTAAATTTGTAAAAACCCGATTTCTTTCCATTCAGTAGTGGACCACAAATTTACAAATCTGGGAAAAGGGCTTTCAACACCATCAAAATAGCAGCAAGAAGAAATTGTAGCATTAGGAAAAAAAGCCTAATTCATAACCAGGGCACTCCCCACACAGCTTGTCATTTAAAGATGACCCTTTCCCCTTTTGAATTTTGTAAGACTCTGAGATTTCATGTTTTCTCAAAATATGATTACACATTCAAAGAACGAGGAAGGAATTCCAGTAAGAACTACACAAGCAACAGAAAAAAAAAAAAAAAAAAAAAAAAAAAAAAAAAAACCTGAAAATGCTATTTTATCTGCAAGAACCAATAAACGGTTGCTTTTTCTTTCATTATGTTTATTATTACAGTTTGTCCCTGGTACAAGTTTTAAAACATTATCCTTCCTCACATCAGGATGAATTTTTTTTAAATGCAATTTAAAAACAAAAAATGTTTTTCCTGCTTTCCTTTCCTTTGTTTTACTCAAAATATTTGGTCCTCCTTGTATCCCAAATAGAAGAAAACAATAATCAACAATTGATTTATTTGTGTGGACAGAATGATTTGATGCTATTGCTTGTCGTTGACAGAATGATCTGGGTGGAATTGCATTCCATTGATAAAACTGTGATGAAATGTTATTTGTTGGATGAATAAAGTTAGAAGTCAAGAGAAATTGCTTTGGCTCACATGATATTTTTTCTGCTGTCAGTCATTTCTTGGCATTTGATCACATCATTGTCTCTGCTCCCATCATATCGACTCCATTGTCTGTTATTAATTGAAGCATGACTTTTCCTTCAAAACTACAAGGAAAAGGACAAACTCTAGAAAATAGAAGAAGTTTCACTTTTACTTTTTCTGTCTTCTTAACAATCTGCTTCTCTCCAGAATACCTCAGCTTCCTTATTGGTAAACTTTAAGCATCACAGGCAGGGCTCAGTGGTTCATGCCTGTAACCCCAACACCTCGGGAGACCAAGGAGGGAGGATTGCTTGAGGCCAAGAGTTCAAAACCAGCCTGGGCAATACAGTTAGGCACTGTTGCTGCAAAAACCTTTAAACAAAATTAGAAAATTAGCTAGGCATTGTGGCACATACTTGTAGTCCTAACTACTTGGGAGGCTAAAGCAGAAGGATTGCTCGAGCCCAGGAGTTACGGTGAGCTATAACTGCACCACTGCACTCCAGCCTAGGCTACAGAGTGAGACTCTGTCTCAAAAAAAAAAAAAAATTATAATAAACATTTTTAAATAACAATTAAAAAATTAAATATCACAAACTGTTGTGCCTTTCTTTTAAAGATGTACTCTATGAAATGAAGCTTCTCACGATTTGGCTTTATTCAGCATGTCTTCAAATGGCCTCATGAAGATACACACTTTATAATAATACTCCCTTGCTGTGCAATAAGAATACCGCACAGCACTGAGAAATAAACAACTGATCATGCATAACAGCATGGATGCATCTCACAAACTTAATGTTGAGTGAAAGAAGTCAGGCACAAAAGACGTATACTGTGAGTCCATTTATAAAAAGTTTAAAATCAAACAAGACTTATCACACTGATGTTCGATTCAGGAGAAGAATCACCTTTATGGGGCAGTGACTGAGAGGTAACAGGGGTACTTCAGGAAGGAAAGTTCTGGGTTTTTATCTGAATGGTGGTTATAGAGAGATATATTCTACTTTGGAAAAAAATCCCATCATATTGTGCACTTATGGAAGCTTTTTGAATGGATGTTATACTTGAACAAAAATTTACTAACTAAAAAATAGTTTAATTACTAAATAATTAATTTTAATTAAAGGCGGGTTTATCATTAGCTGATTAGATGTAGAAGTGAGAGGAAGCAAGACTGTAGGACAACCTCTGTGTTTCCTTGAGGCATAAGTGGGTTGGGTATACAGAAGGCAAAAAGGACACAGGAGAGGGTCTTTTATTGGGAGGAGCTGGTTTGGAGAAGTTGAGTTTGAGGTGCCTGCAAGATAGGACATAAATACTCCAGTATACACTCAGAATGGAGAGCTGAGATGTAGTATATGATCAGGAGTGGTTAGTATAGCAATCATAACTAGAGCCTTTGAGAGAATACAATTGCCAGGAAAAATGGGAAAATAAAAAGAGGGGGACTGAGGAAGGAGCAGGCAGAGGCCCCTGGGGTGGGCTACAAATTTCCATCCCAGGATGGAAAGGGAAGGATGGGCTTCCTGGAAAGTCAATTTCCATGAACCCATACTGCCTTGGAGCCCATCTCACTCAGAAGGAGGTGGGGCTATGCCAGGACCAGTCTCCTTCCTCAATGACCCCCCTGACCTTCACCTCCACTTTTACATTCAGACCTAAGCTCCTTGCACACATTTGATGAATGAATGAATGAATGAATGAATGCTTCACAGATAAGTCCTTCGTCATATCGGCATTTATAGGCTTTTAGAATGCCAAACAAAAATGAAATAGAGGCCACAGGTAAATGCAATTGATGTGTATGTATGCTGGCAAAATGAGGAAAGCAATTTGATGTACATATTGAAGGGGAATCAGGGACCATGGATATAGGAGTTTTACATCAACTTTGGCCAGAGCAGTGGGAAGTGGGGTGGAGACAGTTATTAACAATTCTCCCATTTATATTTCCCTGTCCTCCTTCTCCCAATTCAGTTCAACAAAGACACCCCAAAATAAGTTCTCTTTCATTCTACAGACAGTCAAAAAATATCTGACAAGAGGCAGGTCAGCACAAATCGTAGTTGTATCTGCAGTATGGAAATCACCAAATAAAACCATTGTTTGTTTTGAAATTAATGCCTCTTAGAATCAATAATACATTGCAAAATTGATATTGACTACAATGTGTTTTTGGGTGGCTTTCAGCAGGGTTGGAAGGTCCATCAGCTTTCTTTTTACTGCAGAGGTTAAATTAGCAAGTCACGGTGCACAAGAGTTATAAGGCCCCTGTCCACTCCATTCTTAGAAAAGAGCACCTGTCACCTAATAAGAGCTCAGTGAATATTAGCAACTATTTTTCAATTTGTGTTTTGGGTGTTAGTGTTTTGTCATTTGTTGGTTTTAAAAATCACTGTGAATTAACAGTAGATATAATGAAGGATTTCGTGCATATGCCACTGTCACCTTATGTCTGGCTCTGTGCTACAGACTCTCAGGAAACTCAGAAGTAAGACAAAGCCCCTACCAGGGTCAGAACCTAACCCAACTTAACTAAAAAGGTTTTGTACCAGCATCTTTGCCAATCACTTTGTTTTCCAGATGAGGGAATCTGAAGCAATAAAGGACTAAGTCTAGAACTCAGTTTTTCTGAGTCCCAGTTTAGGGAACTTTAAATTATAGTATCAGATCTCTTCTGTACTTGAAATTTTAATAATTCTATCAAAGAAAACACAGGAAATATTTACAACAGTAGAAACCAATGTGTTTGTGGTTTATGGTTCAAGGTTTGCTGGCAACAGTATGATGAAAAGGGAGGAACCTCAGAGGCAATGTGGTATAATGGAAAGGGATTGTAGTCAAAGAGTCATGGGTTCAAGTCCCAGCTAGCAGGATGACCAGAGATAAACTACCTAACCCTCATGAGCATCTTTAAATTGAAAATAAAATAGTAATACCTACCTTAGAAGTAGCTCTCAGGAAGAAACAAAATACAGCATGAAAAATGACTAACAAGGCATTTGGCACGTTAGACAATATATGTTATATTCTTCCCTTTTTTTCTCTCCTTCCTGTAGTACCCATCAGAGGTTCATAGAGAATATAGACTGATGCTGAACCTCAAGCAATATAGTTGGTTTTTTTTTCTTCCCCTGAGTTGGTGTGTTGAAGTTTGCCATCCAATATCCACAGTGCCAAGGCCTGAGCAGTGAATCCGACTCTTGGGGTCATCACTTACTTGAATTTGCTTTCCAGGCTGTAGGGTATCTCAGCTTCTTCCCAGGTTCACTCTCTAGAGCATGGTCTGGGAAAACAGAAAACAATTATGCAGCAGCCTTCCTTCCCACCTACTGCACGCATCCCCGCTGGCTGCCCAATATGCAGACCCACAATGCAAAACCAAGGTCTCCACAAAGGCTTTCATCTTTATCTCTTCCTTCTGCTAAGAACCTTTGAGAACATCTGGATTTCTTTCATTTATCCAGAGGACAGTCCCCTCAAAAATAACTGAACCAAGATGAAGTTCACTGACTGCACTGAGGTGTTGCAGAACCTCCCTGGGTCCATGGGTGATTGTGAACTGACCTTGACTAACTCATCCACTTGAGGCCTTCACTCAGACAGTCTTCATCACCAGATCTCCCTCCAAAGACTCCATCTCTCCTGAGAATGACTGAAACCCACTCAGTAGACCTCCTCCCTGGGCTGCACACGTTGTGAAAGCAGACGTATTACAAGAGTAACTCTCCTTGTTCCAGAACTGCCATGCAGAGTCAAGAAGAGATGGCACAAGCACAAAGACATGGGGTATCATGCCCATATACTCCCTATGCCAAACAGACACCCCCACAACACACAGATATGCAGGAGCATGGAAAGATGCCCAAACACACAAATTATGGTACACACACTCATCTACACAGCTTCACAAGAGAACAGTCACACATGTTCTGCATAGACACACACACCTCTGCAGAGACTACTATGACTGTGCGTGTCTCTGTGTCTACCCAGGGACTGTGTGTACTCCTCTCCCAAGCTTCTCTACTTGAAGCTCCACCTGGCAGGGTAGTTCAGTTCTGGAGTCAGAATAGAATTGGAATTTCTGTTCTAACTTCTACTTTAGAGCCATGGGCCTAGAGCTTGGGCAGGTTGTTCAACCTTGCAGCCTTCCTTTTCTTTACCTGCAAAATAGGAGAAATGGTGGCCTCCACCTATAATAATGTTTGTTTTGCTTTTTCCTTACAGGGCTGCATGAGTTTTAAATGGGAACATGTATTTGAAGTATTTGGTACACTGCTTACCAAATAGTTAATGTTCCCCAAATGATGTAGGTAGGTTTTACAAGCCCACAATTGCAGAATCCAAAAAGATTCAAAAACCGAAAGGTTGTTCATAACCTGACCTGGAGAGATATGAGGCTTTTTATAATGCTTATTCATCCCACTTAGGATCAATGTTCATAACTTTGCTGCAGAAATGTGAGTGTGTTTGGTTAGAACGCTGGCCCATTCACTACTGGGTTTTTGCTTTATTCACATTATTTATCACTTTACTTTTGGGAAGTCTGAAAAATTCTATTATGGTCCCAAGGATTTGGACAAGAAACTGTAGAGGAGAATTATCATTCATATCATTATACTTTGTCACAAAAATAAGAATATATTATATGTAATAACATTACCATGTGATTCAGTAGTACTTGAATAACAGCTCTCATTACTGTCATTACATTCATACTCTCTGCCTCTCTAGCATATATATTTAAGTGTCAGCCATGACAGTAAGCTCACATATCAGCCTGCCTTCCTCACCCACTCATATACCAAGCCACTTTCTCCCAGCATCATTTCCCCATTTCAGGAGGGACTGAAGCTTCTCACAGCTTGCCAGTGCAATGAGCATCTGGGCCATCGAGGCCGCCCTAGCCTTGTTCCTGCCCAGTCTTCCTTGGCTTGCAGCACATCTGACCTCTCCTTCCAGCCCCCACTCCATCACACACACACTGGACTCTGAAGTCCCCAGTCCATGGCTCTATGGAAGGTACTATTTCAGTACTGACAGGGTGTGGAAAGGAGGAAGCATCTCTCCCCATGTGTGCCATGAGCCCCTGGACAACAGAGGTCTCACAGCTCATTTCCTTGAATCCCTCACACATGTCTGAGGACCAGAACCATCAAAAATTTACTTGGTGCATCCAAGAAATTTACTTGGCTTTCTTCTGTCTTGTAACCTCAAGTACACTCAATTAATAGATGGCTCTCTCTAAGTCCCTGCCAATGAGACCTCAGGCCAGACCCGCACTTTTCTGCATTGGTGGCTTTAAGGGTGGTCTTTAATGTTAGCTGCTCACTAGAATAACATGGGGAGATTTTTTAAAATCACAATAGGTGGCCCACATCCCAAACCAATTAATTCAGAATCTCTGGGGATGAGATCCAGGCATCAATACTTTTTTAAAATTCCCCAGTATTTCCACTGTGCAGCCAACACAGAGAATCCTGTGCTCTGGGCCACTGGAAGGAAGATCACACATGGTGATGTGGGATTAAACCTCACTGCATGATTGTTTCTGGGTAATCCCAGGAGCCAAGGACAGTGGGATAAGTACTGTGAGGAGGAGAATCTTCTCCCACAGAAACCCTGCATGTATCGCTCTGGAATGAGAACCTGGAAAGAAAGTGGCACCAGATCCTTAGAGGACCGGGCAGGGGACAGACCCAGAACCAGAGCTCCTGAGTGGGCTCACAGGCAACTTTAGGCCTATAGAAGGCAGGGTTGCCAGATAAAATACAGGGCACTGAGCTAAATCTGAATTCCAGATAAAGAGAAAAAAAAATTTTTAGTTTAAATATAAAATATTGCATGGGATACACTTATACTAAAAATTCTTTATGTGAAATTCAAATGTAACCACACATTCTGTAGTTTTATTTGCCAAATTTGACAATGCTGGGGGTACAAATTTACCCTGATTGCTTCCCACCTGTGTTGTTAAAGTTTGTTTATGCAAAAAAGAAAGAAAGCAGTCATGTTATTCCAGATGGCATTCGTTCCATTTGCCAAATAAATAGATTTTGCACTTGCCTTTTTAAAAAATAAAAATAAAGCTTTTTCACATTTCTTTTTTTTTCTTCCAGAGACTTGGTCCTTCATTTTATGCTGACACCTTAACTCTTTGTCAAAGGCCATTCCAATCTGTAATGGAAGGAATTCAGGGATGCCTTCCTGTTCTGCCTGCATTGCATAAAGACAGAATTGGAGATTCACTGAAAGAAATCCCCTCAGCTGCCTTCAGCCTCTCTGGTCTTTCCCAGCAACTCCCAGAGGGGCTCTGATCTCAGGGCTCTTGTCTGTCCCAAGCCTGGGAAGCTTTACTCAGGGAAAGAAGAAGAGAGGGAACTGGGCTGCAACACAGATGGTGTTAACTGGAGCACCTACTGGAAATAGTAGCTATAAGCGAGATCAGATCCGAAGAACCCAGTGAAACTCTAAGGGCCTGCCTGCAGCCTGGCTCCCATGGGGAAGACAAGACTGAACCCCCATTGAGGCAAGGCAAAAAAAGACTCAAAATGAATCAATTAACAGCACATATAAGACAATAAATGCCTATATATATATTTTCTTCTGTCTTTGTTTGAAGGTTAAAATCTAAAAGGAGAAATATTTGTTCCATAGCCTCAGAATCTGCCAGTCAGGTCAATTCAAGCTTCGGCACTGAAGGGTCATAGAGGATGGCTTTGGCCGGGAAATGTCACCTTACTGTCTGCAGCCTGCTGGAGCTGTGCTGGCTCCTGGGTTGGGTACTCTGCAGACCCATGAGGGGCTGGTTTTGGTTAGGTCTGGCTTCCTCAAGGCAACATCTTCCCCTATCTCAGAAGCCTCCCAGTGGAGACCATCCTGCTTCTGAACCCCACAGCACAGTGCTGCACCTCTCTTACATAACCTTGCACACCCCAGCAATCATCATTGGCGTGTAACAACCCTACCAGACGCATGAGGGAAGGAGGGGTATACAATGCCCATCCCATCATCCTTTCATCCATGCATTAGCTAGTCCAGTACATTGCTCTGAAATATTTGATGGATGAATGAGTGAAAAAATGAGTGACAACCACCTTCCCTTTAAATATACGTGCTTGCTATCTTCTTCCTCTTTCCAATTGCCTCATCAGAGTGGAAGGGCTACAATTATTAAGTTTATCTTGCAACCTAGAAAACCAGATTGGGATAAATGACTATCCCAAATGGGTTGCAACTCACTTCTGGCAAAGCCAGATTAGAGGTCCCCACCCTGAAGTCCTGCCTGAGTGCTATTTTCTGGCATAGCACTGCCTCTTTGCCAGGCTGTGGAGAGGAAGGCACACTGGACATAAATCCCCCAATGCTTAAGAGTTTATCTGCAAAAACATGGAGACCTGATATGGTCCATCTCTTCCATAACAAATAAATAATACATAGTAATAGTTGTATCAAAATATTAGGGAAAGGGCAGGAACTGCAATGCATATTATTTGAGTAAAATACACAGACTGAATCCTTTTGAGTAAAAATTGCAGTCAGCTAGAACTCGTTTCCCAAAAAGGAAATCAAAGCTTTCCAAATCAAACAGCATCTCTTTGGGGCCCATTTGTTTATTTAGTCATTAAGTAAAGACTTGCCGTGTGCCTGCTCTGGGCCAGGCATCACTTTGAAGGCTGGGATAGAGTTGGGGAGTGAATTGAGGAGGCTTTCTGACCTCATAGAGTCTCCATGCTGGTGCAGGGAGATAGACTATAAAAAATAAACCCAACAAACAGGCAACACAGTGCCCGGGTGTCATCAGTGCTATGAAGAAAATAGGGCAGGGTGGTGCAGGAGAGAGGGTGAGTGAGCAGCTGCTTTAACCTGGTCAGGAAAGGCTTCCTGGTAGAAGTGGCATTTGACCTGAGACCTGCCTGACAGGAAGCAGGCAGCCCTGGGAAGATGTAGAGCAAAAACATCCCAGGCAAAGGACATAGCCGGTGCCAAGGATCCGAGGTGGGGACAACCTCAGGGCCTCTGAGAAACAGTAGGTGGAGTGGGATGAGCAAAAGGGGAAGCAGAGAGATGATATCAGAGAACCCGGCAAGGGCCAGACCCCCTGAAACCCAACTATGTGGGCCAGGATAAGAAATTTGCATCTTATCCTCAGCGTGATAGAAAGACCCCAGAGGGTTCTGAGAAGAGGAGTGTGTGGTTTCATTTCTGTCCTGAAAATGCCATTTGACTCTGTGAAGAGTGGATTTAAGTAACAGGATTTAATGCAGGGGAATGCATGAAAAGATTTTGCAATGTTCCTGATTGTGAAGATCGTGGCCTGTCCTGGGTTGAGAGAACAATTTAGAAGAATGTAGTATTCTACAGCCTGTAAGCAGTCAGTAGGATTTGTCAATGAAAGGTATCCAGAGAATAGAGGAATGAGATAAATTAGAATTAGGCCTCTGCTTGGCTTGAGCAACTAGGTACATGGTGGTGCCGTTTACTGAGACTGGGAAAAAGAGAAGTCGCAGAAGGAAGCAGAGCCTCCTTTGGGGATGGTTTAAGAGCTGAGATTCCTATTACATAAACAAGTGGAGGTGAAGAGAAGACAATTGGATACCTGAGTCTCAAGATCATGGAAAAGGCCAGCTGTACACACTTGAATTTTGAAGTTATTGATATAGATTAGTAATTAAGACCACAAGGTAAAAAAATTTCCCTGAAAAGAGAAAGTGTTTGTAAAGGAAAAAAGAGACCCCAGCACGGTGCCCCAGGTATTCCAACATTCGGGTGGGTGGGAAGAAGAATGAGTGAGATATGGGGAGTGACGCAGGAGGAAAATTAGAAGAGTCCAGGGTCCAAGAGAACTGGGGAACTAAAGAAATCATGAAAGGCTTCCTGGGGTAGGTGGTATTTAAACCAAGTCTTGGAGACTGGGAGGTGTTTAGATCAGTGTAGGGCAGTTAAGGACATTCTGGGTGGATGTAAATGTGTCAGCAAGGCCTTGGAGGGGGCCCCAGGCAGTGAGGATCCGCAGACAGGAAGAGGAATAGTCAAGTGATAGCTACTAGGATCACTGCCCTTGTGTTGGGGTCCCCAAGTGAGAGACAAAACCAGGGCTGTGTGAAGGCAGGAGGAAACCAAACCTGACTGCATCTTCTACAGCCCCTTGTCCTGCCTGAGCTTCAGACACCTTAAATGCCCTGGGAGTCAGGCTTGAGCACCCAGGGCTGTTGCTTTCTGCCTTCTCCATGCAAAAGGCCATGTAGCAGGCTGTCCAGGCCCCAGGGCCCTGTGCCCATTGTGCAGCCAGACCATCAGCTTCCCTGGCTCAAACCTGCTCCTTTAACGGCTGTCTGCTTTGGGGAGGGATGCCATGGGGAGTCTTTAACCCAAGAATTCAGGAAATTAGCTCTACTTCAAGCTCCACTCTCTCCAACCAACTTTCTATAAACCCCTCTCTGCCCCAAATTAAGGTGCTTTCTTAATTAAGGTGATCTCCTAGTTTCTCTGTAAGCAAGAGTACCTTGTTTTCCAACTTTCCTTCTCATCTACTTCTAAAAGTTCGCTTAATGGTCTCAGGTTCTCTAGATGCTTCTTATTTTGAAGAAAACTTAACCTTTTCCCAGACAAAGAAGCTGAGTCCAGCCTGGACAAAACACACACCATTGGCAGTGTCCTCTGACACTTATGCACTGGAAAAATGCTTCTCATCTCGAAGTCTGGAAGCAAGGAGAAGTCTAGAGCCGAACTGGAGCTCCAGGTCTTCAGGAGGAACCTATATCTCACAAGGAAAGCCAACCAGACCAATGCAGGAACGAGTTCGCCTGGGTTCACAGGGAATGCTTCCTGGAATAATAAAGAGAGCAGATTTGATGATTAGTTCATGGGTATCTTCAACCTTCCCCCAACAGAAAGGAAGCCCCCACAACTGTAAGCACACACAAACAAACATGTACACATTCTACACACAGTTATGCTCACAAATCATAAACTCGTGCATACAAAACACCCAAGGAATGCTGTTAGAGATCCCTCAAATATGTCCCCTTGGTAATTTTCACGCTTTCACATACATATGCATACAATTGCACAGTATTCACTTTCAGTATTGTACAGCAGTCACTGCCTGCAATTTGGTAGGGCACTGGGTTTTCTAATAACTAATGCTGTACCTACAATGTACCCCCTCCTGCCTGGAGCTCCCCACTCCCACCCCACCCTCATCACCACCTGATTTGGCTGAGGGGTGATGAGGGGCTGACTCCACGTGTTTGGGACATCCTGCTCTCAGCTCTGTCTCTCTGTCCTATCTCTTGACACTAGCTATTCAGCTGTAACCATTTGCACATGTTAATGTCTTATTTGTTTCCCTTCTTAGGTCTTTTAAACATGTATGTTTGTCCTAAATACTGACCTGTGGCAGAAACCACATCTCTCAAATTAGGCCAGGAGGCCTGAGGCTCCCCAGGGTGCAGATTGTTTGTCTTCCACCAGACTTGAGACCCCTGGTGATGATGTGCCTGTCAACCAACTTAAGCTGGAGGCTGCAAGAAGGCTGGGGTCTTCACTCCCATTGCACTGGCACTCTCTGTCTGGCCCACACCAGGTCTTGGCCCACAGGGGATGCTCTGCAGGCAGCATGAGACTGCCTGAGGCTAGTGGAGTGACGGGCCTCCTTCTCTTAAGTACTGCTGTACTGGCCATCCTCTTTTCAGCACACAGAGAGGCAGCTGTCACAGACCTAGCCCTACTTGTTCTCCATCACCACGTCTGGAGGTGCAGGACTGCATAACCTCATTTGCACTCAGCTGTCCATGTAAGTCCAGTGTCAGAAGCATTGGGAGAACCCCTTGGATGCTCCTAAACCTCACCTACCTGCTGGTTGATGACTGTTTTTTCTTCTACCACTTAAGATACAGGGGGAAAGTCTCCCTTGGAGGGTGTCACACTGACTCTGATATTATCTCCCTAACAGATCAGCTCTCATCCTGGAGCTTCTTTGTGGGGAGGACTGAATATGAGAGCTCTGGGGGTCTGGTCTTGGTGACGGTGATGGTGAAAAGCCTCCGGGGAAGGAAGGGGGAGCCACAGATGAGAGGCCCAAACTGAACTCCCAAACTGTATCTGTATTACTCAAGGTTTGCCAGAGAAACCTAACCAATGGGATAGATGAATGGATGAGTGGATAGATGATTGATAGATAGAGAGAGAGAGAGAGAGAGAGAGAGAGAGATAGATGATACAGGTGATAGATTAGATAGATAGAAGATGGATAGATGATATAGATGATAGATAATATAGATGATAGTTAGAGAGATGATAGATGATAGAAAGATAGATAGATAGATAGATAGATAGATAGATAGATAGATAGATAGATAGATAGATAGATTGGAGTGTATTTATTATGAGAATTGGCTCACATGATTATTGAGTCAGAGAAGTCCCATGATATGCTGTTGGCAAGCTGGAAAACCAGGAAACCCAGTGGTATAATTCAGTGTGAGGCCAAAGGTCTGAGAAACTCAGGGGAAGCTGGGGGCACTGGTATAAGTCCCAAATCCTGAAGGCCCAAGAACATGGAGTTCTAACGTCCAAGGGCAGAATATAGATGTCCCAGCTCAAACAGCGACAGCAAATCCACCTTTCCTCTGTCTTTTTGTTCTGTCTGGCCCTCAGTGGATTATATAATGCCCATCTACATTGGTGAGGCCAAATTTTCTTTACTCAATCCACTGACTTAAATGCAAATTGTTCCAGAAACAACCTCACATGCATACTGATAAATAATGTTTTGTCATCTAAGTATGTCTTAACCCAGTCAAGTTGACGTCTAAAGTTAACCATCGTGATGTCCTAGGCACCTTGGTTCTTGCACTTTTTTCTTTTCTTTGTTGTCTCTCCTCTACTCACCACTTTCTCCCCTACAGTCCACCTAAAGTAAAGTAAAGACTATCTAGAACATACAAGTTTGTAGAGGCAAGCAAGATCAACTGTTGTTTCAAGAAGAGGTTCAGCCTCCTAGACAGACAGCTAAGAGCAGTTAGAACATATAGACCAGAGTGGCCTTGGCTGTCCTTCTTGGCCAGGACATCAGCATCCCCTTCTTCAGTGCTCCCATACCACTTTTACGTTGCTATCACAGCAACTCAGACAGGGAATTGGAGGTGGCTGTTGACCAACACCTCTGGTAGATGGCAAACCACTTAAGTAGAAACTGGGTTTCATTTCTCTTCATATTCCAAGCACTCAGCACAGAATCCAACATGGTAAGCACTCACAAGTACTCATATAAGCACTATGAACAGGGAGGAACTTTTATGGGTCAGGTTCCCCAGAACACAGGCTCTGAGATTAAAACTGATAGCAGAAATTCGTTGGAGAGTGTTTTTGGAATCCACAAGTTCCCCCATCAGGGAGTGAGAGAAGGAGGACTGGGCAAAGGGAGCAGCTGAATTTCAATACAGTGACTACAGGGAGCTCTGGAAGTGAGAGGGCCCTTCAGAATTATCTTGTCTTCATACATCTTCATCCACCACTCTCTACACGGCGGGCCAGTGCACCAGCTGGGGAAAGGAGTGCTTTCATGCTGGACAGGGGGTCTGGGGCACCATGGCATCCATCACAGGAAACTTGATGGAATATCAATATTTCAGAAGTGTAAAGAAAGGTACTAGTGGAAGAGCCATGGGACCCAAGTCAGGAGCCCTGCGCATTAGTCCACACATGTTTTCTGATCTTGGGCAAGTCATCGAGCCTCTCTAGCCTCTGGCTTATTTTATGCTAGCTGCACATTAAAATCTCCTGAGAAGTTTTTTAAAACGACTAACTCTGGTCCCCACCTCATACCAGTTGAATCAGGGTCTCAAAGGGTGAGTATCTAGGCATCAGTGTTTTTAAAAACTTCCTGGTGATTTTAATAAGCAGCCAAGTTGGAAAACCAGTAGAAAATAGATGGGCCTTAGAGCCTCCCCTAGGTGATTCCTAATGTTGATGGTACTGGATTTCTAGTGTCTATGCTCTGTGGCCAAGAGCTGGCTCCTCTATGAAGAGAAGGACATACATGACTTCTGGTTGCAGAAGCTTCCCCAGATTTACTCGTTGTTACGTCTCAATGGTACCCTCCAAATTTTGTATGTTGAAGTCCTTACCCCTTTCTAGTACCTTGAAATGTGACTATATTTGTAGATAGGACCTTTAATTAAGTTAAAATGGGGTCATGAAAGTGGCTCCTAATCTAATATAATGGATGTCCTTATAAGAAGAGGACATAGTTATGTACAGAAGGATGACCATGTGAAGACACAGAGAGAAGATGGCCATCTACAAGCCAAGGAGAGAGGCCTCAGAAGAAATCAACCTGCCAACTTCTTGATAGCTGACATCCAGCCTCGAGAATGGTGAGAAAATATATTTCTGTTGTTTAAACCACCCATTCTGTGGTACTTGTTACAGCAGCCCTAGCAAACTAACAGAGTCCTCAACTCCAAACCCCTCTGCTTTCTCTCAATTTCTCTCCCCAGTTTATTCTTTCACTTCTCCCAGAGACCAAAGTTCATAAACACCCTCAAAGTCTCAGCTCAAATGCTGATATCACAGGACAGAGCTTAGGAAACTCTCACCCTTGTGAAAAGTCAGTGAAAGCAACTGCAGAACTGTTCCCCTGGTGTTCTCTCACCTTTCCCTCCAGTCCATCAGCGAAGAAAGTTGATTAAAGTCCTTCAGAATAGCCAGCCCATTGGACCCATTCTCAGAAAACTCATTGAGGAATTTATGAGGAAAACAGGGCAGTCATAAGAGAAGTTCTTTTCTGTGTGGAGTGGTGGTGTTATTCAGAGTTGAGGAAAGCCAGCCTGCCCATAATAATCCTCCTACCAGCCTCTGGCCAGTTCCTGAAATTCAACCATCCAGGAGATTCTCATATTAGTCAAGACCTCTGCTAAAATGCCAATGCCAAAAAGATGGAAAAACAAAGCCATTATATGCTGTTTATACTTTAGGCTCAATTTGCTATTGAAGTTGTGTCCTATGCGTTGGTTTGATTAATGGTTGTTAAGAGAGAATTAAGGCATTAGTTACTTCGAAGAAAAAGCTGGACTTATAGAAGGCCTGTTGCCTGCAAAAGCTGCCTGCTTGACAGCATTGGCCACTATTTCCTTTCTTATTTCACCATAAGTCCCCCAGCAAATAATCAGGTAGTGTTTCCCAGACTGCATTTGCACTGAGCAATCTTTGACAAGCATTCCTAGGTTTCTCAGTTATGCTCAAAAGGAGGCTAATCAATTTGTCCAAATACATATCATAAATACGAACTGTTTTAAAAGCAAAGGGGAATGGAAGGAACTTCTAGTCAATCATCTTCCACTGTAAATAAATACTGGTTTCCAATCAATTCCCTCAATGACCTAAAAAGTCCTGTAGACACAGCAATGTATTTCCTGGGCAGAGTTTCCCCCTAAGAATGCAATCTCCTAACCCATTCCTTTGCATAAACAGGAATAAGTGTGAAAAATAAAAATGCTCTGAACAACAGATGCAATTATTTTAGGTTCTTTCCTACAGGAAAAGAAAACATCACCCTGCTATAATCTTCTCTTTACTTCCCTCCCTCATTCTCTCCTCTTCTACCCACTGTTTAATGAGCCCCAGAATTTTCCTCCAGAGAACTTTTCCCATCATATAACACAACCTTGGAAATAAACACTGGCTCCAGTTGGATGGCCTCAAAAAACAGGGTGGGCCTGAAGAGAATGCATTCACTGTAAGGGAATAGAGCATGTCTGTGCATTGGATAAGGTTGGATGCTTTCTGCTTTTTTCCATTCCCTTATTCAGGCAGTTCCCACATTTAAGAAAACACTCTGAGACTGATGTTCAGCCTTGCCCTAGAATTTGGTCAACACAGAGCTTAGAGAGGGAGTGTTTCAGAAGTCTATTACAAGACCCTGGGACTCATCACCGTGAGCTTTAGTTAGTATGAACCAGACTTTTGAGCTCCAAGAGCTCTCTTGCCTGATTCTGGCCATTGCCTTCTTGCCTTGCTCCCATGAGTGAATCCCTGTCTTAATCATCAATCTAGTATCCAGACCCTCCCTGCTCCAGACTCCAGTGGTCAGCCATGAGATGGCCCTTGTGTTGACTAACCCCATGCTTGCCTACTGAGTTTGCCTAAGTCAGCTCCCTGCTGTGTTCCTCAATTTCATGCAGCCCATTGTTAGGGCTGTACTCTGCAGAGATGCAGTAGAAGGAAGCTGTTAAAGGCATGAACCGTGCAATCAGCTAGCCTGGGGTGAGGTCCCAGTACCATTTACTAGCTGTGTTACCTGGGAATGTTCACTCTGCCTTGACTTCCTCATCTGTAAAGAAAAGACTTCCTCATCTGTAAAAGAAAGATGAGTACCACCTGCCTCACAGGTCGGCAGAGAGGAGGAAAGGAGCTGGCACATGCAGAGTGCCAAGAATAGTGCATGACACACAAACACACGTGGGGACTGTGAGCTTCCTCACAGTGGTTTCCCCTTGGGCTGCTTGCTTGAGCAGCCACACCCTCTGAACACCACATTTTTCATTTACTGGAGTGTGCTCCCCACAGTATCTGCTATACACATATGGGCCCATCTAATTCCAGGGCCCACTAAGATGCTATAAACAGCAAAGAACACACAACATCTCAGCCAGAAAGCAGTTATTGAGCACTTACTATGTGCCAAGCACTATACTGGATGTGGGGTATGCAATTAATAATTTATATTCTCTCACCTACTTAAGGAGCCGGGGGTCTAATACATTTATAGAATGTCCCTAAGATCAATGGAAATTAATAGGAAAAATAATCTTTGCGTCCCCCTGACATGTCATGTGACTACTGCATACAGTTAGATTCCCCAGAAAGCTTGATGCTTTTGTTTTACAGGACTGAGTTCTCTGGGTTGGATGAGATTCGGGGAACGGAATCACCTATCTCAGCATCCCATGAAGACTGACATTTTCTGGACTGTGGGGTGAATGGATCTCCAGGGAAGAGACTCTGGGGAAGAGGCCCTTTGGCAGTTTTCCAGTTCTTAGATATAAAGCCCTTGCCACCATCAGAGGATTGTGTTTACTGTGGCTATCCTGGGAGACACAATAGGTTTATAAAATTAGAAAACCATTCAGGTCGGTGATCCCCGCCCCTTCTCTACTTCATTCCATCACTATCTCTATCACTCCAACCCTTAGGAATCCAATATGTTCATATGCATTCATGCTTGTTTTCATCCTCCCTATTAGGAATCAAAGGTGTTGCGGCAAGCATACTCTGTGGAGACAGATCAGAATGCATTTCCTGTGCTGAGGCCTTCAGCCAGCACCAACTGAGGACAACTCAGGGTCCCAGTGAGGAGCAGGGTCCATGCCAACCTTCATAGCCCACAGGCAGGGGGGGCACCTACATTGGTTGCCTTGGCAGAGAAATTCCACTGTACATGAAGGGATGAGGTTCTGGGACTGCAGCATGTCAGTCAGCACGGCCCTATAGGACTGCCTATTTACTGCAATAATCATGTTTCCCATAGAGCCCTGGGAGCCCCAAGGCAGAAGGTAGGGTAGTTCTAGAAGCCTTCCCAGAAAAAAACAATGCATAAATTAGACTTAAGGAGGGTCCCAATGAGGGTGATGTTTAACCCAAATGATATAATGTTTAAGCCAAGCAAGAAAAATACCTCAAGCAGCCTTTTACACAGCCAAGACAGAATGATGGGCAGAAGCACAGAGCAGGGAGGACTTGCTGGCAGCCCTAAGCCTTGCCACCAGGCACACTGCAAGGATATTTAAGATGGCTGTGCAAACAGACTATGTAAACTGAATGAAAAATCAGAACCTGAGGCACAGGGTGCCCTTTAGGAAGCAGTTTCCCAGGCCTCAGCCTCTAGGGATTTCCCAGTGTGACATCAGAGACCTAAGTGGTCAGTGTGTCCTTCCTGCCTTCCCCTCCTCCAACCTGCCTCTCAGCCCCCAGGAGTTGCCACCAGGTGGGTTCCTTTCCTGGGTCTACTTCCGCAAGATGAGTTTTCAGGAGACAACACGGAGGCCTGAAAGACCGAGCATGTCAACTTTTCCTTCTTTGTCTTTTAACATCACATTAAAATACGCCTGTCCCTGGGAAGCCTGTTTATCCAGCAGCAGCATCAAAAAGTCATTTCCCTATTTCCCTAATGCTTTTTCTGAGACACATAGTAGCTCACAGGAACTAAAGCCGGAGCTCTTCCTCCTTCTTTTTGGGATCTTTGTGTTCATGGCATCAGCATCACAGAGACTAACAGAAACATAGGGTCCCTCCAGGTGCCCTGAGGCTGCCCCTCCCCACAACACACACACACACGCACACACACACGCACGCACACATGCATGCACGCACCACTGATGGTTTCTTAATGAGTCCGTCCTTCCTTTTCCTCTCCCTCCTTCCCTCCTCCCTTCTTCCCAGCACTCTTTTATGTGTGACTGTCACTCTCATCATGGTGTATGACAAGTGCCCCTTCACTTGCTGGACTCCCCTACAGATGGCCACAAGCCCCGAGAGAGTGGCACACAAAGCTGCCCGGTATAGATGCTCGATCAGTGTCAATCGCTTGTTGCCTTCACTCACCCATCTTCTTCTCAAGGAGATCTTCTTCCTGAAAAAATGGAATCCAGTTTCATCACTTCAGCCTCCTAAGACCTCCCAAGCACTAGTTAGAGAGTTTATCCCTTTCACTATATTAGTTTGCTTTGCCTCTCTCCCTTTTAGGATCGTATCCCCACATCTAGCACAGAGCCAGCTCATGGTGAGAGTTCAGTATTTGTGGGATGAATGAATGAGTGAGTTAATGTGTCTTCCATGGCAAGTGGGCCCCAAGAGAGCAGGGGCACCATTTCACTTTGGTCTTGACCTGCTTTCAGTACTCCTTACGTAATTCTACACATAAAGACACTCGACCACAGTAGCTAATGGTACTTGCAAAAGCAATTTGGATGTGTTTGAGGGATGCCTGTATTTTGTCCTCTTTACCTCTTCAAATCTCACCTATTCCTGTCCTAGTCTGTTCCCCACCTAGAGAGGCCAGATCACCCTCCTTACCCTCCCTCAGCACTGCCTGGGAGTCTAAGCAACACTGCCACCCTATTAAAGTACTGGGTATTTGGGCTGTTTTCCTGCACAGAGGACAGCCCCCCCCCCCCCCCAGTACAGATGTACAATCTCTACTGCCTCTTCTGACCCCCAGGAAAGAGGGCATCCAGGGCTCATGATGAACTCTGAAACTTCTGATTGACCTGACTTGAATCACAACTGCAATCCACTTCCCACAGGCCCCTTAAAGGGGCCACTTCTGAAACCTGAGAACTATGGACCTTGGCTTTCAGTGACCACAGACCCTCCCTCAACAAGGAACCAAAGGAAACTGAAGAAGTCATTGCTGTGCAGTTGGACTCCACTTTATGACAGAATTCTGTTGCACAGGAGCAATGTGTGTTTTCTAAATCAAACCAACCTATACTGCCTTCAGAAGGGCACTCCCTTTTATAGAGAGAAACCCAAATTCTGGTCACACTCAGGTTTTGTGTGTCACTAACACCTGATGGCTCTTCACTCCCCCCACCGCCATCTCCCATCTCTTCCCCAGACACCCCCACCCTTTTACTGGCTCGTCTCTCTTCTAGGGACAAAATATGCCCTCAAAGATTATGTGCTCCTTCCTGTTCTGTCCTCAGCAAGTTCTGACTCACTCTCAAACCTCCCAAACCCCTGAAATCTCCCTCAGTTCCCCAAGCAGAGTTTGTTTTTCTCTGCCCTATTCTAAAACTACACCCGATGCCACATTTTCCCATACAATCATTCATGTAGGTGTGGGAAATAAATGGACTCTAACTGCAGCCATGAAGACCTCTGCCTAAAGCAATCCTACAGGGAATTGACAAGGAAACCACCTCTCCCTCTGACATACACCCACATCACTCAGGGCTGGCAATGCTGAAGATTCTGTCCACAAGGGACAGGGAGAGGCTGGCCCTTGACCACCTGTACCTGCCACTGAGCCAGCCTGTCCTGGGGAGGCTCTCACTCACTACCACATTCACAGCCAGGCTGAGCACATACACGTCTTACCTGCATTCTGCCCAAACTGGGACATAACCAGATTCAGGGGTAAAATACGTGAAATAAGTGAAGAGGTTGGGCACTCCAGAATAGCCTGACAAAACAGGATGGTGGTGTGAGGCAACAGAGACCACCACACGGGGCCTTATTCAAGTTCATTAGGACTCTCCCAAGCTCCATGGCCAAGAGTGCAAGGCAAGAGACGCCCAGCCCACTCAAAGTTCCCCTTTCCTGCAGAGGATCCACTTCTCTGCAGTCAACACTGAAAATTATGGTGCCCTACAAAGGACATCCAGGTGTGTCCTTGCCTGATGACCTCAAGAAACCAACATGTATAATCCAATCATCAATAAGCCTGACATTTATCTTAAGAGGAAGACACCTTCACTGAGGCAGGTGGAAGGAGGGAAATCATGTTTCAATTTTTTTTAATTCAATAATTTTTAGTAAAGAAAATGTTATTTTCTCCCACTAATCCACCAATACAGTTGTCTGCTAACTCCAAATCACCTGGGGACAAGCTCTATCATGTGAATTTGGATTCGAGGAAGGAAAGCTGGGGGCTCTGGGTAGGAAACTGCCCACCACGAGGTGACAGAGCCAACAGAATACACAAGTTAATCTGATTAACTGATGCAGGCTGATATGCTGACAGCCTGGGCCTGGTGAGCCTCTCCACCGCTTCCAAGCAGGATCTGTGTTTGAGTGGGGGTGTCTAGAGGGCATCACCCACCTGATCATGATGGGATTGGGTATGAAGAGCAGAGGGCAGGACTGTCTGGTCTAGAGCACAGGCCTGGTGAGCTGCTGTGTACAGCCTCTTCCATGGCTGGGACATACAAGGTCAGCTCTAGGCCCAAGGGGGACACTCAGGGGAAGCACGCAGAAAGAACCACTTCATCCCTCTTCTCCCATTATATAGCATACGACATGCAGTTAAAATGAACCTATCAAGGTCAGCTTGATCAACACAACTGACAGTCTAACCATTAGCTCAGACAGAGAAGAAAGGGCATCCCAGATTGGGAGAATGGCCTGAGCAAAGGCTTAGATAGGGGAATAACAGCATTCTGTTCTGAGCAGACAGAAGAAAGCAGTTGATTTGGAGAAAAGGTCTACTAGGGAAAAGAAGATTGAATTTTCTTCTTGTACCTTTTTAAAAAGAAATTAAATAGAATTTACTGATCTCCCACAAAGAAGGCCAATCCTTCCCTTAAGGAGCTTAACATCTATTAGTGGGAAGAAGATAATAAACACATATAATCAGGCCAGAACATAAAAACACCACAGGACATGAGGGTGGGAGTGGAGGGCACAGTTTGAGGGGAAAATAGTTCCAAGGGAGGTCAGAAAATGCCAGCATTTAAGAGGGTCTTCATGTCAGGATCATATCAAAAACACTTTTCCAGGACTTAAGAATGCTGCACCAGGGAATAGCTTCTCTATGTTGGGCCCCCAAAGCCCGATGCACTGTGGAGAAAGCAGGAAAACGATTTTCAGGTAAGATAGGCCCAGAGTAGCTGCTTCAGTGATTCTGCAGGTGGGGACTCATAGCTCTCCTGTCTCCGTGATTTATAATAAATGCCGAGGGTGCCTGGAGCTACTCTCTGCATTGCTAAGTGTGTGTTTCATGGCTCTTTGGGGAAAAGATGGAACAATTTCAGCCCATACAGGTGAGTGGGTGGGGGGCTGTGTCATGTGCAAGGTAATAGCAGAAAGAGCTTTTCCCCTCAGCTGGCCAGCCTTTCCCTTCATCCTCCTCCTTTTGTTGACCCTTGGAACACCCCCAGCCCATATTTAGCCTCCTCAGTCAGGGGCCCAGCAGAAATGGGTAAGGAAGGAGCGCTTGTGCTCCTGGTTTCCTGGTCCCCTGCTGCTATAAAGAGGAGCCAAGCCTGGACTGGTGTCCTACTCAGTGAGGTGCAGGACCTGTCTTGGTTGGATGCTCCCAAAGAACCTTTCAGAGCCTAGAGTCAGCAATGCCCAAAGCTGACACATGTGAGTGGTGGTGCTGAGACTGCGGGATTCTTTGTCCTTTTCAGAAATCAGCTGCCTGCTTTGGCGCTTGTCTCCCTGGTCTTCAGAGATGCTCAGTAATATCAGTTCCTACATGAGAGTGGCTCTTCCCTACCTGGTCCAAATGCCTCCTCTTCTTATGTTCAGTGCATGTTCAGTCTGCAGCAAACTCCAGAAGAGGCATTTGGGCACACACAGACCTGGGTCATCTCAGCGGTGGATGTCATTTCAGCTGACTGCTCTACATTGACCTTTGGAACCTTGAGACAAATGACTGCATCTCTTTCAGTCTGTTTCCTCATCCAGAAGATGGATGTGAGTATGCCAAACTTTTCAGATAGTGTGAGTGACTGAGATCATGCACATAAAGCTCTTAGTTCAATGACTAGTGCATAAAATTAGATCTTACTTTACATCATTTACTAAAATAAGGCCCAGATGGATGAAAGACTTAATACTTTTTAAAAATAGAAGAGAATATTGAAAAACATGTTTATGATGTTGAAGATAAGGACAGTCTTCTTATAAATAGGATATAAAAGCAAAAGTCAACAAGGAACAGGGTGATATAAATGGGCTAAATCAAAATTAAGCACATGTATAGGACAAAAAACAAACAATGGATAGAAGAAATTAATGTCACCAAATATAACACAGTTTGCTGTCCAAATTATATATTTTTAAAACTTCAAAAAATAAATGAAAGTACGTTAACTCAATGAAACAACAGGCAGCAAACCAAACAGGTCATTCACAAAAGAAAAAATACCAGTAGGCAATAAATATCTACAGAGACTCAACTTTATTAGGATTAAGGAATAAGAAAAATTCAAATTAAAACCTCAATAAAATTGCATATTTTTGGCACTACTTAGATTGACAAAATTAAATTTGGTAGTATAAATGGATGGTGAAGTTGTGTTGTACAAACACTTTAAAAACGAGCAAAATGTATAAAGACACATGCACATATATATTTATTGTGGCGCTGTTCACAATAGCAAAGACTTGGAACCAACCCAAATACCCATCAATGATAGACTGAATGAAGAAAATGTGGCACATATACACCATGGAATACTATGCAGCCATAAAAAAGGATGAGTTAATGTCCTTTGCAGGGACATGGATGAAGCTGGAAACCATCATTCTCAGAAAACTACATGGGAACAGAAAACCAAACACTGCATGTTCTCACTCATAAGTGGAAGTTGAACAATGAGAACACATGGAGACAGGGAGGAGAACATCACACACTAGGGCCTTTCAGCGGGTGGCGTGCTAGGGGTGGGACAGCACTAGAAGAAATACCTAACGTAGATGACAGGGTGATGGATGCAGCAAACCACCATGGCACGCACATAGCTGTGTAACAAACGTGCACCTTCTGCACATGTACCCCAGAACTTAAAGTATAATTTAATAAATGAACAAAATGACAACCTTTGAGAAACCTTTAAGATATATTCATATATTAAGACATCTACAAGAATATTTATGGCAGCACTGGTTGTAGCAGGTAAAATTTTAAACAATGGCTAAATTAAATATGATACCCTTATAATACAGAATAGTATAAAGCTGTTAAAATGAATATGGTGTATCTCTATGTTCTAAAATAAAGTAATCTCTAAGACACAATGAGTGAAAAATGCATACATGTGTGATATCATTTATAAGACATTTATGTATATTGTATGATTTTTACAAGTACATATATGTACATATATGTGCCTTTTTAAAAATCATAGAAAGCTGCATACCAAACTGAAAATGGATAACTGCTAGGGAGCTTGGCAATGGGGGTATTCAAATGTTATTTAGTTTCCACTGTAATGTTTTAATTTTTTACAAGGAGAATGTATTCATTAATCTGTCATGTAATTAAAATAAATTTTTAATTGAACAAATAAAATGCAATAAAACCTATACCTCATTATAAACTTCAAATTCTGATCTAAGGGATGCATAATGATAACCACTAATGTTAATTGAGAGATTATCAAATGTCAGACAGATCCTGTTCTAAGTGGTTTCTATTTATGTTTTCCATGTTGATATGTTTCTATATTTCCTGTGTTTTCACCTTTATCCTCAGAACAGCACTATGAGAAGGGCTTGTTCTCAATCCTCCTGTATGGATTGGGATGCTGAAGCAATAGGGAGATGAAGTTAGTGGCTAAGGTCGCCAGCCGCAAGGCGTTGTAGAGCCAGAACTTGAACACAGGCAGGCAGTCTGGTCAGAGGAACCTGCTCTGCATTGTCCCTTAGCTCCTTCTGGGCCCACAGCAGAACATATGTGGCAGCAGTCTCTTTGCCCAGGGAATGAGCAGGCCTCCCAGCTCCAGACCCTGGACTTTCCAGAGAAGACACAGTCTGCCATCCCATGGCCTAGGCTCCCCATCTTTGCAGGTTGTGGGAGGATGGCTTGCTAAGGGTTCTGTAGAAGGTGGCAGGGGTGGTTCTTGAAGAGTAAAAAAAACTGGAGAGCCAGTACAGGCAAGTGGGACAACGAGGAAAAATAGGCCAGAAGGCCTTGAGTCAAACAGTTCTCAGCAGTGAAGAGGGCCTGAATTGGAGAGGGCTCCAAACAGCCTGGCCTCTGCCTAGTCTGAGAAACCAGATTTTCACCTCCAGCTCTTGCTGGAATGGGAGAACACACCATATTTAATCCTTCTAAATTGGACATGAATTATTCAAAGACATTAAAAAAGAAGAAGAAGAAAACCTCTCTCCTGGTAAATGTGACTCTTATGGACGCTAATATCTGATGATTAACAAGGGATAAAATGAGGCATTTGGCAGAGGGCAAGAGCAATAAGTGAAACATTTCCACTGAGACAGATCCCGCCTGACTCAGCCTCAGGGCACCAAGAACCAGGCACCTCTCTGGATTGCTGCCCATCTGACAGCCAGAGATGGCTCCCAAATGAACTTTGCTCATGGAGGTCTTCTCCCAGGGACAAACCTTTGCACAGGTGAGCAGAAGGCTGCAGCATACATATGATTTAAAAGTCATGATGATGTACTGTTGGTCTCAACTATGCCCCCACAATCAAAGAGTCCATGATTGGAAATTCCCCCGTAGACCCCACAAGGGTTGAGGCCATTGTCTCAAAAAGCCCCATAAAAGGGTACTCACTTAGGACACCAGAGAAAAGAGTTGTCCTGGGCCATTCCTTAAGGAAGTTCCCAGACTCATGGCTTTCAGAAATCCTGCATCAGAATACTAACGGGTAGCACTTACTGAGTGTCTGCTGAGTGCCATGTGTTTTGACCTATTACTTAATCTTCACTGTAATGTAAGACAATGGGTAATGTTACCCTCATTTCACAGATGAAGAAACCGAGGCATAGGGAGGTTAGATAACTTGCCCAAGATCATGTATTAATTTCTAGGTGCCAGAGGAAGGATTTGAACCCAGGGAACCTAATACCAACGGCCAGTCTGCTCTACTTCCTCTAATCATATAGGATAGTATTAAAGTGGAAACTCTAGGGCAGGACCAAGAAATCTGCATTTGAATAAGCTACACAGGTGACTCTTACACATTCAAAGTTTAGAACTTCAGAATATTGTGTGCCTTAGAAAAAACAGCTGCTTCTTTGGAACTAACTCTGTTATTTAGCTTATCTCACTCTGTAGACTTTGCACTCCTTGGAGAAACACTGTTTTCATTCTTAACACTTCCCGGCCAGCCCACCCTCCAGCCTCCTTAGCACAGTTCCAGGTGTGGAACTCAGGCAATATTTATTAGTCCAGGGAGAAAGCTCTGGACTCAAAGTCTGAAAATCAAAACGTGTATTCCAGCCCTGTTATTTAATTTGCCTAGGCAGGTCCCCGCAACAGATTTAGGCTCAGCATTCCCATATGTTCAATGGAAATAATGTCAAAAAGAGATTTTAAAATACTAATTTTTTGGCCAGGCGCTGTGGCTCATGCTTGCAATCCCAGTACTTTGGGAGGCTGAGCCGGGCAGATCACTTGAGGTCAGGAGTTCAAGACCAGCCTGGCCAACATGGTGAAACCCCACGAAAAATACAAATGTTACAAAAATTAGCCAGGTGTGATGGCACATGCCTGTAGTCTCAGCCACTCAAGACGCTAAGGCTGGTGAATCTGCCTGAGGAAAAATAATTAAAATGAAATAAAATAAAATATTATTTAAAAAAACAACTATCATTAGTTGCTTATTCTGTGATAGGTTCTGTGCTAGGACTTTTGGCATACATTGACTCTGAACCACAGGGTTCTTCAAGGTAAGTTTATTACTCCCATGTTACAGATAAAGAAACAGGATTTCAGAGAGATTGGGTTGCTTGGATAAGCCTGCACAGCCAGCAATGATGGGAAAAGCCTTCTTACCCAGATCCCTTTGATTCCACATCACACGCTCTTTCCCTGACACCACCCGGTGTGATCTGACTTTTCTCTATCCCATGGACATAATGAGAGGCAAATGAGATCATAGATATATCAGTCAGGATGGGCTGGGCTATGCTGTGATTGAAAAACAGCTCCAAATCTCAGTGGCTTAAAACAGCAAACGTTTATTTCTTGCTCTCACTACGTATCTATCAGGAGTTAGCAGGGTGTCTCTGTGCAGGGTAATCACTCAGGGACCTAGATGGAGCAGCCTCCATCCTCAGTGTTGCTCAAGAAAAGTAGCACCAAATATTGCAGGCACATAGAAAGTGTCTGTGTAGTACAAATGAGCTGTACATCACATCTAGTCATATTCCATTGACCACAAAAATGCTTGGCCAAGCCCAGAGTCAATAGGGTGGGAAAGCATGGCAAAGACAGAAAGGAAACAATAATTGTGAGTAAATATTTAATCTACATAGAAGAACATGGATGTACAGAAGGCTTTGGAAGGTGCTCAAGTGAAACAGCATGAAGCATGCTTTCTCCCATGGAGGCATGGTGGCAGGCCCCATGGCTCCAAGATGAGCCTCCACATGCTGCGAATTCATGGATATCTCCCCTGTTATCAGGAATCTAATTATTACTCTGCTTTCTGCTCAATTATTAAAGACAAGGCAGTGAAGAGCCATGAAAGAGGAGAAAAGTCTGTTTTGCAGCAATGACAAATCATATTTCATATGCATAAAGGGGAGAAATAAAAGAGCATTGCTTTTACTCTTATAATTGCAATTTCCTGCTCGTTTCCTTTTCAAATTAGTGGATATAATTGTTTGGTAATAAAATATCAGCATAATATATTAGAGGCAGAGAACAGACGGGCTTAAGGGACAGTTGCCAAGAACAGGAGGAAGAGAAAAGATTGAACAGAATCAGAGTGTTCAAAGCTTGTGGGTTTTTCATAATGTGTATACCAGGTTATTCCTGCCACTCTCTCTGCTTGACTCATAATGGAAGCAAATGAATGGTCCAGACAAATCAGTAATCTTGACCTAGCTTAAAATTCATGTTGGTCCAGTTTCAGAACAGAAAAGGAGACCGAAAGTGCAGGAGAGAGTACACGAGAGAGAGACTTCAGCAGGAAAAAATGGCTGTGATGAAGACCAACAGTTTTGAGATCATGCTTGGATTTAATACCAGCTTCACCACCCATTGGCTGTGCCACCTTGGGAATATTATTAACCTCCCTGAGCCTCCATTTGTTCATTTGTGACGTAGGAATAAAAATACTCCAGCTCAAGAGGCATTACTCCATAAAGAGCAGCTATTCATATTATTAGAAAATTAGAGTATGTGGTTGAAGCCCTGCTGAGAAGATGTAATGGACGGCAGGGTCACCTTTGGCAAAATATCAAAACTGGGGAAAATCTTCTTTGTTGCCTTTAGTTCTACCATTAGCTTCCCTTTCCTACATCCTGGTGCCCTGCTCCCCTACCTGCCCCATTTCTTCAAGGCCTACCCCATTGTCCTCAGGTCAATGTTGTCTGATGCTTACCATGGCATTAATGAATACCAAGGTGCTACCTGATAAAGAAATCCCGAAGGTGGCCGTTGTGGAGGAATGAAAGGCTCCTGGACTGGCAACATGCTGCTGCCTCCTGCAACACACTGCAGAAGCAGCCACTGTCATTAATGCCTGCCCTAATTGAGCGGTTGGACCCCATAGGCGAGCCCTAAATTGGGAGCCATGGGAGGTTAGAAATTAAACAGTAGATTTAGTCTGTAACCTCAGAAGCCTCTCAGACTAGTGTGAGGAGAAGCAGCGAAGTCTAGTGTGGAGGTTCTGAGCTCCTGGGAAGTCACCTTACCTGGCTGTGTGAGTTCAGGGACCTGGGGATCCTCTACTCCAAGGGAGAGCCCCTCCAGCTGCTCGCAGGGGCTCCCAAGCTTGACATAAGAAATGATTTCCCTATTCAAACAATGGTGAATCAGATGCCCCATGGAAAGTATCCTCCATCTACCCTGGAATTTCACTGGCTGATTCCAAGGGGAAGGAGACCACCAGTACTCTGGTGAGGAAGGTCACAATGAGGGGAAGCAGAAGGCAGAATGCTGGGGAAGAACTTCTGGGTTCATCCTTGAATGTACCCCAGGGAAGGTGAGCCATGCCAGAGAAAAGAGGTCAGTGGGACGTTGTTCCTCAAAACCAGCAATAGAGAAATTGACCCTCAGTTTTAGCAAGAGAAACTTAGTATGCATATAAAGTAGAACCTTCTGGCAAGGTAGTTCTTAGTCACTATCCCCAAAGCCACCTGAATGAAAAATGCCCCTTGTGGAGGCTTGGTGGGAGTTTTAAAACAAAGACAGTAATTTGCCTCCAGAGGGAGAGAGGCTGTAAAACAAATTCCCCAAGGGAGACATCAAGCCAATCTGTGCAAAATGGATAGGAAGGTGGGGAGAACACAGGTCCTCAAAGGGCATCTCTGTCCTGTTAGGGCCACCCTCCCGGGCTTGGCCTTGTCTTCCCTGACAAAGCTTCCTGGACTGCATCCTGGAATGCACAGGCCACAGGTAATCAGAGTCAAGGAATCAGAGTCAAGGCCACAGGTACCTTGCATCAGCATGACCCCAGAAGTTTCTTTTCAAGCTCCCACTCAATCAACTCACAAATCCCTGGCACAATTACTATGTGCCAGGAAATGTGTTAGATACTTACAAAGCATAGGATAAAAATTCTCAGAGTGCTGGACTCCAATGTAGAGGATGGTGACTCAGAGGCCCTGTCAGACTTGCCAGCACTGAATACAATCAGTACCTGTGCATTGTGAGAGCATAGAGGCCATGACTGAGCCTAGATGAGAAACCTGCACTTGCAAGGGGGTGAAGTCCAGGTGAGACACAGTTGGTTGCCAACCTCTTGAGAAATTGTCCTGGGTAGAGAGGAGCAAAGCATCTTTCCTTTTGCTGAGTTGAACCAGGCACTCTGTGTCCTTACATTCAGATACACTGTCCTCAGCAGTGAGTATAGTTATTTGCTGTGTATCTCTCATCTCTTGAGCTACCTGGGAGACTTTAACTGTCTCTCGAAATCTTGAAGAGAGTCTTGAGCGAAGTGGTGCATGACGTGTGTCAGGGGTTGGGGAGGTGGGGAGAGAGAATATATGCATATATTGGATGAACAATGATCAGTGGGATGTCTAAGTGCTTCTGCAAAATAAATGTTGTTAATCTAAGTTTACCTCTTCTCCCACGTACTGAGTATCTAAGGAGGCTTCTGGAATTGGCCAAAAACGCATATAGGCTGATAGGACAAGGTTCACATGCACATGGTGCTTATTGTAAGTGCTATATTTCATCATCTTCAGCTCCTCCCTGCAGGAGTTGCCTGGACCCTGGATGCATTTTCTCAGCCAGTCATTTCCAGCCAGAAGAATCCTTGAAGCTTGGCTCATCATCTCAGAGTGTTTGAATCTTGAATTTCAAGTAGGAAAGCAGTAGACTGCAACAAGACTAAAACTGAAAGCTTTGAACACACACTTCTGACTCCATCTCATTTCCCCACTTTCTACCATCCGCCCAAACCCTAACCTGAACCATGGAACTCATTGTCTGTATAACTGGGACTTGGGGCTACTTGACTTGTAACATCTTTATAGCTTTTAAATCTTGTCCTGGTTTTTTTAAGCCCCTTCCTATAGACTGTAAGGCCCTTGTGAGAGAGAAGCATGTGCAGCAAGATAGAATGAAATACATCCTGCTTCATTTCAGCATCATCCCTTTATGCAGAATTTACAAAGGAAAACAGATAAACATAGCTTCTCAATGTTTGGACTTCCTCAGTTGTCAGGTATTTAGGGAGGGTAGAAATATAGCATATAGATTTCCCCAGGCCTAAGGAGGGATTATCCAATGGGACCTCTTGCAGAAATTTGAAATGTATCTCTATACTTGAAAGACACAGAGGAATGTCCCCCAACTCACACCTGTGAAGGTCAAGGAGAGTGGAACCTGAGCTGACCCCCTCCTGAAAATCTACAGGGTGAAGGTGGAGTTGACCAACTGCCCCCGGTGGTAAGGGCTGCTTCGCCAGGACTGGCCTTCACTTCTAGAATGGAGGAAGAGATGCATGAGTGTTTCTCATGAACTGGATATGGGTGAGATGAGGAGACGCTGCCTGGGCCCTTCTTGGGTCCTAACTAATTGAGCTGCCTGGAGGAAGGCAGGCCATCAGCAGAAAGAGGCTGGAGTTATACCATTGAATTCACATGGCAAAGGAAGATGTCACGTGTCTAGCTGAACTAGATGGATTAGGGAATCACACACAGGTCACAAAAACCTCAGGTCGCAAGACCCAGCAGGAAACCTCTTAAGATCCCATGACAGTGTGCTTTCAAGAGAATGAATCAACTCTATCCATTGGCCACCACCAGAGACCATAATGCCCTAAGCGAAGCAGACACTACCTCATCTGCTCACTTCTCCTTCCTCCCATGCCTCCACCCTTCTGGGATTCACTACAGCAGCTGGTAACCAAGTTGGGGAGAAGATGAGCCAAGAACCAGGAAAAAAGAGAGAGTCAAAGAACCATCCCCCATCTCCCACCACAAGCTTCCAGCCAGAAGCAGTCCAAACCAGGGCAGGGAAGACATGTAATGCTAATTCCAGTTCAGAGTTTTGACCAACACATGAGACTAGATACACTATTTATTAGCTCTAGCCTGTGTTTGTGGGTTATGATAATGGCCACAGGTCTCTCTAGTGTCTACAAATTAGCTGAAAAGCCAGGAGACCTGCCAAGTTTCTTGTTGAGCATAGGGAAAATTATTCCCACTAAATAAGTTTAAACAAATGTCACTAAACAAAAATAAAGTTGCATTTTGATGATGTCTAAATCACTCACATTCAAAGTTCCATGGAACAATGCCACATTTCAAAGTTCTGGACAAAAGTCCAGCTTTTTAAAATAAATTTTTAAAAAAACACACACAGTCCTAATAGTGGGAAAAATCAGGCACCAAAGAACAAATTTAATAGGGAAAACTCAGGAAATGGTCACCAAGGCCCATTCCAAGCCTCTAATCCACCCAAGAGACCACAGCACCCAGCTCATGCATAGTCACAGAAGAGTGGCACGGACAGAAAAATGAGACCAAAATTTGTTGTGTCATTTAAAGAGATGAACAAACAAGCCAAGATGTGTGTTGACTAGGAAAGTTTACAAAAGGCAAACAAACAAATATACAAACAAAAAATCCTCTATTTTAAATATATAAAAAACGTAAAACCTCTCCATGTTCCTTAATCCAGCTGATTCCTTTCGGTGCCAGCAACTCATTAAAGGCTTCAACGGCTGCCTAAGAGTTACAAACATGGGATCTCTAAGTAGCAGAGTCTCCTTGGAAGGTTATCGGAATACAAGCCTCCACTGAAAGACATGGCCCTTCTGAAAAGTCAGGAAAGACTATGCCACACTAATAAGAATTATAAAGTATCCAGGAAGAATATGGTGTTCAGATGTTTGTACTTGGTGATCATCGTTCAAATCACTCCAAAGTTGCTCTGCCCCAGCAATGGGGTTCATAATGTCAAACTCTGAGGCTGGATGGCAACAGAAAAGAATGTTCACAGTCTATGGTAGGAAACTTCTTCTTGCCCAGCAGGCTTTGGAAAAGTGGGAATGTGGATTAGAATTAGAAGTGTGTTGACAGAAGCAGGAAGTTAGAGCCTGGGAGTTGCCCTAACACTGGCTCCCCAAGCCTCCTGCTCCCTAACACAGCTGCTCCCTCATGCTAGACCATTCTTGCACATACTGCCCCTCTGTCAGCCACAGGGTCTTTCCAGGATCCCTGCTTTCAAAGCCCTAGGCAGTCTTCTTAGCTCTCTGATTGCATCTTAGTTTAACATTCCAAGGATCTCAGCTTGCTTAAGTTTATCTAAAAGGCTTTTATATAGAATATTTTCTAGGCTGGGCACAGTGGCTCACACCTGTAATCCCAGCACTTTGGGAGGCCGAGGCAGGCAGATCACCTGAGGTCAGGAATTTGAGACCAGCCTGGCCAACATGGTGAAACCCCATCTCTACTAAAAATACAAAAATTAGCCAGGCATTGTGTCAGGTGTCTTTAATCCCAGCTACTTGGCAGGCTGAGGCAGGAGAATTGCTTGAATCCAGGAGATGGAGGTTGCAGTGAGCCGAGATTATGCTTCTATACTTCAGCCTGTGTGATGAGCAAAACTCTTTCTCAAAAAAAAAAAAAAAAAAATTGTGTGTGTGTTTGTGTGTGTGTGTGTGTGTGTGTGTGTGTGTGTGTGTATTTAACCCTGATAAAAAACCATTCTGCCTCAATTTGCAAAAAGGGAAGGAAATCTTCATAGACAAAACCAAGAAACCAACCTAAGAAGGAGGCTGGCTTGGCAGCATTGTCTGTCAATCTGTCTGCTTTAATACTACCACCAGTAGCAAAGCAGACCATTATTAAATAATTATTTTTAAGTTTCCTTTTTACCTTTTCTGACATTAAGTTAGTTAATAGAGTAGTCTCTCCTTATTCTTAGCATTAATTTCAAATAATCCTTCCTCAGGTACCAAATCCCTCCTCACCACCCCACACAAGATTTCCTTTACACACAAGAAAATGTCATCCACACACACAAGGGATTTGTGCAGTAAGTCACTATAACTCAATTTCCTTGATAATCATGTGGGAGAAAAAGGAAAAAAAAGAAAAGGAAAATGAACAGGAGGATAAATGAAAGTCTAGCTAACCTGGCAACTTGAAAGAGAAATGCAATCAATTGACTCAGAATCTGAGAGAATCAGGGGCTCTATAACTAAAGGCAAATAGACCCTGAGTAGAAAAATCATGTGGGAGGCGACGGAGAAGTGGAGAGAGGAAGGAAGAGATTTCTTTGGTACTTACCTGTATGGCATCGACTTCAAGTCGTCTTTAAGTGGAACTGACGGTATTACAAACACAATAAGCACTTCTAGACAAACTGGAATAGCAATCACTTCAGGAGCTGGGAAGCATTCACAATTTTGCTGTTGTCAACGCTTTCAGTGGCTTTAATTTTCAGTGGTAAGCACAACTTCTATATAGTGTTGTCAAACCCGCAATGAAGTTATGTCATTGAATATTAAAGGCCCAGCCTGCGGAATGCCAACACACAGATTTGAATTTCATGCTCGCTCCTAAACATCAAGACAAATATGTCTAATTTCATAAAAACCTGGCCAGCCCCAGGGAGGCTGACAATCATATCTATTGTTACCCACGTTTGCTAGAATAAAACCTGGGCCTGCTCAGTGTGTGAGGCCAAAAGGAAGCAGGGAGAAGAGGAGAGAGAGAACCAAGGACTATCAGCATAGTGAAAACTGGCTGACTTTGTACAGCACTTGTCAGACATGCAGATTCCTGGGGCACTCAGTGCCAGTGAGTCTCATCCAGCAGGAATGGATCCCTGTTTAATGAGCATCTTTAGGAAATTGTCGGCTAGGTCATGGAATGGATGTTGGGAAGCTTGCAGGAGACAGGAAGTATGACTGGAAGGGAGAAGGAAGCATATGGGCCCTCCATTACATTCCAAGGCATTTGGACTCCATCCTGAACACAGTAGCAATCCCAGTAGGATTTTAAGCACAGATGAGGTCATACTTGTTTCTTAGAAAGATTACTTTGGCTTCAAAGTAAAAATTGGATCAAGGCAAGGAAAGCTGAAAACAAATAGAACAGTTAAGACTCAAACTCCGCATGAGGCTCTAACCTGGGCAAATCTAGGAAAAATCAAAACTAGGCAGCTCTGAAATGCAATCAGAAGATCAGGACCCTTGGTGGAAGATTAGAAGTGGGGTGAGGAGCAATGAGCAGTCTGGGGTGACATCTAGGTTTCCTGCTTGGACAACTGAATAGTTAATAGTTGATGTTTATCAAGTGCTAGCTGTGTACTAGGTTCTGTCACAATATGGAGGCACAGCAAGTTATTATAAGTTGCCAGTTAGAAAGTGGGAAATGGAAGATTCAAAAGCTCAAACCCAAGTCAACTGGGTCTAGAGTTCACACTTCTAACCACTGCACCATGTTGATGGCAGAGCTTGCTCCATGATAGAGAATGATAGCTAGATTGAGATTAGGAGTTTACATAGGACAGGAGAAGAACAGAGAGAGAAAGAGCACTGTGGTATGTAGGCAGAGAGAAAGAAGGACACTACAGAGAAGTCATGTCCTGGAGATCACAAGAGGAAAGGTGTTTACCAAGATCCCATAGGAGGAGGTTTATGCTCATTTATTGCAGAAAGCAAGATAAGAACTGAAAAAGTCCTATGAGTTCAGCCACCTGGAAGCCATGGAGAATTCACCTGTATTTCCAAGAATTGGTAAGGGAAGGCTGCAAGGTGATAGGTGAATAGGAAGTAATGAGAGGGGTGGTAATCCTCAGCATGAAAGGGAAAGTAAAGAAAAATGAACTGTTCAGATTCTGGGGGCACAGAGGCAGCAAGGTGTTGAAGAAACAGGGTAGGGAGGGATGGAAACGGTGGCAAGGATATTGGAGGAGTGTGGGGAGGAGTGTGAGTGAGTCAGAGGCAGGAGTGGACAGCAAATGTCTGAAGAAGGATACGGGTCTGGAGTGACAACCTTCAGGAATGAGAGAGCATCACGAACATACAAACGGGCCACTGGGAAATGCTGAGGCCCTGGTAAGCTTGTGGCTCCATCTTTCACATGGGCAGGGGGCTTCCTTCAGCTGCGCCCACCAGCCTGAGTATGGGTGCATGGCTGAGTCCACAGCTGAGGGTTTGCAGGATGGTTTTGTGCGTATATGTCGTCAGACTGGATAAGAATATAGTGGACAGGTGCATCAATCTAAATTAGTAAGGAAACGTATGGGGAAATGGGTGGCTAGATAGATGGATGACAAGTTTCTGAGTGTAGCCCCAGAGTATATATCCCCATCAGAACAACATAAAGCAAGCAGTGAGGCTGAGCAGAAACGTACCACCCTCATTCTGACAGGGAATCCAAGGATGAGCTCACTAAGAGCTGCAAAAAGCCCTTAAATGCAAGTGGCTGTGCCTTAGAAAAGCTCAACTCTGCATCCACACTGTAGACCCTAAACCAGAGCAGCCAAGACCACTGGAGCCCAGGGTCTTAGGGAGAGTCACAAGGCCTGGGAAGCCACTTCCTGAGTTCCTTAAGTCAGAGAGTCATTACTTCTGAACAGAGCACTGGTATTTGTGTCCTTATCGCTCTTCACTTTCTCCACATGTCCTCATTGCATTCCTTCAAGATGCAGATCAAATCTTGCCTTCTAATGAAATCTCTCATGTCCCATATTGCTCTTCCTGGGTCTGACCTTCTATTGCACACAGCATTTGAGCTGCATCCCACTGGCACTCTGGTTCACATCAACCTGTAAGATTTTATATTTCATGAGTAGATGTGATATAGCTGCAAGAATAATCATGGTTTAGAGCCAAAAGAAACTTGGTTTTAAATCCTGTTCCAGCAGTATCTGGCAAGTCACTTGGTGTCCTGGGTATCAGGTTTCTTTGTTTCTAAAGTAGTGGTTGTAATACTAACATTGCAAGACCCTGTGAGAATTAGGAACATTTGCATACAGTCTACTATATGCCGCCATGCCTAACACATATTAGGTGCTCAATAAATAAGGAAATCATTTTTTCATTATCATTAGTTGTATTGTTTTGATGGTATGTGATGTCTTATATCCCCACCCAGTCTGTGGATTTCCCAAGTCACTGCTCACACATTCTCATTTCAGCCCCTCACCTCCACTGCCTCAAGCCCACACATTGTGCCCTCATTGGCAGATGACCTTCATTTCCATCCCTGGGAGTGATATGGTAAGGTCCCCAATCAAACTGTACAACAGAAAAGGGTAAGGACAGAAACCTTCAGTAAGATAATAGGGAGAGTCCCCCATATCTATGGCCAAATCTCACCATTACCTTCAGAGAGAACTTCTCATTGAAGAGGCCCCAGAAGAAAATGCAAGGCATCCAAGATGGAGTTTTAGAAAGAATTTAATGATGGGATTAAATACAGATTTAAGGAAGCCAACAAGAGATCTCAAAGCACCCAAATATTTGTACAGCAGGGGCTGTTGCCACCCTTAGCCTGAAAGGGCAAGGGTGAGAGGAAAGATGTTACCAGAACCCAGTGAGAGCCAGAACCCTGGAAGAGGGCCCAGCTGTTAGGAGCTGCAGGTGTAGAGAAATGGTCACACCAGAACCACTGTCCAAAGCCGCAGAGCAGGGAAGAAACACCTTGACCTCGCCTTCCTTGCTGCAGCTCCAACAGCCTGCTGGTGTCTCACTGTGGTTGAAGCCAACAGGGAGTTAGATAGAGGACTGCAAAGGAGCCTGGGTGCGGGGGCGGGGGGGCGGATGTAGGATGCAAAGGTCAGCATCCCAGGGCAGAGAGCAGGTGGTAATGGGCAGAATAGGACAGTGGTGGAGCAGCAGATGTAGCATCATCAGCATAATTAGCAAAGACAAAGCGCCGATGGCCAGGGTGTTTGCAACATGCTTGTCAAAGAGTGAATATTCTCAGAAGGGGCTGGACACTTAATTGACAGGAGGTAATTGGTATCATTAAGTATTTGCTCAGTAGTTGTTGGGGACACACTAGGAAAACCAAGCACAGCCCATTCAGGAAGTCAGATGAGTGCCAGCAAGATGTGGGGATTTCTTGACCCTGCATGAAACAACAAATTAAGGGAAGATTGTGAAATGTTCTTAGCCAGTATTGGTCTCATATCCGGCAATCACCATCACATGGCAATAAAATAAACAAAGGTAAACTGAGGCCTTGCACAGAGAAGGGAAGCAGCCCTCACTGTGGCAGGCCTGAGACAATGAAATATGAGCAAACAGGTGTTAGTTAAAAGGAAAGCCCCCTAAGAATGTTGGTGAAGGGTAGTCCACTCTGGAGTCACTGGAAGCATGACACAGGCGTAGCTAGCGGCTCTGATGGCATTTGGAGACAGATTCTGATGTAGCTCACATACCAGCGGTTATTTTCTTTTTGGAAGGGAAAGCAGTCTGGGAAATAAGCTATGATGCTCAGGGGATTAACGGTGCAGCCCCCGCCGGGAGCAGGTGGTAGCTCAGCGGGCTGGAGAGGCTGTAGCCCCATATCCCTTCCCCACAACAACTGTGAGTTTTATTAAGAGATGCTCAGATTCGATGAGAGTGGGGATTATGTGGAACTCATCTCACCACCCATTCGACTCTGTTGATTGAGTTTCTTTCTCTAAGACCTTGTGATGTGAGTGCTTGGTAACACAGGCCCTAAAAACCACATCCCTGTGGTGGCTGGGCCACAAGGACTCTAAGCACAATTTCCATTTAGGCCCTGTCCCCATGAAGTCCTCCATCAAGGCGACACATAGGAGGAAGATGTTAATGGTACCAGCCCCTGCTATCTTTTCAGTTGTTGTTTTGCATCATAATACATGAAAAAGTTCTCTGAAAAGGCAAAAATAAGGGCCAAGAAATGTATCTATATATACAAATGAAAGGTAAACTTAGAGCTTCCCTCTTTAGATTATATGTATTCATAACACATATAGGTATGTATTACACATATATGTCACACACAAAAGTATACATGTACATGTATATACACAAAAACACCTCTCCTATTGGCCCTGTTCCAAGCACTATTCTCTCTCTCATGAACTATTATTCTCACTCCTGATTTTCCAGCTTATACCTTTCTTTCCTACAATCAATTTCAAACACAGGTCACATCTCACACGTGTCCGTAACCCTTAAATGGCTTCCCAATTTATTCACAGGAACAACCAAAGTCCTCCAATGGCCTACAAGCCCTCTTGATGTGGCCCCCATCAGCCCTCCTAACTCATCACCCCTGGCTCACTCTATCTCACTCCAGCCATAATGAGCTCCTTGTTAGTCTTCAAACATGCCACACCTTTAGGATTTAGCATAGTCTAGTCCCACTTCCTGGATGCTCTTCCTAGAAATACCTGAATGGTTAACTGTCTCCTCTACTTCTTTTTCAATGTTATTTCAGTGAAGCCTGCCTTGACCACCCACTTTAAAATTACTTGCACCCTAATCCTCATAGTCTCTATTATTTTCATAATGCACAACAGTCTATCATACTATTTAGTTTCTTGTTATTCGTTATCTGTCCTTCTCTAGAATATAAGTTCCATAAGGACAATGACAATCATTCACAAGTGCTCAGAAGAGTGCCTAAGATAATAAGGCACTCAATAGGTATTTGTTGAATGAATAAACGAATGAATGAATGAATGATCCAGTGCATATCAGGCTTTTCATTGCAGATCTTTATTCCTGCAACGTGCCTAGCATAGATCTTGTCACAAATTAATGCTTCTTAAGGGCTAATTAAGGATGTTATTTATTCAACAGACACTACTGAGAGCCTATTCTACCCAAAACATCATGGGAGACACTAAGAAATATAAGAAATGCAAGCTGCTTTCATAACTTTATCTAATTAGGGATGTGTTCCCCAATATCTAGCTCTTTTCTCCTTCCAGATACCTGGAAATTTTTCAACTGCTGTTAAGTGGGTGGGGTTGTGTGATTAATTGGCCAGTGAAAGATGAGCAGGAATGGTAAGTGCCACATCCAGGGTGGGTGAGTGAAACGTAAGATCTATCCAGTGATAGTGATCAAAGAGGCCCTGTGCTCCAGGGTACAGCTCCTTGATGGAAGAGACTATTTGGCTTAGATCCTTGAGTCACCACATGGAAGTCAGTTGCTTGGAAAATCACCTAGACCTGCAACTGACTTCATGTGTACAGAGTGTAAAGCTTTGTGGTGCTGAGCCACTGACATTTGGGAATCTTTTGTTCCTTCATACAGCAGCCTATCCTGGTGAGCACAGAGGCCAGGGGTGGCAGGGAATGGGGAGAGGTGGCAGCAGCATGCAGGGGCACTATGAAACTAATAAGAATGAAGACAGCTGAATGAATAGCTTTCACAAAGCTGGATATAAAAGGTGGCTAGTAAGAGATATAATCATTGAGGTATTCTTTAAAAGGTAGGAATGTTGGAGAACTGTTGGGTAGACTGGATATAAAAACCCAGAGTGTTATAAGAATGAGTAGGATTTAGATAAGCAGGAAAAAACGGAACATTGTAGTTTGAACAAATGGCTTCAAGGAAAGCATAATGATGATGATGATGATGATGATGATGATGATGAGCTATTGAGGGAATGTTCAGTCAGAATTGAAGCCCGCTGAGACTGTAAGAACAGGCCGATCAATTCACCAATCAGTGAGGCCTGACTTACAGGAGTGTCAGCACTGGGACAGGCCCCAAACAAGGAGGACATTTCACAGGAGCAAATGTTACTTAAAATTCTATTTACTCTTTTTTGTTGATATAGGGTGGCTATTTAATTAGTTTTTAGCATTGTACATTGTTTATGGTCATTGTTTCAATAGCAGTTAAAAGTAAGAAACTTTACCATACCCTTGATTTGTAGACAAAATAGCTAACTGTTCCAGATTTCTCTTCTGTTCCCTTGTCACATTTCTGATTTAACAGTGTCTCTGACCTGGTGAATTGCTTCTAAATCATATCACCAGGTTTCCTGAGATTCTGTTGTGTGGAACTTCTCCCATAAGACAACATCACTAGAGCTGAGAAAACACATCATCTCTCGTGTCTCAAGTGATCGGTTGTCTGATAACAAATGCAGTAGGCCAAACAAACATTTGTGTTATGGAAATGGCATTCCTCAATGAGGAAAATTCCATAAAATTTGTAGCTCAAGCTGAGAAGTTCACTTTGGGGTCCACCAAGACTTGTCCCTAAGCAAGCCTAGGACTTGTTCATGAACCAAACCAGACTTGGAAAGGGCTCCAGGAAAGGCCACTTCTTTTCACTTGTGGATCTCTAATTAATAAATACAAGATCATCAAATTTGGGCCATGTACAAAACCCTGTGCTGAGAGCTATTGGGGTTTAAGAGCAGACCAGGTTCTGGCCCACACTTCTCCCAGTTCAATTTGAGTACACATAATTAGTTCTTGAGGAAAGGAGGCTAACAGGGTATAACAGCAGCCACGGCATTCAGGCTCCCTTCCTGTCTGCCACCAGCCTCACAGCCTGCTTGCCCAAGCACATTTTGTGAGCCAAAAAGAGGAACAACCTCAGGAAGAACTTCCTGAGAGAATTCAAAGCACATACAACTGATAGAAAGTCAAGATTACCTAAAGTTCTAAAAATGAGACAAGGACGAGGTTGATACAAACTTAGCATATGAAGGAATGGTCTATTTCAGGAATATTCCTATTTGTGGGAATTGCTGTAAGTTGTGAGAGGATGTGCTCTTTGAAAAAGAGGCTTTCCTCAAAGCCCACCAGATTTCTCCCTTTTAGAGCTCCCATCCTTCTAGTCATTCCTAACTTCTTCTCCTATAGTAATGTGGACCCTCTGCCCTTCCAGGTCAGTCTCTCACTAGGCCAAACCCTGCACACACACACACACACAAAGAGAGAGAGAGCCCACATGGAAACACAGCACAGTAGTTAAGAGCTTGGATAGGGATGGGTGTGGTATTTATGCCTGTGATCCCAGTGCTGGGAGACCAAGGCAGAAGGATCGCTTAAGCCCAGGAGTTTGAGGTTATGATGAGCTATGTGATCACACCACTGCACTCCAGCCTGAGTGCAAGACCCTGCCTCTGAAAAAAGAGAGAGAGAATGAGTTTGTGTTGTGGAGCCAGACTGCCTGGCTCAAACCTCAGCTTTATCACTCTTTAGATATGTGACCCTAACACCAAATTACTCAATCTCCCTTTATCTTGGTGCCCTAGTCTATAAAATGGGGTTAGCTATGGTATTTACCTCCTAGGGTTCTTCTAGGAATTACATGGAGTAATATGTGTGAAATACTCAGAACAGTGCCTGACCTGTGCCTGCGTCATCTGTGGTTATTGTTGTCGTTCTGTGTGCAATTCAATTTAGTGGGCAGATAGGAGAGTCTTTGCCACTTGCTAGGGATATGGACTATAAGAGAAGTATTGTGCATTTGCCCCTCCCACTCTTTTGACCCAAGTTCTGAGGCTTCCCACTGTGACCTGTGGTGCCTGCAATGCAGAAAATAGGGATTGACAGGTGCTCTCCTCTGTTCTCTGAGCTACTGTTTCTTAAACAGTCAAGAAACACCTCAATATGGCTCAACTTAGAGCAGCTTTGGGCTTCCACTTTGCCATTGCTTATGTCTAGAGTAGGGGAAACAAGCAGCATGATGGGTCCTCACCTGTGCTCAGGGCAGAAGGGGGAAGCACCACCTGCCATCTTGTCTGGCATCCTTTATAAGAAACCCACTCACTACCCTCTTCATCTTAGCCCATCAGGAAATCTTCAAACTCTGTCCTCTTTCCCTACATACTCTCTGACCCCAGGACATTGCAGGGCATTGTATAAAAATACAATAGTTCCTAAATGGTTCAATAACACCAGCCCATCTCTGTTCACGTTTAAAACAATTCATAATTCCAGCTGATAGCCAGACCCTAGCAGCAGGTAGGGCTGGGGAGGGAACCTTCCTGAGTCATTCTCTCCCATCACAGGGCTCACAATTCAAAGAAGGGAGGTATCAGTAGTAGCTGGGCAGTCAAGAAATGCTTCTCAAAGGCAAAAGGACGTTTAACAGATGCTTGAGCAATGGCTCATAACAATATGTAAGGCTTGGTCAGAAAGGGTCAAAGTGTGCCAGACATGAGAATCGGCAAAGACAAAGATGCAACAGATATTGATGTGTACCCACACAGGATAGTGCTACCATCGTGACAACACATAAATGAGTATGCAGGGGCATAAATATACTCAGATGTATTTATTTATATTAGAGGACATTTCACACTATACAATACATCAGCCTATGTTACCTCATTTGATTTTCACAATTGATCTGTTGGATTGGCAAGGTATGATATGATTCTTCATGTCACAGGGAGGAAATTCAAGCTCAGAGAGAGAAGCAACTTGTCAAGTTCTTAAAATCAACAAGTACGAAACTTGGATGTCAACCCACAAGTTCTAATTCTAGGTTCTGTGCATTTTTCCAGATGCCCTCTCTCTTTTCCCTCACCCCTCTCCCCTCCACTCCTCTCCTCTTTTTCCTTTCTGTCCCTCATGTTTCTCTCTTTCTCTCTCTCTCTCTATCTCTCTCTCTTCCTGTCCTCTCAGCAGTCCTGTGCTTGGAGAAAGGTTTTGCAAGTAAGTCGGACTCCTAGAATAAGGCTCCTTTGTACCAGATGAGTCAGTATCTCCTTGCAAGTCTCTCTTATGAGGAATGGGCCCCAATGGTTAGAATGCTAGCCTGTCCATGTGTGCCATCTCTGGCCTGCTGCAGGGCTGGAGCTCCCATTTATATGTTCTCTTACCACTGGGGAGTCGACTGTACCTGAGGCAGAGGGGAGTCCTTCTCAGGAGACCCATCTGCTCAATCACGCCACATCAGTGACATAATATCCCAGTGTGAGAATAGGAAAAAGAACAAAAAGGGCCTGAAAAAAATATCCAGCATTCAGAGCAAAAAAAATGCCAGTATGGCTGGCTGGATTGCTTATACTGATGGAGCTAAATGCACATAGGGGCTATAACAATAAACAAACATAAAGAGAAAAAGAATTGAATCGCTGAGGAGGCAAATGTCAGGCTGCATATGTAAATGTCACTATCAGTCAGTCATTCCTGGCCACCCAACTGGACCAGCAATTGATCATATCTTAGCACAAGAGACTTGAGGAGGTGAAGAAAGATACAGCCTGGTCTCTGAGACCTCCCTTCCTCAAGTAATTTCTAGAATCTTCTTTGGTTTGGGGACTACATAGGAATCCTGGATGCAGGTGCAGGTGTCCTACCCCACCCCCCCCAATCCCCCCACCCCACACACACACATACCCCATCTAGACTTGTGCTCACCAAGAAGATCCTGTGCCAAGAACGTCTCTTCACACCAGACCCTTGTCTCTTCCAAGATGCCACCTGGAAAGACTTTGATCATCTCATCCCAATACGGGTGACTTCCAAGAAAAGAACTTCCAATGCGTTTTCCTGGATAACATATGTATGCCCATGCCTTAAGCCAAGTAATAAGACTGCAGGCAAAGCAGTCTTCCAGGGAACACCCCTCATTTCCCCACAATGTCCCAGCACAGGGAAGTACAAAACTATTAGAAGCTGTATCCTTGGCTCAACCTTCAATTGCAGTGCTAGGGAAAGGGACAGAGGGGTCCTGGACTCCCTAGTTCCCAATCCAATTTGCACTTCAGAAAACTTACGGCCTGATGTGATCTCCAGAGTTACCAGGCAGTAGCGCCATCTACTAGCAAATAAGAGTCCCAGGAGGCCTTGCTCACCCACCCCTCCTTCTACTCCTGGACTCCCAGCCCTGGCTCCTGAAAGCCCCCACACCTGGATAGATCTAGGCTTGCCCTTTCTGACTCACCTGCTCTTTTGCATATTTGCCAGTTCTTAGAGATGGGATCCCTCAGGGCCCCTCTGGGAGTCATCAAAACCTTTTGAATCGGTTTCTACCTCTCACCTTAGGAAAACAAGTACCATGCAGTCATTCCTCTGTGATGCAAATTGATTTGTGGTTTCACCCTGAACCTCTCTCAGCATCCAGAAATACCCTAGTCTAGGTGTTTAAAAAACATTCTTCCTCTCACACTCCTGCCCCATTCTCAGCTCAAGCTTTTCCACATTTTCTTCTTGCCCCTAAACTTCCCCTCTAAGTTTTTCTGGACTTTTTCCCTCTGTGCCCTGGGGGAGCTGGTACACAGCAGCAGAAAAAATTTTAGGACGGTAGTGCTGGGGCCTCTCTGGAAAATGGAATGAGGTTTACCCTGGTGGGGAGAGAACTAGGGCCTTCCCTCCAAAGGGAACAAGGAACCAAGGTAAGTAAAGGCATTGATGGCATAAATGACTTTACTGTGAGAAGGACCTAGGGCCATTAGCCTTGCTTAAACCCAAGGGTTTGAGTAGGAAGGTGGGAACATGAGATCAGAGAATAAGAATTTTCTAAACACACTGATCCTCAATGATATGGATATTACCTGGTCCTATGTGCTCTGTCTTGGAGCCCTCACTCCATCATGGGACACTCCACAGGGAAGAACTTAATGGCTAGAGGCACTTGTCATCAGAAGCACCCTAACATGAGCACCTAACCAAACACTACTTTAAACAGTGCCATTCCAGGACGCACTCTGCCTTAAGAGTTGTGTGTACATTTAAGTCTCATCTGCAAAGAAACTATTAGCTGCTCTAGGACAAGGACCAGATCTCCTTTGGCATTGCTTTTCCTCCTCACCACTGACCTCTACCCCAGTGCAGGGTTGGATGCACAGTAAGGAAGTTGCATGGGAACCATGGGAAATGCTGCACTTGTGAACAGGAGATCCAGGCTTTAGCCCTGGATCTGTTTAATTATCTGGTGACTTTGGAAAATTCACTAAAATCCTCTGAGCCTTTGCCAGCTCACCTGTAAAATGGGGCTAACAAAATATTTGGGCCACCTTATTTCTTTAATGGAAAACAAGCTTGAAAATGCCTTAAGCTGATATATGCTACTCAAATCATATATATTGCAGACCCTGGCGTTAACAGATTCTCTTACCCCATCTTTGATTGTTCTCATGAAACCCCAAATCATGACATAAGAGTAGGGTACCCGTTTGCTGGAGTCTGATTTCCATTCAGAGGCTGATACAGTAGACTAAGACAAGAGCCTGGAGAGCAAACCTGGCCGACTGCCCCACACTCATTGACCCCCACGTGTAGCAGTTCTCCACTTTGGGCAGGCACTGCCCCTCTTGCTAACAATCTGAAGGTACCATGTCAGTTCTTATTTGTGCCTCTATACCTTAATAACATATCTAGAATACCTCCAGTTGCCACTTATGCCCACCCTGGACTATCTAATTTTCCTTGGGCTCTTACAACATCCTTATAACTTGTCAGCTTACTCCTGCTTTGTCCCTGATGGACTGCTTTGAATACAGCAGCTGATATGATCCTTGAAAATCATAAGACATGTCCTTTTGTTCCTTCAAACACTCCCGTGTCTTCCCAGCCTCTCCATCATACGCAGAACCCTCGGAGGGCAGAGACTACTGCGTCCAGGACATGGAGGGCATTGAATGAGTGAGTGATCATTTTTCTGCATTTATAGATAGAGGGAATTACACCCGACTGTGTTTTTCATGCATTTGATATTCACAGAGGCCTCAGGATATAATCTCACAGATGTCAAGACTCTCCCACATTATAATAGTAAATAATCCATACATATTTAATTGTATATGGAAGAGAATTGAATGACACCTAAATCCACATTTCCAGACAATGCCCAGAATTGGTGAACAAACAAATCCAAGATTGTGCATTGAAGCATGAGGTTGGCCCATATGCAACCTAAGAGAGGATGGGGTCAGATGACAGGGTGAGAGGGAGAAGGCCACCAACAAGTACAGAGAGCCCCTGAAGCTGCTCAGGGCAGGACAGTTATCGCTACCCGTAGGGGAGGGGTGCGGCACCTGGATGACTTGCTGAGAAAATTATTTGGAGTATGTTAATTTCTTTGGGACTTCAGAGGCCCCATAACTCTTGGAGATTAATAAGAATCTGGGAAGTATCTGTCTTTGCCGGCTGCTTTCATTTGCGCAGTAATAAAGCTCTCCTTTCTTGTTTAATAAAAACAATGTGGAAACAAATGGTTCTGTGCACAGAGGAACTTTAGAGAAATGAATTCAGCGGCACGGAGGGAAGCGTTTCATCACACTGCCGGCTCCCCAAGTCTAAAACTTAAGCCATGTTTTCTTTCCCTTCTGCCCCCACCGCACTCCTACACCCCTCCCCATGTTGTGGTGCCTCTGGACTCAGCCCTGGTGCACCAGCCACATGGGCAGAACAGAAAGGGACAGGCAAGTCCCCTGCATCTGTTGACCCACACCTGTTCTGTCAACAGAAAGCCAGGGCTTGGCTCCTGAGCCTTCAGTAGCTAGAAGTGCATGAGTGAAGGCCCAGTCCTAGACTGGAAATAAATAATGATGAGGAAAAACTAGCTTTCGTGTAAAGGAAAATCTGCCTGAGAAGAGAAACAGACTGCAGAATGATTTAGTAGTCCCACAGAGACATGAATCGCTAATGGGTCCCAAGAAGAAACTGGATTCCATTGCTCACTGGTTCATTCATTATGAACAAAGGTAGGCAGACGGTCCTCATCTGACTGCCTGTGCTGCTGAGTCCAATGACCAGCTCACCAAGCCAACACTCTGGCTCAAAATAGTGTTCCTGATGCCACTCCCTTCTTTTCTCAATTGGGGACCCCTGAGCTTGTAACATAGATAGGGCATGAAAGCAACAACCTTTGCTGGAAAATTGTGTTTCCTCTTCAGGGTCCTGTATGACTACCTGGGAAATGGCAATAAGGCTGGTGAAGATCTAACCAACGTTTATGCTGGGGAGAAAGACTAGTGAAGAGCCTCCCCACTGCCAGAAAACCCAGAAAACACAGGATTTATTAACTGCCTACTATGTGCCCTGCCCTGCTGGCCACCATCCCCAGGGGGACACATGAATCACAGTAATGAATTAGAACCTCATTAAATTAGACAAGTAGGGGGTCTGGCCTATCTGCATTAATGAAGATCTGATTTATTAACTATCTTTAAAGAAATGCAGTTTTATTACTTTCAAGTGTACGCATTGATTCATATCAAGTGCCAGCAAGCTTTGCCAAGTGGAGGTCCTGACGGCCCTGCCTTAACGAAAAGATAAGATTAATTTGTAATTAACGGCATCCATTTGCATGGAAACAATTAATGGGCTAAAGCCCTCATAAAAACAGTGTAATCTATTAACTAGATTAATAATGCCCACCATACAATCTAGGATAACTTATTAGTTTTTTCCAGAAAAGGCAAAGGTCAGATCTACAGCAGTTTGGGTGCCATGCTGAGCTCAGAGAAAATTATAAAGGTGTCCAGGCTTGTTTGCATGGTCCCCAGCTCCCTCATCTCTTTTTCCTTCTGTTTCATTCAGCAGGCATTTCTTTTGGACAATTGAAATAAATTTAAAGACAGAAGTATAGGATAATTATTGACCTCAAGGAGCTTTCAGCATGTCAGGAAAGATAAGATATATACACATTAAATACTAGGGAGAAATTCAAGTGTGGGATAAAGGCAATGTACAACTAACAAATGCCAACTGTGGTTGAACCCTGATATGGTTTGGCTGTGTCCCCACCCAAAATCTCATCTTGAATTGTAATCCAAATTGTAATCCCCACATGTTGGGAGACAGACCTCATGGGGGTGCTTAGATCATGAGGGCGATTCCCCTATCCTGTTTTCATGTTAGTGAGTAACTTCTCACAAGATCTGATGGTTTTATAAGGGGCTTTTCCCCACTTCACTCTGCACTTCTCTCTCCTGATGCCATGTGAAGAAGGACGTGTTTACTTCCCCTTCCACAATCATTGTAAGTTTCCCGAGGCCTCCCGGCCGTGCCAAGCTGTGAGTCAATTAAACCTCTTTTCTTTATAAATTACCCAGTCTTGGGTACTTCTCCATAGCAGCATGAGTGGACTAATACAAACCCCTAGCTGTGCTAATTCTTGTGGGAAACCCTTGACATGTATATGTTAATAAGTACGCAACACTCAGAAACAGCCCTTGTAACTTCCTTTCCCATTCTGCACATGAAAAAATGGAGGCACTGAGTGCTCTAGGCCTTGTCTACATTCACACAGCTGAAACAATGTGAGGTAGCCTCACAATGAACCAAACATACCTCCTAGTATTTACACCACTATGTGGGCGTTGCCTCTTAAATCTGGGCTGATTTTATGGCTTGCTTTTGACCAATAAGAGTATTGCAGAAGGGGGCGAGGCATGGCGGCTCACACCTGTAATCCCAGCACTTTGGGAGGCCGAGGCAGGTGGATCACTTGAGGTCAGGAGTTTGAGACCAGCCTGGACAACATGGTGAAATCCTGTCTCTACTAAAAATACAAAAATTAGCTGGGCATGGTGGTAGGTGCCAGTAGTCCCAGCTACTTTGGAGGCTAAGGCCAGAGAATCACTTGAACCTGGGAGGCAGAGGTTGCAGTGAGCAAGATCATGCCACTGCACTCCAACCTGGGTGACTCTGTGGCTAGATCCTAAGAAGCCTTACAGTTCTGCCTAGGCCTCTTAGAATACTTGTTCTGAGGGAATTCAGCTACTGTGTAAGAAGCCAAGCTATGGTGAGACTGACATTCTCTGAGGAAGCCCAAGTTACCCCACTCAGAGGCTGCATGGGAAAAGAAAGATACCTGAACAGTCCTAGCTATTCTAGCCATCTTCCCTGAGATATGAGACATATGAGTAAAGACTCCATCCTGGACATAAGCCCAGTAGAGCTTTCAGTTGACTCCAACATCAGTCAGTTACAGTCACTGTAACCAAAGGAAAGTCCCCACTCAGGAACTACCCAGCTTAGCCCAGCTGAACTCCAGAACCATCTTTTCTCATGGTTCTGTATAACAGACAACCAGAACTAACTGGAAAGATTTGAATATGAATGTTCTAATGCCAAAATTAAAAGCTTGGTCACTGTGCCACATCAGCAGTTGGGTAGTATGGACCACTGTGTGATGAATTCATGACTTTGCCCACCTTATCTTTTCTTCTTCCCTCTTGGAGAACCCCAAACAGGTTTGCGCCTTCATTCTGATTTTCTGACCTGTGAAAATGGTGTTCAGTTTGTAAGCGTGTCTCAAAGCAGCTGTGACCCTGCCCAGCTCCCATGTATCAGCATCCATGAGACAAGTCTAAAATACTGGGGAAAGGGCAGGGCAGTCTAGACTGTGCCTGGCCTGAAGACAGTTTGCCATATTGCTGTGAAACTATCCTGAGTACCCTATTTAGACTTCCATCTCTCTGGTATGAGTCCTGGACCCTGGTCTCCACTTTTAAGCTCATACTGACCTCTCCCTGCTTCCCCTCTGAATCCATGGAGGTTGGGCTGTTGAGCTCTGCTGGTGCCTGATTCTGCTTGGGACCTAGGCATGTGTCACTCTCAGCTCAGATGAATTTGTCCAGATCAGTCTCTGGAACTTTGGGCTACACTGGTCAATCTACCAACAACAAATTCTTGCCTAATTTTTTCCTTGTGTTCTTCTGGCTTTGTGGTCTTCTGGCCTCAATAGTGCCAACCAAAGATGTTGGGACTCATGCACATTAAGGTGGACAAATAATGACAATAGCTCAAAACATTAGACTGTTGTAGCCTGCCCTCAACAAACTTGCATTTTGTCAGAATCAAAATCTGTTACTAACAAATGAAACTCTTGTTATAAAATTTCTGACATTCTTACAGTGTGGGCTAAGTACTTTGATGAGCCTCTTTTCAAAATCCCTGAACCTTCTACCAGGTTGGATGGTCACTTCCACCATGTATGTATATCACTGGCTTGATCTTCCCCTTGCTGCCTCCACCACAAAGACTTTATTGAAGTTCTTTTTCATGGCTTGAAACAACACCAGAATCTCAGTTGGAGGACGAGGCTGTAACAAAGAATAAAAATCTTTCTCCTTTTTCCTCTCAGCTGTTCACACCTCTTAGCACTGAGGGCTCTGAAAGAAAACCCCAGTTGGGAAACTTCTGTCCCAGAGATAACACGGGATAAGCAAGTATGCATAACCGAGGGTAGGTGTCTTCCTGAGGACATCTTGGCTCTGACTGTGCCTCACTGAGGAAATCACATGGCCAGGGGCAGGAGCACCAATCTAGAGCCCACACCCTGAGTGTCACTTCTGAACTCTGCGAATTCCAGCAATTTCCTTAACCTCTAAGGCTATTTTCTTCTTCTGTAAACGAGGGATATTGGTGTCTGCTGTAAAATTAAATGAGAAAACACTTTCAAAACTTTTATATATAATACTCAGTAAATGACATCTATTAGCAATAGTAGTATATACAATAGTGTGTCAGTGACAGGAATATGTTATGAGAAATGTGTCCTCAGATGATTGTGTCATTGTGCAGGCACCATAGGGTATATTTACACAAACCTACATGGTACAGTCTACTACACTTCTAGGCTACATGGGGTAGCCCATTGCTCCTAGGCAATAGACCTATGTAGTATGTTACTATACCGAATACCGCAGGCAACTTGTAGCACAATGTTAAGTATTTGTGCATCTAAACGTATCTAAACATAGAAACTATGCAGTAAAAATATAGTAAAGATTTTTAAAAGGTACACATGTATAGGGCACTTACCATGAATGAAGCTTGGAGGGCAGGAAGTTACCCTGGGTGAGTCAGTGAGTGAGTGGTGAATGGATTTGAGGGCCTAGGCCATGGCTGGACTCTACTGGTAGATTTTATATACTCAGTACACTTAGGCTACACTAAATTAATTCTTTTTCATTTTCTTCAACAATCTATTAACCATAGCTTACTGTAACTTTTTCTTGATAATCTTTTATCTTTTGACTTTTATAATAATACTTAGCTCAAAACACAAGCACATCATACACCAATACCAACATATTTTCTTTCTTTATATCTCTATTCCATAAGCTCTTTTCAATTTTAATTTTTTTTCTTTTACTTTTTAAACTTTTTTTAAAAAACTAGACACAAACACAACCATTCGCCTAGTCTTCACAGGGTCAGGATCATCAATATCACTGTCTTCCCCCTCCACATCTTGTCCTACTGGGAGGTCTTCAGGGGCAGTAACACACATGGAGCTGTCATCTCCTATGACAACAATGCCTTCTTCTCAGATACCCCCTGAAGGACCTGCCTGAGACTGTTTTATGGTTAACCTCTTCTAATAAGTAGAAGGAGTATACTCTAAGACAACAACAAAAAGCATAGTATAGTGAATACATAAACCAGTAATATAGTCATTTATTGTTATTATCAAGTATTACATTCTGTACAAACTTGAATGTACTAGACTTTATACAATTGACAGCACAGTGGGTTTGTTTGCACCAGCATCACCACAAACACATGAGTACTGCATGGCCCTATGACAAGATAAATATATATATATATTACATATTATATATATATATATATATTTTATATATATATATATATAATATATAATATATATATATATAATATATCACCCAAACCTTTGAAAGAGGTCATGACCTAGCAGGAGAAGCAAGAGATATATAAGTACGAAAATTATTTTTAAATAAAATTTTTAGCTCCATCATAATCTTTTCTTTTTAATACTTTAAGTTCTTGGGTACATGTATAGATCTTGCAGGATTGTTACACAGGTATATACATGCCATGGTGGTTTGCTGACTCCATCCCCCCAACACCTTCATTAGGTATTTCTCCCAATATTATCCTTCCCCAATATCCTCACGCTCTGCTATCCCTCCCCTAGCCCCCAACCCTTCAACAGACGTCAGTGTGTGATATTCTCCTCCCTGTGTCCATGTGTTCTCATTGTTCAACACCCACCTATGAGTGAGAACATGTGGTGTTTGGTTTTCTGTTCTTGTGTCAGTTTGCTGAGAATGATGGTTTCCAGTTTCATCCATGTCCCTGAAAAGGACATGAACTCATCTTTTTTATGGCTGCATAGTATTCCAAGGTATATATGTGCTATATTTTCTTTATACAGACTATCACTGATGGGCATTTGGGTTGGTTCCAGGTCTTTGCTATTGTAAACAGTGCCGCAGTGAACATACATGTGCATGTGTCTTTATAACAGAACGACTTATAATCCTTGGGGTATATACACCGTAATGAGATTGCTGGGTCAAATGGTATTTCTATTCCTAGATCCTTGAGGAATCGCCAAACTGTCTTCCACAATGGTTGAACTAATTTACACTCCCACTAACAGTGTAAAAGCATTCCTATTTCTCCACATCCTCTCCAGCATCTGTTGTCTCCGGATTTTTTAATGATCGCCATTCTAACTGGCATGAGATAGTATCTCAATGTGGTTTTGATTTGCATTTCTCTAATGACCAGTGATGATGAGCATTTTTCATATGTTCGTTGGCCTCATAAATGTCTGCTTTTGAAAAATGTCTGTTCATATCCTTTGCCCACTTTTCGATGTGGTTGTTTTTTTCTTGTAAATTTGTTTAAGTTCTTTGTAGATTCTAGATATTAGCCCTTGGTCAGATGGGTACCTTACAAAAATTTTTTCCCATTCTGTTGGTTGCTGGTTCACTCAAATGCTTATTTCTTTTGCTGTGCAGAAGCTGTTAAGTTTCATTAGATCTCATTGGTCTATTTTGGCTTTTGTAGTCATTGCTTTTGGTGTTTTAGTGATGAAGTCCTTGCCTATCCCTATGTCCTGGGTGGTATTGCCTAGGTTTTCTTCTAGGGTTTTTATGGTGTTAGGTCTTATGTTTAAATCTTTAATCCATCTGGAGTTAATTTTTGTATAAGGTGTAAGGAAGAGGTCCAGTTTCAACTTTCTGCACATGGCTAGCTAGTTTTCCCAACACCATTTATTGAACAGGAAATCCTTTCCCCATTACTGGTTTTTGTCTGGTTTGTCAAAGATCAGATGGCTGTAGATGTGTGGCATTATTTCTGAGGCCTCTGTTCTGTTCCATTTGTCTATGTCTCTGTTTTGGTACCAGTACCATGCTGTTTTGATTACTGTAGCCTTTTAGTATAGTTTGAAGTCAGGTAGCATGATACCTCCAGCTTTGTTCTTTTTGCTTAGGGTTGTCTTGGCTATGTGGGCTCCTTTTTGGTTCCATATGAAGTTTAAGGTGTTTTTTTCCAGTTCTGTGAAGAAGGTCAATGGTAGCCTGATGGGGATAGCTTTGAATCTATAAATTACTTTGAGCAGTTCACAATATTGTTTCTTCCTAACCATGAGCACAGAATGTTTTTCCATCTGTTTGTGTCCTCTCTTATTTCCTTGAGCAGTAGTTTATAGTTCTCCTTGATGAGGTCCTTCACATCCTTTGTTAGTTGTATTCCTAGGTATTTTATTCTCTTTGTGGCAATTGTGAATGGGAGTTCGCTCATGATATGGCTCTCCATTTGTCTGTTATTAGTGTATGGGAATGCTTGCGATTTTTGCACAATGATTTTGTATCCTAAGACTTTGCTGAAGTAATAAAGGGTATTCAATTAGGGAAAGAGGAAGTCAAACTGTCTCTATTTGCAGATGACATGACTGTATATTTGGAAGACCCCATTGTCTCAGCCTAAAATCTTTTTTTTTTTTTTTTTTTTTTTAAATTGGGACTTGCTTTTTGACCCAGGGGGGGGTGCAGGGGCACAATATTGGGTCACTGCAACCTCAACCTCCTAGTTCAAGCAATTCTCCTCCCTCAGCTTCCTGAGTAGCTGGGATTACAGGTACCCACCACCACGCCCAGCTAATTTTTGTATTTTTAGTAGAGATGGGGTTTCACCATGTTGTCCAGGCTGGTCTTGAACTCCTGACCTCAGGTGATCCACCAGCCTCAGCCTACCAAAGTACTGGGATTACAAGTATGAGCCACCATGTCTGGCCTCCACTATAATCTAATAGGACCATCACATGTGTGGCCCATCATTGACTGTAACATCTTACAAGGCACAAAACTGTACTAGTTTTTAGATTTTTAATTGACTTATAAGTTTTCAATACTGGACCTCAAATTGTATCTCAAGATTCAATATATATAAAATAGAGTAAGAAGCTTTCTTAAGTCAGATTTTATTAAGGCCTCACAAAACCACTATCACAACCACACTTTTTAAAAAATTAAAATGAAATATGAAGCCATGCAGTAGCTTACATTATGCCAATTTTGAGTGAATTTTCTTTCAGATTTAGAAAGAGCAATGATTTTGTTAAGGCGGCACAGCTCCCTGAAAAGAGAAGGCCAGGTTTGAAGCCTATCATTTGAACTTGAACTCTAAGCCCATGCCATGCCCCTCTGCCCTGATCTTGCTAATGTAATGGTTCACCTGTCCATAAATGGGTACTTGTTTGAGGACCTACTCTCTATCAAGTTCTAGAAGAGATACAAGATAGGAAGAAAAAAATACCCAGGCCTTCTGCTGAGTAGGTCATAATCTAGCAGGAGAAACAGGGGATATATAAGCATTAAAATTATTTTTTAAATTAATTCAGAAAACATTGCTAGATTGTGTGCCAAGGTTAAGATTTATGTAAGTTCCAAAACAAAATGGGGGATATGGGGAGCCATATGTCAGGGATCCTCCAGGAAAGAATAAAACATGCAAATAAGGAGAGCTTCTTTACAGAGTTTATTACCACGGGGCAGGCAAGGTGAAGAGGAAGAGAAGAGGTCGTACAGGAACACAGGGACAGTAGCAGTGGAGCTCTGGCCAGCCTCCCACTGAAGGGAGGAGGAACAGGAGAGGCTACTGACTCAGAAAGAGAGAGAGGCTCATGTAGGGCAGACCACAGAGGAGGCAGGGACATTACAGTGGCAGGTGGAGATGATCCCACAGGAGGTAATGAAGAGAGGAAATACTTTAACCCCACTTAAATCCCTCCTTATTGGCCCAAGCATCCAGAAGCCAAGGAGCTCACATGCCCATTGACTTAATTCATACAGGGCACCCCACAGGTTAGAAGGCAGACAGCAGATGGGGAGTAGATGAGGCATAGGAGATATGAGGTATGGGGGATTCTGAATTGTGAGTGAGATCTGAGTAGATAGGGAAGGAAAGCATCACATTCAGGAGCCAGTGTTTGAAGGCAGGATGAAGGTGTGAGTAAGACCAGTGGCAGATGGTAGTTGGTGAGAAACCTGGCCAGGGCAGACTGAATGGGCTTGGTGGAGAAGAGTGGGATTTAAAGTTGGGCCAAACATTCATTTCTTGAATTACAGGTTAAATTTTCAGCACTTGGTAGAATCTCAATGAATCATTTTTAAAGAAATACATCAATCCAACCATTAAATACATGGCCATGAGAATCAGGGATGCCAAAAAGGAAAGTCTCTTTAGATCTACATGCAGGGAGGAGTGTTATAGGTGAACTGGGAGAACATGCCTGGTGTCTTTCATACATTTTCTTCTTCCTGGCCTTTAGTTTTGAAATCTCTGTCCCATTCTTCAGGTAGAGCCCAGTGAAGTGCAGGATAGTCAAATTTCCTTCAAAGAAAGTCTAATTCCAGACTTTTCTCCCTGCCCTAATCTCAAGCACCAGTCCAAGGCAAATTCTATTAGGATTACTTGTGGGGAGGGCCTCTGGATGTGGAAGGTACAGCAGGTCAGAAAAGAGCAAGGGAGGAGTTAAGCAAAAAAGCAAGGTCTCCAAACCCCAGCAGAGGCTGGCCAAGCAGATGGGCTGCTGCCATATCCCAGATCCAAACACTTCCTCTCACCCCAAACCCCACATTAACACTCATGGCTGGTGCTCTCTACTAGCAATGTAACAACAAGGAAAAAATCTACCTTGTTCATGTCGGTCACCATAGGACCTCAGGCTGATACCATTAAATACTCATGGAATGAACAAAGAGTGAATTGGAAAAAAATAGGAAAGGAGAGGTGGAAGTAGGGAAGAAAGAATTCTTAAATGGCTACTCATCAGCGGGCATGTCCTTACTGACCACCTGTGTCTCTCCAGAACAGTACAGAGTGCTGTTGAAAGACACGAGAAGAGAACACACTCCAGCTGAGGGATAAGACTGTGTCAAAAGGCAGTCACCAAGGAGAACTGTCAAAGAGCAGGCTAAACAACACAGAACTGGTCATAAATGCAGAATGAATGCAAAGAGAGCAGAGGTTAGGGGAGTGATGAATCTGAGTGGCTCAAAGGGTAGGCTATGTTTCAATAGGATGAGTAGATTGAGAAAAGTTCCCAAGTAAAGGGAACAGCATGAATGAAGACAGGAGGTCAGAATAAGCAAGGCTGGTGTCCAGAACATTGAAGAGATGGCACTGCTAACTCTCCCAATTCACATCACAAATATCGACACCTCCTGCCCCAGTACTGTGCAAAGCACGGGGGATCTGGAGACTACAGAGAATCCCTGCCCTCCAGAAGCTGCAGGGTTACTTCCAGCTCTGAAAATCTAAAAGTGATAGTAAACTAGCCAGACTTCTTACCCCAAACAAAGAAGATTCCTTTCAGAGGATTCTGGAATGACGGTAGGCTGGCTTCTACTCCAAAATCCCCAGATAAGGTCATCTTCATCCACTCTGGGACAATTTTAATCAATAGAATTTCTATTCTACAACTTAAATCATACCCACATAACATTGTTTTCGTGATGAAAACCACCAAGATTATGATCATGGCTGTCAATCTCTCCACACTCACTCCTCTCTGTGGATTCTTTCTCAGGACTCCACAAGGATGCTGGGACCACCGCCCTCTTGGAAGGACCTATGATGACAGCCTCTACCCTTTCTCAGAACAAGGCCCCAGGTCTGCTCCAGCCTTAGATGCTCCCAGGACTCTGGGCCTCTGTGTTTTGGTCATGGCGCAAAACCCATCTAAGCCTCCAGTCTGGTGGTATAGCACACATTTCTGGCCATTAAATGGCCAGAACCATCATAAGAAATGTCCATATCACAAGAACTCCCACCCACAACTGCTCTCCTTCTCTCCCTATTGACACAATCCTCTGAAAAGTGTGGGGAGTAGAAAATTGCTTTAATCAAGGACACTCTTTAAGATGCTTAAGTACAATACTGTTTAAAAATGGGCAGTTTTATATAAAGGGAAAGGGAAAAAAAGTACAGCAGGAACATACAGTAGTATATCAGATTGAATTAGTTTTTCATGCCACAACATGTAAACAAATCTGTTTAATTAGAACACCTTGTTTTTATTGCATTCTGAGCAATTTTTCAATGATGAGGAGAAAACAAGACACTGCAGAAGAGATTCTAAAATTTCCCAGGGACACCCAGAGATCTCTACTTCCCCTGAGCCCAGCTCCTGGGGGGTTCCCTTGTATTCTCCAGAAGTGCCTCTGGCACCCCATCTTCCCTGTTGCCCCCACTCCTACCACCTTCAAAATAACAACCTTCATTTATAGAGATTTCAACAAATTTTACATACAGAGGGGAGATGAGACATAGTCAATGACATGATAAAAGCTTGGAACCCCAAGAAATGAAGAGCAGGAAATCCTCAAAGCCCCCAAGCCTCCAAAAGAGAGGGGTGAGCCCTGGGCTGGAGGAAGATATCTGGTTCTGAATCTGGTGCTACAGAGGGCTCCCGGCTCACTTCCCCAGCTCAGGCCCTTGTCTCCTAAAGAGATAAGCCCACTCTATGTAGGAGAGAGCTTGACTAAGTACCCTCACAGCCCCCACACTAGGGATTCTGTGCTTCAGACCTATACACACACCTGACAGACACATGGCCAGAACATCATAAGCACTGTCCAAGTGAATATCACATGAACTCCCACCAACTGCTGGGAATGGAAAGAAATCTCAATTTCTTTCTTGGGTATGCACGTATGCACCTGGACGTTGCTCGTGACATGGCATGTTCTGGCATGATATTCACCTAGACATTCTCCTGTGCTTCAGACCTACACACACGCTTGATACATAGAGGCCTAAATCAAGGGATCAGAGAAGAATTGAGGAAACATCTGGTTGCCCCTCACCCCACTCAGGGCCCAGAGGATGCCCTGACTTCTCCACTTTCTCTGCCGTGGTTCTCTCCTCCCCAAAGTGAACACTCTCGGGTCCTTACATCCACCCACGCTTCTCTCCTCACCCCCATCATTGCACTCACACCTGCAGGGGTGTATGTGTTTGTATTTTTGGTTTCTGGTTGGTTTCCTAACAAGCAGAAGATTTAAGCTTTTAATCCATCTGTTGGGTGCAAAGCATAATATATTCTGGGAGTGGATTAGGGGACTAAATTTGGGAAATGTGTTGTCAAAATGTGGATCTGCAATGCAAGCTTATTGATGAGGGTGTCATTTGGAGTCTGAAGGCCTTTTTGGAGTCTCTGTGATGAGGGTTGAAAAGTAGTAGAGCAACAGGTGTACAGAACTCACCCTCCACAGGATGGTAGAGATGAAAACATTTCCTTTGGTGAGGGGGTACCCCAATCACTACTTTCTGGGTTCTTCTTTTTCTCTCATGTCTTCTCTCATATAGTGAGACCACACACATTTTAGGATCCCTCCCCTCCATAGTACCACCCTCAGAATACTGACTTATATTTAGTCTCACTCAGGAGGGATATCTAATAATAAAACAGAAATCTCAATTTCTTACTTGGGCATGCACATTTTAAGGATGATCAAAGTCTTATGTTCTTACGGTGGTGGGAATGTGGGCACCAATCAGCATTTTGGGGATGATACTGGGAGAGATGGAGAGAACAGGAGACCTATCTCAGGAACCCAGAAACAAGCACCTCCTGGTGGCATCTCATTCGTGTGACACCGAGGATCAGCCTGATCATTAGAACACAGATATCTTCCTGTGCATGAAAGTGGCCAAAAATAGCCTCAGTTTGTTTTGTGACTGACACTATTCCTTGCAACACCCCTCACCCCCTGTGCCATGGGCCTGAACTGAGGCAATGGGCGAACATAGCCTGGAATTCAGGAGTCAGCTGCAGACTTGGGATAGGTAAGCAGCAGGGTAACCGGCTAAGAGTGTAGGTGGGACCAAGGTATGAGGAGGTAGGGATGTGTAAGCCTAGGGAGTTATCACTTTCTCATCCAGGCAGAGCTGGTGCATCACAGAAAACCAACATAGTCCTCAGAGAAAACCAACAGCAATGTAGGAGGCCTATCCACAGCACCCCTGATTGGTAACTACTACCCTCTAGTATACTGTCTGCAGCAAGGAAGAGCTCACCACCTCCCAGGGAGGTGTATCACCCAGCTCCAGGTATGGACTGAGTAGGAAGAGGAGAGAAGACTGGCTGAAACTCACTTTTTATAGACACTAAATGCATCAGACTAGGGTGACTGGCTTCCAGCCTCCATGCTGCACATTTGATATAAAAGGCTGGGATGAAATTTCCCCATCAGACCCACTTTGGCCTTGTTCCAGCTGACTTAAAGATGGGGCTGAAATGTCATTCTGTTTGTAGGCTTCGCTTCTAGCTGACTCCATTGTCACCCATCTGCGAACTGCCGAGTGTTACCCCACCTGCTGCCCAGCTCCAGGCAAGTGCTTAGTGCACTGGACCACAGGAGAAGCCCAGTCCTTGGCCACAGAAATGTCACAACCCACAGGAGGGAGATGCAGAGAGTATATCCAGAACACAGAGAGCAGGGGAAGACAGTAGGAAGGGATTTTGATGCCAGTTCAGTAAAGCTTTTTTTAAAAAACAAAACAAAACAAATAGCAACAAAAAAAGATTGTTTAGTGGGAAGCCACGAATACAAGACCCCACACCTCCCCGTGCCACTGCACCAAACATGCTTCTGAGTAGGGTACTTCTCACCACACATTTCTCATTAAAATCCCTTAAGCTGTCGACCTGACTTAGCCCCTTCTCCCATGGTTGGTCCCATTTTGTCTCAAAATGACCTTGGTGTATTTAAAATAGAATTTGTCTTATTGCCCCAGGGACTAGGGTCAGGGAGCCCAATCCTGCTTCCTCGTGGTCCTATCAGTGCAAAAACACAGAAAGCACAGGAAATGGTTCAGGGTTCCATATTTAGAAAGTAAAAAATGTCCTGGTCCTCCCATTCCCTGAGTGGAGAGCTGATAGATGACAACAGACAAAACACTAAAGCTAACAATGGGACTGAGACTACCATGGCACTCGATGCAATTATTGGATAAGACAGAATCATAATGTAATGGATACCCCTATCTGGCTAAGGAACACCAGGAGTAAAAGTCAGAAAATCTTAGCCAGTTCCTTTGGTGGTTTCCATATCACCGTTCTTTAACCTTTTCTCTACTGCATTATCAATTTTTCACTCTTACCAGATTATTACCATCAGCACATAAACATGCCATTATGTCTGCCATTAAATAAAACTCACCTGACTGTACTCTCTCTTTATTAGCCCATTTCTTTGTTTCCCTTTGCAACAGATCTCCTCAGAGGGCCATCTACATTCTCTTAAATTTCTCCCCTCTTTTTCTCTCTTAAAACCCCTCCCATCCACTTTCACCCATGCCTCTCAACCAGACCTGTCCACTTTAGAGGAAACACTAAAGCTAACTATGGGACTGAGACTGCAGTGAGAGTCCATATTACTGTATCCACCCGCCATTTCCCAACTCTCATGCCACTTGACCTACCAGCAGCATTTGATAATGCTGGCCAACTCCCAGGACTCCACAATCTCTTTTTTTGGCAGGGGGCAGAGGAGGGGAGTCTTACTCTGTTGCCCAGGCTGGAGTGCAGTGGTATGATCTCAGCTCACTGCAGCCTCTGCCTCCTGGGTTCAAGCGACTCTCCTGCCTCAGTCTCCCAAGTGGCTGGGACTACAGGCACACACTACCTCGCCTAGCTAAATTTTCTTTTGCATTTTTAGTAGAGATGGAGTTTAACCATGTTGGCCTGGATGGTCTCAATCTCCTGACCTTGTGATCCACCTGCCTCCACCTCCCAAAGTGCTGGGATTACAGGCGTGAGCCACCACGCCCAGCCTGACTCCACACTCTCTAAATGTCCAGTGCTTTGGACTGTTCCTTGGTCCTCTTAACACTCACCGCCTTGCTGATATGACTAGTATCATACACTTTGAATGCTGTTGCAGGATCACGAATCCTGAATTCATCTCTCTGGCCTAGATTTTGCCCCTGAATCAGAGATGTGTTTCTCTGAGTGCCTATGTGATGATCACCACTTGAGTGTCTAAGAGCCCCTTCAAACTCCACATGCCCCAAACTGAGCCCCCAGTTTTTCCCCACCCTAATCCTACTCTACCCACAACCTTTCTCATCTCAGCCATTCAGCTAAAAACCTTGGAGTCATCCATGACTCCTCTTTTTCTGTCATACTCCATAGCTAAACTGCCAGTAGATTCTGTTGATGTCATCTTCAAAACACCCAAATCTGAGACCCTTACCACCTTTGCTGTCACCCGCACAAGTCTAGTTAACTCTTACATCCTTCCTGGATCATTCCTGCAGTCTCCCTTCCCTCCTTGGAGGTGTTCTTAACACAGAGGGCACAGGGATGTTTTGAAATGTAAGTTTCTTGTCATTTGATTTATTAATCAGGTCATGTGTCTGTTTAAAACCTTCTAGTGGCTCCCCTTCCAAGAGAAAACTGAAGCCCTAACAACGGCTTATGAGGCCCTCCCTCCCTATGGCCTCTTTGATCTCAACTTCTATTACTCTTCTCCTCACTCATCACCTCCAGTGACACCATCCTCCTTTCTGTGCCTCAAACACACTCTGCACCCCTACCTTAGGGCCTTTATTCTGGAGTACCCCTGGTTAGAATGTTCTTTCCCCCAGTGTCTTCTTGGCTCACTTCATCACCTCCTTTTATGCCTCTGCTCTCACCTCCTAGGGAGGCCCATCTTGACAATTTTATGTAATCCTGTGCCTGCCTGCCCCATAGGCAGTATGCCCAATCCCCTTACTTTCCTTGGCATTTCTTTCATGGCATACATCAGCATACTCTATCATTTACTTATTTTTATGGTTTTTCTTTCTTTCTTTCTTTTTTTTTTTTTGAGACTGAGTTTTACTCTTGCTGCCCAGGCTGGAATGCAATGGTGCAATCTCAGCTTACTGCAACCTCTGCCTCCCAGGTTCAAGCTATTCTCCTGCCTCAGCCTCCCAAGTAGCTGGGACTACAGGTGTGTGCCACTACACCTGGCTAATTTTATATTTTTAGTAGAGACAGTGTTTCTCCATGTTGGTCAGGCTGATCTTAAACTCCCAACTTCAAGTGATCTGCCCGCTTTGGCCTTCCAAAGTGCTGGGATTACAGGCATGAGCCACTGTGCCCAGGCTTTGTTGTTGCTTTTTTGAGATGGAATCCCACTCTGTCACCTAGGCTGGAGTGAAATTGTGTGATCTCGGCTAACTGCAACCTCCGCCTCCTGGGTTCGAGCGATTCTCCTGCCTCAGCCTCCTGAGTAGCTGGGACTACAGGCATGTGCCACCACACCTGGCTAAATTTTTGTAGTTTTAGTAGAGACAGGGTTTAACTGTGTTAGCCAGGATGGTCTTGATCTCCTGACCTCGTGATCTACCCACCTCAACCTCCCAAAGTGCTGGGATTACAGGTATGAGTCACTGCACCTGGCCCTACGGTTTTTAATATGTATCTTCCCTTGCTGGAATATAGGCTCCAAACAAACAAGAATCTTTGTTTTATCCTCAAATATATGCCAAATACCTAGGGTGGTGCCTGGCACATGGCGCTCAATAAATACACACTGAATGAGTAGACTTTCCTCTTACTACCCAAACATAGCCGATTTCACCCACTCCTCCCAGCTAACAACTCTGAATCCTGCTCTTTGGGATAACAAGTGTCAGCATTTCTGACAATAGTAGTTATAACAACAGCTATGGTAACTATAATTTATGGATTGCTTACAAGGTATACAATCTACCAACCACATGGAAGTGCTCACATTGTCCTAGATGCCATGCTAAACTTTTAACAAGAACTATGTCTCTTATTTTTTCTAATAGTTCAGTAAGGCAATGTGGTAAAATGTATTAATGAATCCAATATATTACCCCATCCCACCTGCAGCAGCCATATCCTTCAAGTGCCCGTATGGTGAAGAGAAAAGACTTCCTGTCCCCTTGACTTTGAGTGTGGCCATGTGACTTGTTGTGGCCAATGATAAATGAGTGGAAATCATAGCTTCCAGATTCAAATCCAGGACCTAAGAGGTTTTGCAAGGTTCCTCCTGCTTTCTTGTACTTCTGCCACTCCCTTGAGAAAAACAAAACCTGACTGGGGTGCTACTGTGGAGGGAGATGGAAAGACCCAAGGAGCAAGGCCACTCCAGCAAAAACCAGCCCAGATCAGGTGCCCTCACCAATCCCTAGCCACAAGTGCAGTAAAAATAGTGGCCGTTTTAAAACACTGAGCTTTAGTGGGGTTTGTAGCACAGCAATAGGTAAGTAACAGAGATATTCCCGTATCTTCCATTTTAAAGGAAAGGAAAATGATGTTTCTCAAAGGGAAGTAATCCACCCAGGGTATCACAGCTGGTGAGCAGTGAAACCAAGGTCTAGCTTGGGTCTGACCCCAGAGCCTGAGCACTAACCATTAGGTAATACCACCAACCCCATTTTTGCCTTCATTGCTCTTCTGTAGCACACATTGCTTAGACACATTCTGAAGTCCTCTCCAGATATACTCATTTATTCATTCATACTTTCAAAAAATTAAAACTAAAAAGTTGAGTACCCCATTGTGCCTGTAAATTGAACATTGCTGGAAATGCTGAGATAAGATCTGAACTATATAAACAGAAGCATAGCAGAAAAGGAGAAAACACAGAGTGTAGCTGAAGAGATGTGCCCAAAGTAAGCTGAAAACAATCACAAAGAAAGTGCTGGTGACAACTGTCATCAAGGCTCCAAGAAAGGAGACCCTGATGTGGCTTGGGGCATCCAGATTACGGCAAGGTGCTTGGGATGACTGGACAACTTCTATCCTGGGTACTGTCAGAGCACCACCCTCCCTCTTTTCCTTAGAGATACTCCTTAACCCTCATGACCTTTTGCTTCTCTCTGCTCCCAGAGTAGGACAAAAGAATCTAATATTATTAGTTACTGCCACTCAACGTTAAAAATAGACAAGCCATTTTCAGGCCTCATCAAAACAATATCACAATGAGTCACTTATTTTTCAGGATTGTGAATATCCAGAAAATATTAAAACATTCCCAAGACAGTGAGACAGTTCTCAATGTAAGCAAACGTGACTCTTTGCAAGAATTTGCAGCTTGTCTGGTGTCACATGGTTAAAAAGTGGCATAAACCAAATGAGAGTTGGAGTATTTAAGGGTGAAAGGACACAATGAGTGGGAAAAGAGCAGGTAATTAATTAACCTTGGGTAAGTTGGTTAACCTTTCTAAATCTCTGTTTCTCTATTAATAAATTGGAAATGAGAATTCATCAGGTTGTGGTGATGTTTAGGTATGTTAAAGGAAAAGAAAAAGAGCCCAAGAAGGTATTTGGCACCAATCTATGGGCAGAGATCATCATAACATCCATTCAACAAATATTCAGCCAATGTCTACGATAGCCAGGTTCTACGCTATGTCCTGGAAACACAGTGGTACATAAAATGGACCCATTTCTTCTTCATGGAGCTCACTGTCTAGTAAGGGATACAGACAAGTAAAACTAGCAGATACAATGCTGTGAGCCATGTGCTCTATTGGTCTACGTACAGTAAAAGGGGAACATTCACCAGTTTGCACAGTTTCAGACTTACACAGTTCCCAAATCTGAGGCACTTGTCAAAGCCTCAGATGAGACATCAAATGGTAATGCAAAGAACATATTCATCAGGGTCTACTCATACTGTAACAAGATGGGAAAGACCATTCCTAACATTCTGATGAAACAACCGTGGAATGGCGACTTCTAACCCAAAGGGAAATGGTCCTGCACTGGTAAAGCTCAGTGAAATTCACTGGTTGCATCCAACCAGGGCATATGAACCTGTCTCATTACATAGGATTCTTATCTGTTCCCTGTCCTCATTCTGCATTAATCCCACTCACAGATTAAATGCTTACTCCACAACCCCATGTAATCCTCATAACATCCCTGGTAAGTGAGTGGTATTTTTTATCCCCTTTTCACAGATTAATGAACCAGCACTTAGAAAAATTCAGTAACTTCCCCAGAGGTCACACAGCTTGGAATTGACAGGTAGGAACTCACAGGGCTGGGACTCAAATCCAGGAGCTCTTAAGGAGCCAGGGTCCTGCTCTCTCTCTGAATGGGCCTGTCTGGTGGGGCAAAAGGATCTCAAAAATATTTTGTAGGGTGCTCGTGCAGACTGAAGCCTATTTATAACTGCTCAGCTACCAAGAACCACAAGAACAAATTGGGGTCATAAACATGAGGACTGTGGACAATCTGTACAACTTGAGTTATTAGGGAAGACTCTGAAATAGAGTTAGGACTTCAGTTCATGCCTGGGTGAAGAAGAAAAGCACCATCCGTTTGGTAATTCTTTTGATAAAGATGCATGTTCTGTGCACTGAGCTGCAGTTCATTTCTTATTTGTCTGCTTTTGTCCTCTTTCTTAGAACATCTTAGATGCATAAAGAAAACAACCAAGCTTGCTCTATTACCATAATTACAGCATGACACGGTTGTGATTGAAGAGTAAACCACCTCAGGGGCTGGGGAAAGGAGGGACAAATGCCAAGGGAGTCCCCCGTGCCTGTAGGAGGGCAGGTCACAGGGCTTGAAAACAAAGAATGAAAGTTCTTATTACCCAGGATTCTTATCTGTTCCTTGCAACAAGCCCAGCACGATCCTAACTTAGAAACTACTTATTAGTTGATGATTCCATCTGTGCCTGGCCCTCCCAACAGGAACAGTTCTCTCTTCTCTGACCTCCCCTAACCCATTAACTATGCCTCGTTGGGGAGATTTGTTATTTTCCATTTTTTATATTTATGCATGCACAGGTTATTTCCTTGCTCAACTTTCATCTCTGTGTGGGCAGGGATGTTTCGATGTGTCTTTGGGTCCTTCATAGTCCATGGTGCAACACATATACCCACCATACACGTCAACGATATTTATTGATAAATGAAGATACAGCTCCATCCCTTGAAAAAAAAAATTGCCTTAATCATCATAATGGCTTCCTTCGAGGATCTAGATAGATGGTGGGGGGAGATGGGATGGATGTATAAACTGTTCTCAATTTATACACAAGAATGACTGGCCCTTAGAAAATCCTGTTTCTCCAAAGATCAGCTGCTAAGATCAGCTGATGAAAACCACAGGTAAGGCCTGAGAGGGACATCAAATATTTAGAGATAGAGACAAAAATGAAGGAACACCAAGCTGGGCAAACACTGCTCACCTTCCCAGCCATTGCCTGCTCCTCACCTCTCCCTGCCCCTTCTCATCATCATTGTTCATTCCCTGACCATCACCTTAGTTCGATGCTCACCACAGAGCCTTCCAGCATTTAGGTAACTTGGAAAACAGCTTATGGGAAACCCTATTCAGAAACATTTTAAGATACAGTCCAGACTGACTCAAGAATTGCATGGTATGAGTCTATGCGTGTGTTTGCGTGTGTGTGCACACATGTGCATGTACATAAACACAAAGGAAAAAAGATAAAATTATCTTATTATTATGGCTAAGACCTTTCATGAATATGAGCAAAAGAAAAATATACAAATACAAAAGATTACTAGATTTGACCACACAAATGCTAAGAAAAGTCTCTATATTTGAAAACATACTATAAACAAAGCCGGAAAATAAAAGATCAAATCAGGGGGGAATAATTTAAGCCATATAGGCTAAATAAAATATTAATAATTTATAAAGCACTATTACTAATCAATCAGAGGAAAATAGCCAATAGGAAAAATGAGCATTGGACTTAAACTAGCAAATCACTGAAAAAGAAGCCTAGATGATAAAGATATATACAGAAAAATGCTACCCTTTTAATAATTAGACAAAATCACAGTAATGCCCAAATTCTCACTTTGGTCTCTCAAACAGAAAAGGTTCTTTTGTGGCCAGTAGCAATTGGTATTGTCAAATCTGCAAATAAACATGGATTCACCCTGGGATGGGAGCAGTGAGTACAACTTGCCCCTACAAGCCATAATGACAAGACACATACAAGGTTTCTAAAATGTGTATAGCTTTTTACTAGTAATTCTAACTTTAGAAATTAATCCTGAGACTAGTCATCAATAAGCACCAAGATTTCTGCATAAAGACTTTCATCACAGTGTTCTTTGCAAGAGAATAAAAAGGAAATCTTAAATTTCCAGTAATAATATATTGAAATGTAAATATTAATAGTATATTCACATGAAAGAATGCTGTGCAACCATTCAATATTATATTTTAGAAGAACATTTAGGAATTAAGGGAACTATTTACAAAACATTGTAAGTAAAAATGTTAGGTAGTAGTCCAAACTGGCAATTTTCTATATATTTCCAGAAGGGAAATACCTGGGAAGGATATGCATGACAATGTTAAGTAGCTGTCTCAGTATGGAAGAAGTGCCAATAATTATAATTTTGTTTAATATCACTTCTTTTCTTGGAAGAGATGAACATAAGTTACACATAACCAAATGGACTTTACCCAGGTTTCAAAGTCAGCTCAAGGACCTACTTCCTCCATCAAGTCTGCTCTGACTACCACAGACCTCACTGAACTACTTATCCTTCACACTTTCATAGCCATTATTATCCATGTTATGCAATCACCCATTTGATCAGATGCTTCTTTGTACTGCTGTCTAATTATTCTGGGTTTGAAAATATTAATTCCTCCCACTAATATCTAGATCCACCTCATCCATGGCAGGTTGTATTTTCCAAGATGGCTCCAACAAGTTCTCCCATCCCACATACTCTTCTCACTGCTGACATGGACAATCCTGCTATGAACAGGTAGGGCTTATGGTCCCTGTCCTTGCATCTGTGTGCACCAGTGCCTATGGCAAAAGTGATGCTATATGAATTCTGAGGCCAGAACATAAAAAAAGGATAGTGCTTCCACCCAGTTCTCTCGGAGGTGCTCTTTCTTGGAACCCAGCTGTCACACTGTGAGGAAACCCAGACCACATGGAGAGTCCATTTGTAGGTATTCTGGCTAAGATCCCAGCTGAAGTTCCAATAAACAGCCAGCAAAAAAAAAAAAAAAAAAAAAAAAAAAAAAAAAAAAACACCAATATGCAAGTGAGAAAGGTGCTAAGCTGACTCCAAAACCATCATCTGCCTGCAAACACAATAGACCCTGTACAAGAACTGCCTAGCTGAGCCTAGTCAAGTGTGTGATCTTTGACAGATTGTAACAATAAAATAATTTCTGTATTTTAAGTCAATAAGTTTTGGAGTGATTTGTTACATGGCAATTGATAACTGGAACTTATTCACATTACCTTTTTTCTTTGCTGCCTCACAGATACCCTCTCTGGGCCACTTTCAGTCCTCAGTCCTTTAGCTTTATAAAAACTAATCCATGTATATTTATTATACAAATGAATGAATGAGAGTTCTAACCTTCACTTTATTCCTTAGATCCAAACTTGTACATGTCAAAAAGACTTCTTAGTAACTTCCTCACTTAAGAGAACCAGAAAAAAAATCCTTTTTATACAAATATTAACTTTATATTTCCTTCGGAGTAAATCTTTTCAATTATACCCTTAGCTACCCAGCATGCAGAAAAATTTTACTTATTAAAAAAAGAACAGTGCATAAAACAAAAGAACCAGTGAAGAAACTGACTTCTCTGGTTTACCCACTTCTCAGGAAGAAGCCACTGCCTAGGAAAATGAGGGCCTGCATTGGTAACCAATATGACAGTAGGATACTAATACCTTCATACCCTCAGTAAATAAAGAGGCCAACTACAAAACAGCAGCCCCAAAGAGCAAACAGACCTCTCAGTAAGTCACTATTACTATACCCTAATACATGGTGCCACCTATGTGGTGTAGTTTGACAAGCAAAGGGTCTTCTCTATACTAACCCCATACCAGATCCACTCATGGGTTAAGCATTTTCCTCTCCAGCCATTTTTGGTTTTGTGTTTTGTTTTGTTTTTGAGACAGTCTTGCTCTGCCACCCAGGCTGGGGTGCAGTGGCGCAATCTCGGCTCACTGTGACCTCTGCCTCCTGGATTCAAGCAATTCTTCTGCCTCAGCCTCCCGAGTAGCTAGGATTACAGGTGCACACCACCACACCTGGCTAATCTTTTTGCATTTTTTTTTTGCTACATATGAGAAACTGAGGAACTCAAACAAACAAACCCAAAGCCAAGAAATTGTCACAGCCAAGAGAAACCTAATGATACCTGATGACTAAATGTAACATGGACCCTGGATGGGACCCTGGAAAAGAAGAAAAACATTAAAAGAAAAATGAAGAATTCTAAATAAAGTATAGACTTTAGTTAATAATAATACATCAATATTGATCCATTAATGGTAACAAATGTACCATACTGATGTAAGATGTTAACAATAAAATAAATAGGGTGTGGAGTATACGGGAATTATATTCTGTACTATCTTTGTAATAATTCTGTAAATCTAAAAGTCATCTAAAGTAAAGTTTATTCTTAAAAAACAAGCAGAGGCCAGGTGTGCTGGCTCATGCCTATAATCCCAGCACTTAGGGAGGCTGAGGTGGGCAGATCACGAGGTCAGAAGATCGAGACCAGCCTGGACAACATGGTGACACTCCATCTCTATTAAAAATAGAAAAATTAGCCAGGCGTGGTGGCGGGTGCCTGTAATCCCAGCTATTCACAAAGCTGAGGCAGGAAAATCACTTGAACCTAGGAGGTGGAGGTTTCAGTGAGACGAGATTGAGCCAATGCACTCCAGCCTGGGCAACAAGACTGAGACTCCATCCCCCCCACCAAAAAAAAATGTTCCCCCAGGATGCAGAACCCCTGCACTGTCTCCCTGACATAGACTCTAAGCACTTTTTTTTTTTTTTTCTTAAAAAAGAGAGAAGGGTGGATCCAAGATGGCCATTTAGGAACAGCTCAGGATTGCAGCTCCCAGTGAAAGCGTAGAGGGTGAGTGGACACCACATTTTTATTGCTCACAGACTAGGAAATTCCCAGACGGAGGAGCTCCACGGGTCACCAGCATGGCTGTGTCGGCCAGCATGGCGGTGTCAGCCGGCACCACTGCTTTGACCTGCGCGGCCGCTTTGTGAGCGCCCTGGCGCAGCAGTTCTCTGTACAAAATACACTGGTCCGGGTGCCCTTTTGGCTGGTGATTGGAGCCATGGTAACTCACCCAATCATCTGTTTAAAAAGGGGACTGAACAGGTAACCAGGACAGTAGATTCCAGGGCAAAAAAAGTGCCACGAATCTCAGTGTCGCTGTTTAAGCCAGCGCAGTGAGTCACCGCATGGGAAAACATACAGATCCCAGTGCCTCTTCAACAGGCGACTGGAACACCAGCTTAAAAAAAAAAAAAAGGCTCTGAGGCAGGGAGCCAGGCGATCAGGCTTGGCTGGTCCCACCCCCACAAAAGAACAGCAATCAGAAACTCTCTGGATTGAGAGTTTCACAGCAAGCACAGCTGAACCCGGGACAGTCCAGCTCTGTGGGGGAGGGGCGTCCGCCATTACCGAGGCACTCCAAAACTATGGAGGTAGTCAGCCAATGCTGAGGCAGCCCGCCGTTGCCAAGGCAACCCACCACTACAGAGAGACTCCACCATAACAGAGGCGGGCCACCATCACCAAAGCAGTTCTAACTACACCCATATAAACAGAACTGCAGGGAAATTCACTCAGCAGCTGGGCAGAGCCCACAGCAGCTCAGCAAAGCCTCTACAGGCAGACAGTGACTAGGCTGCCTTCTTGCTGGGCAGGGCAGCTCTGAAGGTAAATAAAGAAGGCAGCAGCATAATGGAAACTCATAAATAAAGCCCTAAATCCCTGGGACAGATCACTTGGGAACAAAAAGTGGTTTATGAGTTCTGCTGCAGCAGACCTAAACGTACCTGCCCAGCAGCTCTGAATGAATGACAGAGCTCACAGCTCAGCATTTGACCTCCTATAAAGAACAGACTGTCTCCTCAAGCAGCTCCCTGACCCCTGTATATCCAAAGAGCCACCTCATAAAGGAGAGATCAGACTGACACTTGGCGGGTATCCTTCTGGGACAAAGATAGCAGAAGAAGAAAACTGGTAACAACCCTTACTGTTCTGCAGCTGCTGCAGGTGATCCCCAGGCAAGCAGGGCCTGGAGTGGACCTCAGCAGACCTATAGCAGAGGGGCCAGACTGTTAGAAGGAAAACTAAGAAACAGAAATAACCTCATCATCAACAAACAGAAGGTCCACTCAGAGGCCCAATCTGAAAGCCAGCAATTACAAAGACGACAGGTGGATAAATCCATAAAGATGGGAAGAAACCAGTACAAAAAGATGAAAACACCCGAAACCAGAACACCTCTCCTCCTACAAGGGATCACAACTCCTCACCAGTAAGGGAACAAGGTTGGATGGAGAACGAGTGTGATGAAATGAGAGAATCAGACTTCAGAAGGTGGGTAGTAAGAAGCTTCTGTGAACTAAAAGAACATGTCTAACCCAATGCAAAGAAACTAAGAACCTTGAAAAAAGATTTGACAAAATGCTAATGAGAATGGACAAAATAAAAGGAATATAAGTGAATTGATGGAGCTCAAAAACATAACATGAGAACTTCACGAAGCATGCACAAGCATCAACAGCCAAATTGACCAAGCAGAAGAAAGGATATCAGAGGTTGAAGATCAACTTAATGAAATAAAATGGGAAGGCAAGAATAGAGAAAAAAAGGGTAAAAAGGAATGAACAAAGTCTCCAAGAAATGTGGGACTATGTGAAAAGACCTAACTTACATTTGATAGGTGTACCTGAATGCGACGAAAAGAATGAATCCAACCTGGAAAATACTCTTCAGGATATTATCCAGGAAAACTTCCCCAAACTAGCAAGGCAGGCAAATATTCAAGTCCAGGGAATACAGAGAACACCACAAAGATATTCGTCAAGAAGAGCAACCACAAGGCACATAATCGTCAGATTCACCAGGGTTGAAATGAAGGAGAAAATACTAAGGGCAGCCAGAGAGAAACGTCAGGTTACCCACAAAGGGAAGCCCATCAGACTCACAGCAGATCTCTCAGCAGAAATCCTACAAACCAGAAGAGGGTGGGGGCCAATATTCAACATCCTTAAAGAAAAGAAATTTCAACCCAGAATCTCCTATCCAGCCAAACTAAGCTTCATAAGTGAAGGAAAAATAAAATCCTTTGTGAGCATGCAAGTACTCAGAGATATCGTCACCACCAGGCCAGCTTTACAAGAGCTCCTGAAAGAGGCTCTACACATACAAAGGAACAACCAGTACCAGCCACTCCAAAAATATGCCAAATGGTAAAGAGAATCAACAAAATGAAGAATCTGCATCAACTAATGGGCAAAACAGCCAGCTAGCACCAAAATCGCAGTGTCAAATTCACAAATAACAATATTAACCCTAAATGTAAATGGACTAAATGCCCCAATCAAAAGACACAGAATGGCAAATTGGATAAAAAGCCAAAACCCATTGGTGTGCTGTATCCAGGAAACCCATCTCACATGCAAGGATACACAAAGGCTCAAAATAAAGGGATGGAGGAAGATTTACCAAGCAAATGGAGAGCAAAAAACAGCAGGAGTTGCAATTCTCATCTCTGATAAATTAGACTTTAAAGCAACAAAGAACAAAAGAGACAAAGAAGGACATTACATAATGGTAAAGGAATCAATGCAACAAGAAGAGCTAATGATCCTAAATATATACACACCCAATACAGGAGCACCCAGATACATAAGGCAAGTTCTTAATGACTTACAAAGAGACTTAGACTCCCACATAATAATAGTGAGAGACTTTAACACTCCACTGTCAATATTAGACAGATCAACCAGACAGAAAATTAACAAGGATATCCAGGACTTGAACTCCGACCTGGACCAAGCAAACCTAACAGACATTTACAGAACTCTCCACCCCAAATCCACAGAATATACATTCTTCTCAGCACCACATCACACCTACTCTAAAATTGACCACATAATTGGGAGTAAATCACTCCTCAGCAAATGCAAAAGAACGGAAATCGTTAACAAACAGTCTCTCAGACCACAGTGCAATCAAGTTAGAACTCAGAATTCAAAAACTAACCCAGAACCGCACAGCTTCATGGAAACTGAACAACTTGCTCTTGAATGTTGACTGGATAAACAATGAAATGAAGACAGAAATAAAGATGTTCTTTGAAACCAATGAGAATGAAGACGCAACATACCAGAATCTCTGGGACACATTTAAAGCAGTCTCTAGAGGAAACTATATAGCAATAAGTGCCCACATGAGAAGCAAGGAGAGATCAAAAATTGATACCCTATCATCAAAACTGAAAGAGCTAGAGGAGCAAGATCAGAAAAACTCAAAGTCTAGCAGAAGACAAGAAATAGCTAAGATCAGAGCAGAACTGAAGGAGATAGAAACACAAAAAGCCCTTCAAAAAGTCAATAAATCCAGGAGCAGGTTTTTTTGAAAAGATCAACAAAATAGACCACTAGCCAGATTAATAAAAAAAAAGAGAGAGAATAACCAAATTGATGCAATAAAAAATGATAAAGGGGATATCACCACCGATTCCACAGAAATTCAAACCATCATCAGAGATTATTACAAACAATTCTATGCACATAAACTAGTAAACCTGGAAGAAATGGATAAATTCCTGGACACTTGCCTTCTCCCAAGCCTAAACCAGGAAGAAGCCGAAACCCTGAACAGACCCATAACAAGGTCTGAAGTTGAGGCAGCAATTAAAAGCTTACCACCCAAAAAAAGCCCAGGTCCAGATGGGTTTACAGCTGAATTCTACCAGACATACAAAGAGGAGCTGGTACCATTTCTTCTGAAACTATTCCAAACAATTCAAAAAGAGGGAATTCTTCCCAAATCATTTTATGACACCAACATCATCCTGATTCCAAAACCCAGCAGAGACTCAACAAGAAAAGAAAACTTCAGGTCAATATCCATGATGAACATAGACGCAAAAATCTTGAATAAAATACTGACAAGCCGATTGCAACAGCACATCAAAAAGCTTATCCACCATGATCAAGTAGGCTTCATCCCAGGGTTGCAAAGCTGGTTCAACATACTCAAGTCTATAAATGTAATTCACCACATAAACAGAACCAAAGACAAAAACCACATGATTATCTCAATTGATGCAGAGAAGGCCTTTGACAAAATTCAACAGCCCTTTATGCTAAAAACCCTCAATAAGCTAGGTATCAATGGAACGTATCTCAAAATAACAAAAGATATTTATGACAAACCAACAGCCAATATCATACTGAATGGGCAAAAACTGGAAGCATTCCCCTTGAAATCTGGCACTAGACAAGGATGCCCTCTCTCACCACTCCTATTCAATATAGTACTAGAAGTTCTAGCCAGAGCAATCAGGCAAGAAAAAGAAATAAAGGGTATTCAAATAGGAAAGGAGGAAGTCAAATTGTGTCTATTTGCAGATGACATGATTGTATATCTAGAAGACCCCATCGTCTCAGCCTCAAATCTCCTGAAACTGATAAGGAATTTCAGCAAAGTCTCAGGATACAAAATCAATGTGCAAAAATCACATGCATTCCTATACACCAATAACAGACTTAAAGAGAGCCAAACCAAGAACGAACTGCCATTCACAATTGCCACAAAGAGAATAAAATACCTAGGAATACAACTAACAAGGAACGTAAAGGACCTCTTCAAGGAGAACTACAAGCCACTGCTCAACGAAATAAGAGAGGACACAAACAGATGGAGAAACATTCCATGTTCATGGTTAAGAAGAGTCAATATCGTGAAAATGGCCATACTGCCCAAAGTAATTTACAGATTCAACACTATCCCCATCAACCTACCAATGACCTTCTTCACAGAACTGGAAAAAACCACCTTAAACTTCATATGGAACCAAAAGAGAGCCCGCATAGCCAAGTCAATTCTAAGCAAAAAGAACAAAGTTGGAGGCATCACACTACCGGACTTCAAACTATACTACAACGCTACAGTAATCAAAACAGCATGGTACTGGTATCAAAACAGAGTTATAGACCAATGGAACAGAACAGAGGTCTCGGAGGCAACACAACATATCTACAACCATCTGATCTTTGACAAACCAGACAAAAACAAGCAATGGGGAAAGGATTCCCTGTTCAATAAATGGTGTTGGGAAGACTGGCTAGCCATGTGCAGAAAGCAGATACTGGACCCCTTCCTGACACCTTACACTAAAATTAACTCCAGATGGATTAAAGACTTAAACATAAGACCTAACACCATAAAAACCCTAGAAGAAAATCTAGGCAAAACCATTCAGGACACAGGTGTAGGCAAGGACTTCATGACCAAAAAATCAAAAGCATTGACAACAAAAGCCAAAATAGACAAATGGGACCTAATCAAACTCCACAGCTTCTGCACAGCAAAAGAAACAGTCATTAGAGTGAATCAGCAACCAACAGAATGGGAAAAAATTTTGCAGTTTACCCATCTGACAAAGGGCTGATATCCAGAATTTACAAAGAACTAAAACAGGTTTACAAGAAAAAAACTAATAAGCCCATTCAAAAGTGGGCAAAGGATATGAACAGATACTTTACAAAAGAAGACATACCTGAGGCCAACAAACATATGAAAAAATGCTCATCATCACTGGTCATCAGAGAAATGCAAATCAAAACTACATTGAGATGCCATCTCACAACAGTTAGAATGGCGATCATTAAAAAATCTGAAGACAACAGATGCTGGAGAGGATGTGGAAAAATAGGAACACTTTTACACTGTTGGTGGGAGTGTAAATTAGTTCAACCATTGTGGAAGACAGTGTGGCGATTCCTCAAGGACCTAGAAATAGAAATTCCATTTGACCCAGCAATCCCATTACTGGGTATATATCCAAAGGATTATAAATCGTTCTACTATAAGGACATGTGCACACGGATGTTCATTGCAGCACTGTTTACAATAGCAAAGACCTGGAACCAACCCAAATGCCCATCGATGATAGACTGGACAGGGAAAATGTGGCACATATACACCATGGAATATTATGTAGCCATCAAAAACGATGAGTTTGTGTCCTTTGTAGGGACATGGATGAACCTGGAAACCATCATTCTCAGCAAACTGACAGAAGAGCAGAAGATCAAACACCGCATGTTCTCACTCATATGCGGGTGTTGAACAATAAGAACACATGGACACAGGGAGGGGAGCACTACACAGTGGGGTCAGTTGGGGGGAAATAGGGGAGGGACGGTGGGGGCTGGGGAGTTGGGGAGAGGTAGCAAGGGGAGAGATGCCAGATGTAGGTGATGGGGAGGAAGGCAGCAAATCACACTGCCACGTGTGTACCTATGCAACAATCTTGCATGTTCTGCACATGTACCCCAAAACCTAAAATGCAATAAAATAAATGAAAAGAAAAAAAAAGAGAGAAAAAAAGAAAAAGAATAAAATAAAGAAAAAAAGAATGAAGAAGAGGAAGAAAGAGGAAGAGAAAGAGGGAGAGAGAACAGAGGTGTTGCTTTATTGCCTGGGCTAGAATGCAGTCTAAAAATGGGTATGCCTATAATTGTGTTTAATAATAGAGACATAAAAAATGAAAATAAAAAAATGAGGGAAGAAAATAACAAGCAGCCAACCAATATTTCATTTAAACCTGTAAATAGGTGTGATGTGGTACTGATAAGAGTGTATATTTTGTGTAAAGTGGAGAGTTCTATAAATGTTAATTAAGTCTACTTGTTCCGGATCTGGGTTCAAGTCCTGGATATCATTGTTGACTTTCTGTCTCATCAATCTGTCTAATATTGATGTTGAAGTCTCCCATTATTATTGTGTGGGAGTCTAAGTTTCTTTATAAGTCTTATATATCTGGGTATTGCTGTATTGGGTGCGTATATATTTAGGATCTTGAGCTCTTCTTTTTACATTGATCCTTGTATCATTATGTAATATCCTTCTTTGCTTCTTTTGATCTTTGTTGCTTTAAAGTCTATTTTATCAGCAAAAATTGCAACTCCTGCTATTTATTTATTTGTTTTTGCTCTCCATTTGGTTGGTAAATCTTTCTCCATCCCTTTGTTTTTAGTGTTTGCGTATCCTTGCATGTGAGATGGGTCTGGATGTAGCATACCAATGGGTCTTAGCTTTTTTTGCCTGTCTGTGTCTTTTTATTGGGGGATTTAGTCTATTTAAATTTAGAATTAATAATAATATATGTGAGTTTAATACTGCCATTTAATGTCAGCTGGCTGTTTTGCCCATTAGTTGATGTAAGTTCTTAATTATGTTGATGCTCTTTATTTTTTGGTATTTTTTAGAAAGGCTGATATTGGTTGTTCCTTTCTATGTGTAGTGGTTCTTTCAGAAGCTCTTGTAAAGCAGGCCTGGTGGTGATGAAATCTCGGAGTGCTTGTTTGTTCACAAAATATTTTATTTTTCCTTCGCTTATGAAGCTTAGTTTGGATGGATGTAAAATTCTGGGTTGAAAGTTCTTTTCTTTTTTTGGAGGGGGGGATGGAGTTTCGCTCTTGTTACCCAGGCTGGAGTGCAATGGTGCGATCTCAGCTCACCACAACCTCCGCCTCCTGGGTTCAGGCAATTCTCCTGCCTCAGCCTCCTGAGTAGCTGGGATTACAGGCACGTGCCACCATGCCCAGCTAATTTTTTGTATTTTTAGTAGAGATGGGGTTTCACAGTGTTGACCAGGATGGTCTCGATCTCTTGACCTCGTGATCCACCCGCCTCGGCCTCCCAAAGTGCTGGGATTACAGGCTTGAGCCACCGCGCCTGGCCGAAAGTTCTTTTCTTTAAGGATGTTGAATATTGGTCCCCACTCTTTTCTGGCTTGTAGGGTTTCTGCTGAGAGATCTGCTGTGAGTCTGATAAGCTTCTCTATAAGCGTAACCTGACCTTTCTCTCTTGCTGCCCTCAGTATCTTCTCTTTCATTTCAACCCTGGTGAATCTGGCAATTATGTGTCTTGAGGTCGGTCTTCTTGAGGAATATCTTTGCGGTGTTCTCTGTATTACCTGGAGTTGAATATTGCCCTGCCTTGCTAGGTTGGGAAAGTTTTCCTGAATAATATCCTGAAGAGTATTTTCCAGCTTGGATTGATTCTCTTCATCACATTCAGATACACCTATCAAACGTAGATTAGGTCTTTTCACATAGCCCCATATTTCTTGAAGACTTTGCTTGTTCCTTTTTATCCGTTTTTCTCTAATCTTGTCTTCTCGTTTCATTTCATTAAGTTGGTCTTCGACCTCTGATATCTTTTCTTCTGCTTGATCAATTCGGCTGTTAAAACTTGTGCATACTTCACGAAGTTCTCATGTTGTTTTTCAGCTCCATTAATTCACTTATATTCCTCTCTAAATTGTGTATTCTTGTTAACATTTCGTCAAACCTTTTTTCAAAGTTCTTAGTTTCTTTGCATTGGGTTAGAACAAGTTCTTTTAATTCCCAGAAGTTTCTTATCATCCACCTTTTAAAGCCTGCTTCTGTTAATGGAACACAGTCTTTCTCCATCAGGCCTTATTCCTTTGCTGATGAGGAACTGTGATCTCCTGTAGAGGGAGAGACGTTCTGATTTTGGGTATTCTCAGCCTTTTTAGGCTGGTTTCTTCCTTTCGTTATAGATTTATCCATCTGTGATCTTTATAATTACCATCTTTATAGTTGGGTTTCCGAGTGGACGTCCAACTTGTTGATTCCCAGCGCTAAAATCTGAGCAACCCACTGCGCTGGCCAAAACAGCGGCGTTAAGATTGATGGTGCTTTTCTGACTCTGCACCAAGAACCGCCGCACCAAGGCAGCGGCAAAACCACCTCGCCAGCCACAAGAGTCACGCTGGCGACCCGTGGGGCTCCTCCGCTGGGAATCTCCTGGTGCGTGAGCAACAAAAATTCATCTGAAAGTGTGGTGTCCTCTCGTTCTCTGTGCTTTCACTGGGAGCTACAATCCCAAGCTGCTAGTGATCAGCCATCTTGGATCTCTCTTCTGTATTTTTTTTTTAAGTAGAGACAGGGTTCCACCATGTTAGCCAGGATGGTCTGGATCTCATGACCTCGTGATCAACCCGCCTCAGCCTCCCAAAGTTCTGGGATTACAGGCATGAGCCACCACGCCCAGCTGCCTTTTTTGTTAAGAAAATCCCCTGGGGAGGGAGCACACATTCACAGTGCAACAGAATCAGCCTCAGTAGTCTTGTTATTTTACCTGACATCAACATTGCATGAATGTGTTCATGGGAGTTTGTCCCTGGACTGGAGGTGGTAATTGTGCACAACCGAGGCAGGGGCTCATGGGTGAGGATGCCCACAAAAAAGAGAAAATTGAAAGAAGGGAAATCCAGGAATTCCAAAATCAAGCTTCTTATGTTTTGTGAGCTTCTTATGTTTTATGAGCTTCTTATGTTTTACAATTGCACCAAAATTTTACTTGATGGGAACTGATTAAATTTGGTGCATCTTTTATTTTTTATTTTTCTCCTGAATTTGGTAATCAGTAAAATCGGGTTTACCAGGAACTAGTGTTGCTCCCCTCATTTATGAGGCCTCAGAGCCCCTCAAATTGTCCTGGGCCATTGGGGTGCCATCAATGTCATGCCCAAGAGTCATCTAGACATCAAAGTTCCTTTGCCTTAATGCCGTCATCTCACCAGTTGGACCCAGTGACTCAGAAAGGCAAGGCGATCATGACTCAAGGGAGGAAACAGAGAAGTAGAAGGACCTATTCCAAGCACAGCCTTACATGAACGCTCTTCAAAGGGGGATTGTCTCAGATCCTGAAACATAGTTTGATGATCGACTTTCTCATTCGACCTCTCCAGGTACTGTTCAAAGCATGGAAATGAGGAAGATTGGCACCTTTTTGTATTAATCTGACATTTTAGAGGTGCTAATTTGTTTTGTGGCCACTCATACCAGCCTGAGTTTGTATCTCCATGTAAATTCTCCAGGATCACTAGCTGTCCCCCTAGAAAGCCAGGGATATGGTACTTGATATACCTGACATCACTAGATGTGCCCCTAGAAAGCCAGCGATATGGTGCTTGATATGCTTTATTTGCTTTGACAGGACTGACCAGAAGCAAAAGGTATTTTTGCTTTCCCCTTTCCCAGAGGTAGATATTTTTTTCTGCCAATAATCTATTATGCCAGACAAAAAAGTGACGTTTATGTTAAGGTTAGTTCCCTGGATTTCTCAATAAATTCTAAAATTGAGCTACCTGCTACTGCCATCATCATCACTATCCCCGCCCTGACCATGTGTTCACCTATTCCATCTTTCCCAACACCTAAACAGGTTGGCCTCATTACTTTCACTCTCTCCATGATTAGTGCCAATTTATCATCACCACAAACATCATCAGAATGGCCTTCACAAATTCCACCTGGGGAAGGCCTGCTCCCACAGCTGCAGGAATGTACATATTAAGACTTTCAAGCTCTTCAAGCTTGAAAGCTCTGGAATATACTAATAGAGAGAAACCATGTTGGAAAAGACCCCTGGGAGAGGTAGAGAGGTAAAGTGTGCCCCAGTCGCCTCTCAAAATATCCAGCAAGCAGCCATCGGGGAGCATGTGCCCGTTCTTTGAACTCCCTCAAAGTACCTTTCATCTGTTCTAAATCCAGGATCATCTTTTGTACAAGGCTTGCTGTTTCTGGATAAATCCTTGGCCCTTGTTCAAGTCCTGGACTGTGTCAGGATGTTCCACAGACCCCAGCAGGAAAGCATTGCTAAACGAGCCATTTCAGCGGGACCCCTTTCTTGTGACACGGATTCCAAATCCCAGCCCAGAGCATCTGCGTTCAGAGTATCAATGACAAGGCAACATCGTTGTGTTCTCGTTTCAACCCCAATTTTCCTGGAGGAGGGCCCCACATCTCCACCAGAAGATAGTCATCAGTTGGTAGTTTCTTTCCTGAGGCACTCTATTTTCAGCTTTGTATCATATCACGGACTCTCTTTCCCTGTGGAGCAAGCTGGTGAAACATTTTTCCTTGCCTAAGCATTTGCCTCATCTCTGACTCAAATCTCTAACCTGGAAATGAGGGGGAGAGCAAGCCAACATGGCTCCAAGGGAAGGCCTCCTGCTCTGCCAGCAGACGGCACCTCAGTCCTGTGAACTGCTGTGTGAGGCTAAGCTGATATCCTCTCCTCTCTGAGTCCCCATTTCACCTCCCATCGTCAGAGAAAGAGTTTGGTACCATCTGCTTCCTTGGGTGTGGCAGAAAACTAACACTATTTTCCCAAGTGCATTTCCAAAATTAGACACTTTCTCCTGGTATTTTTTTTTTCCTGGTTGTCAAATAGTTCTTTATTGAAATATTTTCCTTTACAGGTCTAAACTAGCAGGGCATTCCAATGCATCACTGTTGATGTCATCTGTGATATCATGAAGGTGGTGGCCACCAACATTACAGCCCACAAATTGTGCAGTACTCAGAAACTCTTTAATGGTTCCAGAGTTCTCTAATTAAAGACCAGTGCTGCATCTGTTGGGCAATGTTAACAATGCCATCAAAAGTGATACTGTCGCTGTGCTTAATGCTTTTCTGCTTTTTCTGTCTCTTGTTGGTTCCTTGGGGTCTTTGATGATCAGAACAGAGGCAAAATGTACCACCTCAATCTGGGACTGACTGTTCTGAATGTTCAGTTCCACTGTAATACTTAGACCAGTCTAGTCACTGGTTGCCTTGGTGGTGTTATCACCAACCTATTTGAAGACAGATTGATCTAGGGGGTCAAGGTCAGGCCTGGCACCAACTTCTCCACTGGTGCACCTCAGATACAGACCCATAATCTTGCTGGGGTCAAATATGAGCAGAATGGTGGATGTGGCCAGTGTCAGATGAACCTGGATGTGGGGTGACTGAAGAAAGTTATAGCTTGGCCTCCTCCCAGCTAAAAGCAGAAAGCTCCCCTCACATTTTTAAACAGTCTCTATCTCTTCATTGCATTTTCATTTAGTGTGTTTTCTAAGTTACAACCAAATGTAGGAGCAAAAAAAGGTGATTTTGTTCCCATTTTGCAGGTGAGAAAAGGGAACCAGAGGACTATAGCATGTCTTTAAGGTCCTTAGCTGACTGCATAATTGGCCACTGTGAGGCTGGAGCCCAGATGTTCTAACTGTTGGAGCTGAACTCCTCACACTTCCCACCCACTGGCCTGTGTGTAATAAACACTAAGCCACAAAAAACAAACCTGAAACCAGTCAAAGTGTGCATGAAAATTATGAATAGACTGTGAAATGTGAGTGGACTATGAAAAGTAGCCATTCAAATGTGCCTCACACTCCCCGGTGAGGACACTTTCACCCTAAAACACACAAGGCCCAAAGGTTACTTAAGAGACACAGATACCCCACCCAGGATATCTGTGCTGGAAGAGGACTAATGAGTCAGCTCATAAAACACTTCCATTTTATAAATGAGAAGACTGAGGCCCTGCCAGGTCACTGACTAGTCAAGGCCACTCCAGGACTCAGACTCATTGGATGCCTGTTTCCAAAAGCTCTCCTTTCAGAACCTTCCTCTGCCTTTTATGAGAAGGGAATGACCTCTGGTAGAGGCCTAGGCATTTCACTATGAGCCAGGAGAGTTGGCCCACAGCCATGGACATGGGCAGAGTAACCAAACACCCAGCCAACCAACTTCAGAGGGACCAGGAGGAAGAGCATCTTTAAAACCATCCCTTCAGCAGCCTGCCTCAGTGCCTGAACTTCTGAAACAGGAGTTCCCTTAACCCCCTCACAGGGCATGAGACAGGAGGGTGGCTTGCTTCACTTCTTCGGTGCCCCTTGCTCAAACCCTTACAGAGAGCAGTCAGACAGGCAGATAGTGGGGAGCTTTTTTGGGATCTAACCCCGTGGCAGCGTCTAGGGTTGAGTGTTTACAGCTCCCAAAGCCCCAGTGGGTGTGTGTTAACAGTGCGCTTTTTCAGCTTTGCCATCTGCAGGCGGTCTGTGTTAATCAGCTCAATTGGACCCTCTGCCTTATCGCAAGGTCAGAGGGCTTTCTGTTTCCCAGGTTCTTGCCACGTTAGTGTACTGGAAAAATCAGATCACACATGGGCTTGCAGGATGGATGCAAGGTTTCATAGAGTGGAGGTAGCTCTCAGTGAGGTGGATGGGGAGGCCAGAAGGGCGGTGGGGTAGGAAAGCGGTCTTTCCCCAAAGTTGGGCAGCCCAGCAGCTGGGCTCTCTGAGTTACCCTTGGCGTCTGCATTATTCCGCCGTCCATGGTCTCCCAGTGTCGGCTCGTGTGTTCTTTTGCTGGTGTGTTTCTCTCGACGTTCAGTCACCTGTGTGCGTGCCCGCTAGGGTCTCAGGGTTTTTATAGGCACAGGATGGGGGGCATGGTAGGCCAGAGTGGTCTTGGAAAATGCAATATTTGGGCAAAAAAAAAAAAAAAACAGGAGTGCCTGTCCTCACTTAGGTCCGTGGGCACAGGCTCAAGGGTAGCGCCCTCACCAGGGACCCGGCCCGTCTCTACCCAGAACTTCCCTGCCCCACACCTGCGTCACTTCCACTGCTAGGTATCCAGTTTCATAGATTATGACATGAAGGACTATGGTCCAAATGTAAAAAGACCACACAGGATCACTGACACCTGGAGTAATTCATAGCCATCAATATCCTGATGTAACTTAAATGATCACTGGCAGAGGGAAGGGCCCTAAAGAGACGGAACACAGGACAGGTATGTTTAACAGAAAGAAAAGGGGAGAAGGTGGCCCCTGGCCTGAAACAGGGCTCTGACTAAGGAATGCTTAGTCTAAGCTCTGGGTCCTCAGTCTGGAGACCAGACCTGGAAACCTGAGACCCAAAGGAGGGGAAAAGTGATGAAGGTATACGGATAGAGAAAACCTACTGCGCCAAGTGGTAAAAACCCATGCAATCTAGCTTAGCATTACATTGTTCAAATTTCTTTTAAAGATACGTATTGGCTTGTGAAACCCAAAGGTCAGAAGGTGCTCTGGCCTGAGGCCCAGCCTGCTCTCTTACCTTCCTGGCCCCGATTTGCCCTGGGCTGGCCGCATTCTCCTCAAAGACAGCAAGCACAATCCAGCGCTGCCCGAGGCTCACAGGCCAGTGGCTTGGCCCCTCTCAGCTTCAGGAGAGCGCCTTATTTCCAAGGTGCAAAGCTGACCTCTGATTGGCCAATCTAAGATACGTGCCCCGCCTTAACTAATCCTTGTGCTCTGATTGGCCAGGTGCAGATCACGAGCTTTTCTGACAGCCACAACTTTCAATAAAGAGGCTGGTTTAGTCAGGTCAGAGCCAATCACACTCCTACCTCAGACGCTGCCGCACAGTCAGTGTCACGGGAGGCCAGCCCCTCACCCGGGTGCTCCAGGTCGTTGGCCCTCGTGGAAGGGCGCGGGAGGACTGCTGGAGGGAACCTAGGGCCCTCCAACGCTGAGCAATACCGTTTCCTCTGGAAGGGAGCTGTCAAAAACACCATCTGAACTCACGTCATTCTCTAGTCTGATATGTGCCGCCCGCCTCCTCCAGTGTGAATTTTAGCTCTCTGAAGTCAGAGACTCTGAATGTTTTCTTTCTTGCGGAATCCCCAGCACTTGGCACACGGTACAGGCTCAGTAAATGTGTACTGTGCACAACTGAAGCCTGGAGTGTGCCTGGGGATGCCCTGTGAGTCTCGCCTCTACTCAGGGTGACATTCCCACTGACCTTCCGGGGCCCAGAGACAAGCTCGGGCCAACGGAGAGCAGTCACCCCTTCCCCTGGGCCACCTGCGCGCAAGGAAAATGTGCCCGGGGTAGCGCCTGCCTCTACGGCTCCAGGTACTGCGGGGTCCTGCATTCCGTACCCCTGCCAAGGCCTGCTGACACTTTGCTGAGGTTAAGCCCTGCAGGTGTGATGGAGGTGTGATGCCCCTAACCGGGGAACAGCTGAGGGCAGCTCCATGTAAGGGTTAAGGGCCTGGGTGGGTGTGCGTGGGGGCCGTAGATGGCCAGAGCAAGGATTCTGGAAGCTGCATGGAAGGAAGTTCTGCTGGTGGGAGGAGAGAGCGGAAGAGGAACGGGAAATGGCAAATGGCCTAAGCAACGCTCTCCTCCCAGATATCTCACTGCCTCTGTCTCTGGGAGGCAACAAGGGATGAGGGAAGGTTGCTGCCGTTGTCTTCCTTTCTGCACAGACACCTGTAATCAAGGGCTCCATCAGACTTCTTGTCCCTGCGTGGTAGCTGCTTGCCACAGTGAGAACCTCAGCTCCAGACTGGAGTTGCCTAGCAACTCGGAATCCTGAAAAGAAAGCAAGAAAACAGGAGCCAGACAGAAAGGGCAGAGGGACGTGGGCCTGGCAGAGGAAGGAATTAATCAGGCACAAACAGCCTTATGCACAGGCTCAAAGCACAGGACAGCTTCACAAGTCCTTAGGACCTCTCCACCCCAGCCTCTTGCTGGCTTCTCACCTTCTGTTAGGTGCCTGCCATTCCCCACTGGGGATACTTCCTTTCAAACTGCTTACCTCCCTTTAAAATGCAAATCCTCTGAAGAGGGTGGTCCTGTTTCAGTGTGGGAGGAGCTTATCAGGCCCTTTGGGGAGGAGAGAAGAGGAAATGAGAAATGCTTCTAATCCCATTCTAACCCATCCTGTGTGTTTTACTCTATTCCATAGCAATTCAGTCCATTCCATTCTTCTCCATTCTAAGTCTTTCCACTGGTGCAGGGCAAAGGTGTCAGATGTGGGTGTCTGGCAGCTATCTGTGTAGCACTCAGTGAGCTGCTTACTTCAGGGAGCCTCTCAGTTCTGTCCAAAATAATCTTAAGTCATGGGTTGTTGTGAAATCCATTAAGCAAAATCCTGTAATTGAGAATATGTGGCACAATATTTGACAGGTAGACAGCACACAGTACACGCTAGTTTCCCCTACGGAAGAGTGGAGTCATAATGTCATCATCACTGGGACCCCCAGGGTCTGTGTAGCCCTCCTACTTAGGCGCCAATTAACCAGACTCTAAATTTTGGAGGTGAAATGTAGTCCTGGAACCCAAAAGTGACTTTAGTCCTTGCTCCTAGGGAACACTCTGTGGGCAAGGTAGAACCCCAGCTGCCAGGAGAGTCAGAGAATGGTAGACAATGGCACAATATTCTGCTCCTGAATTAATCAGTTGTTCCATTGTCTTTCTTTTTCCAGCACCACTGGGACTATTCTTGAATCTGGTTGCCTTTGATGGGTCCTTTTGGTGAACCTATGGTGGTGCTTCTGGTGCATCTCCCTGTCATCATGGCTGCAGGACTCAGGGCTGGGGTTAAGAATTTGTCTGGGATTGGACTTGCCATTTTCCAGGTTGGGGGTCAGGCCTCTGGATGAAACGGGGGCTTCATCTCAGAACCTTGGGCCAGGGCTTAAAATTTCACTGGCAAATGGAATTAAGGTACCAATGTTCTGTTCATCCATCCATCTATCCTGTACTTACTGAGTTGGGCCTAGCACTGCACTAAACGGATGGAAAAGAGGATATGGCAAGAAACAGCCTGAGTTTTCTGCCCAATAAGAGAACATCGGAGAATCGCACATTATTCAAATCCAAACAGAACAATTACTTTTGTCAGGGCAGGAATTGTTCAGAGAAACTGGAGATGGCCTGGTCAAGACAGAGGTCTCCTGAGGCAGAGGGAATTTTTGGAAGCTCATCATCCTTTCCCAAACTGATAAAAACAGTTTGTAAAGGTAATATGATCTTTTCTAAATTTCACATTCCTGGACCCAACTGAGTCCTGGAAAACAAGCATACCTAAGAATAGAGAGAAAAGGCATAGGCAAACAAGGACCCCCAAAGCTTGAGGGATAATTAGAGCTGATGGAGAATTAATAGAAGCGGGAAGAAGAGGGGACAAGAATGTCCCAATGTCATTCCTACAACTACCTGTGTGGGTGTTTGATAAACAGAGTCATATAACATCTTGGCCTGAGTCTTCATTTATTCACTGCTCTCAAGTTAGAGCAGTTCTGTCCTCTATGTTGCCAAGGCATGTGTGATTTTTGAGTGTTCATGTGTGCATGCATACATGATGTATTGTGTTGGGGTGGACATCTTTGTGCTTGTTAAGGGAATGAAGGGACCTCTGCAGTGCAGGCAGGTGGAGTCTGAATTGTATAGATGTGTAATACTGTGTGGATTCATAATCAAAAACACCCTGATATTAAAACAAGAACTGGCTTGAAAGCCAGATGTTTCCAGAACCTTTGGAAATGTCCAACAGTTTTGTTTCTTTTGGTGTCTCTGTCCAGCTAAATTCCTGGGACAAGCCTTGAGCAGAGAGATGGTCTGAGATAAGAGACCCTCTTTTCTGAGCTGCCCAGAGTCGTCCTGGTGATTATCAGAGCTACCTACACCATGGCTGTGGTTAGATTTCATATTTACCTCAAGTGGGCTGGTCTCATCTATCCATGGGTGGCCTACTTTCAGGGCAAGGCAGAAAAGAAGGACATCAGAAGTTGGGTCTCTGTCTGATGGTTAACTCCTAAGGAAAGATGCTGCCAAGGGGAGGAACCCCCTGGGCTGCCCCTCTCTGCCCTTCATTTCTGTCCTACTCAGGAATGTTCTTAATACCTGCAGAATATGGCTTCTCATGTCCATTCCTAGCCTTTCTCTGTGCCATGCACTCCACCAGGAATGCTCTCCCTGTTCTCTGTCTCTCCAAACCTCTGCATCCTGGTAGGCTCACACTGCACACTGCCTCCACTGTCTGCTCCTGGACTGTCTGTGTGAACCACTCCTCCAGAATTCTGTTCTGTCTCTACTGGTTTCCATCTGAGTTTTGCCTTGCCAATTGAGGCACCACCTCCCCCGCCACACTCCCTGACTTAGGCCGAGCTTTTAATAAAACCTGCTTCCCTTGAATTAACTCTGTAGCAGTGCTGTAGTGTTTACAAGAAGCCACTTCCCATGAATTACATAACTCGAGCTTCACAATACTCTTTTGAGGAAAGCAAGAAAGAGCTTATTATCCCCATGTTACAGATAAGAAAGGTGAGGTTCAGCAAGATTAGTGATGTATTCTAAAGCCATGTAACCAGGCTAGCAAAGCCAGCCAGCCAATCCCAATGGTACTGTCTCACTACAGCAGTACTGAGATGGCCAGGGCATTTTCTAGATACCCCCTACCTCCCCGTCTCAGCTATTTGTTCTCCTCATAGCTCAGAGCTGTCTATGTCATTTGCCTTTCCAGCTGCCTTCTACTTGTGCTGAGTATCCAAAACCCCAACCATAATGCTAAATCTTTGGCTTGTATCTACCCCAGCCAGATTAGAAAGAGGTTTGAAAAATTCAATCACTGTTGCTAAAGGTTGATGAGGGATTAAAACAGAAACACTTAAAAGTTGACATAGAATGGGTGACAATACCCTAATCTACTCCCCGTCCACCGAAATAGCAGAACATCAGAGGAGAAAGGGCCATTGGAGCTGTGTTATTCAGTATGGTGGCCGCTAGCATTTGAAACAAAGCTCATCCCAGTTACAATATGCTTTAAGCTTAAATAGACATGGGATTACAAATATTTCGCATGAAGAAAAAGATGTAAAATAGCTCAATAATTTTTATAACATTTTGTTAAAATTTGGGGATTTTACATATTAAATTAAAAGTATATTAATAAAATTAATTTTACCTGCTGCTTTTACTTTTTTAATGTGGCTACTAGTACATTTAAATTATGTATGTGGCTCACATTACATTTCTATTGGAGTCTTAGTGTGAACAATAAGGCTTTTCTAGTACTTCAAATAACTCCACACAGGTTATTTGAAGATATGCTCAGATTATGCTTGAGGTTCCATTATCTGCAATAATAAGAATTCAGGACAGAGTTCTTCTAGAAGACGGTGCTTGCTTTCTCCCAAAACGAGCCACCAGCTCTCAGCTTCTTGGGCCCCCCCGGGGTTGATGGTCTGCCCCACCACAGAAACACCCAGCATCCCCAGCTGAGCCCAGACTGAATTCCCTGAGCCAGGCTCCCCACCTGGGCTGGCAGTCTCTCTAATGCTTCTGTCTTCCTGGCTCCTGCAAGAGGGCCTCTAGTTAAAGTCATGCCTAAAACTCTCAAAGCTGCCATGGAACACTGAGAGGCTGTGCTCTCTATGGAATTTTCTGAGAGATTGCTAGCTTTGACCAAAACAAAAAAGATCATAATTAAAGACTGTTTAAATCAAGGTTAATGTCATTTAATTAGAGTGGAATCTGGGGCCTGCATTGATTGAGTCCTTGCAGGGAAAAGCCACCTCCCTTAAATAGCATAACCCAAACTTCCTAAGCTGGCACTGGAAGCAGAATCTATTTATAAAAGGCAACTTCTGCCTAGGGTCTTAAGTATGCCTCTAAACCTTATCTCTACTTTAAGAATCTGTCATTATTATCAGCGTGCTGGCCTAAAGAGAATGCTACCTCCCCTTTGGGGAGAATGCTGCTAGACTCAGGGTAAGTTCAGGGGACTAGAACCATTGAGCTGAAGTCAGTGGTCAAGTTCTGGATAAGAAAGGCCCAGACACCTTTTCTTCATAGACTACCTTCAAGGGGACTGCTCAAGCTCATGTCCTTGTCAGCTCTTGATGGGATGGGGAAAGTCCCTGGAACTACAGTGTGTTTCCAAAGATTCCACATAAACCAGAGGAGGCCACCCTCAGAGGCCACTGCTGGCCTCGGCTGTGCCAAGAAGCTCTGAATGAAGCAAAAACAGAAACACACAATCAGCCATTTTCCAGTAGACGAAAGCCTGCAAGCCCCTGGAAACATGAAGCCACAAAGCCAGGAAAGCCTGAAGATCTCAGGCTGCCCCTCACGCCAAGGTGGGGGTAAGGGGCACATAACAATGTCATTTCATATGATTAAAACTATACTGCATAAATAAGGCCAAGTAAAATAGAATAAAATATAAACTAAAAATAAATGGTTGAGTCAACTCATCTTTAATGCTTTCCCGTGTAACATCTATTTTGTATAATGGAATACGACTTTCATACTCCGACTGCAAATTTAACCTTGGCCACAAGTTATGATGTACATTACAATACACTTTTATTATGTTACACAGTATTGTGGTGGTTTTTTTAATCTATTGCTAAGCCCCTAACAGTATGTCTGCGTCAGTGAAGCCCATCTGTCACAACCACAGTGGAGACATTATTATGTAAATAGTTCTAGGGCCTCCTTTTGGGGGAATTTAATATACTGTCCTAATATCCCAGCTGGAAAAAAAATGTTTATGAAAAAAATATTTTTTTTGGTTTGTTTCATTTGTAGAGAAAGGCAGGTTGAGTTGCTCAGGGTTTTTTTTTTTTTTTTTTTTTTTTTAATAGTCCAAACCTCTTTTCTTCCCTCTCTCACTCACAATGTCTTTAAAAGCTAATGATATGGCTCCTAATAAAATAAAATAAAATACATGAGAGACTTCTTTTAAACACACCAGCTGAAGAATAGGGCATTAATATCATGCAGCCTAGTGCATTAGCTATCTTTTCTATATTACAGTCATATTTCAATAAACTAAGTTTTCTTAGCAGGTGCCATCTTGGACTATTTCTTTATTAGACTGAGTTATAAAATATGCAGAAGGGTATGCTGAATTTTTGTGATTTCTTCCCAACTTTAAGCCTTTGCCAAAATCCATACATCTAAATTTTCCCTCTTATAGGTGGAGAGCAACACCTGGACGGGACAGACAGACACTCGTGCTTGCAGGGCTGAGGGGACAAGGGCATGACCGAGTGGAGTGTGGCTTGCAAACAGAAGATGCCAGTGTCCCAGACTTCTTATTGCATCTTAATTAACCAAGCCAGGACTTTAGGACAGCACAAAAAAAGAGGCTAATCATTGGTGGGAGCTGGGCCACCTGGACCTCCCAGCCCCACATCAGCCAAATCCTGACTTTTAACCAGGCCTCAAACATTCACTGGGCTCTGGCCAAGCAGTGAGTTCTTTGAGAGAAGCAAGAGAAGTGAATTACATACTCAAGGGTATCCACTGCAGATGAAGAAAGAACAATGTGAGGATAAAGTGGTCACATGATGGTAAGGGCGGTTTGGACTATGGGCAGCAAGAGTTGAACAGAGGAAACTACAGTGCAGAACTGAATAATCAAGGGAAACTTCTCTAGGCAGTGAGGACTCAGTTAGGCCTTGAAGAAGAAGTAGAATTTAAATAGTTGGAGTGGAGGAAAAGTGCCACCAGGCATAACAAATCAGGCATGCATTTCTACCTGCTGTGGGTGGGAGGGAAGACACAGTGAAGGGCCAGGGGCTAAAGAAACCCAGGTGCATTCGGAGTGGTATGGTATCTACAACCATACCACCCCGAATGCACCTGGTCTCATCAGAGGGCTTGATAAAGAAGCAATGGGCTTAGAGAAGCAGGTTCTCCCACTTAGCTTGCTGGTATCAAGACAAGTCTGGCAAACTGATGGGGTAATTTCGTTGGGCATCTATTTAAGAGAATCCTCTTAAAATAAGCAGAAGTCAGGAAACCAGGAACAGAGGAAGAGTGGTCAGTGAAGGAAAGTCATTCTGAGGCCAGCATGATGCTTGTCCCTCACACATACCTCTCAGTCCAGCCATGTCTCAAGTAGAAGGGAGAAAAGGGACTTTAAGGCAAATCAAGAAAAAGCCACTTCACCAACTTGTGACCTCCTACTTATGACCTCACCAAGAGCATGTCACACAGAGGGTAGTGAAGCACACTCTGACATGTCACCCTTAACTCCTCACAGCTTACAGGAAAGTGTCTATGAAATACCACCTGGCAAGCTAAGTGTCATAGCAGAAGCTGTCTGTGTGAATCGGCAAGTGGTCATAGTGAATGTGACTCCATATACTCCCACGCGCCACATCCTCAGTATATATAGATCCAGGTAAAGGAAGGAATGGTCAGCATGTTTCCTGGGGCCCGGGTTGAAGACAGAGGACTTGCACTAAGAGCATCAACTTTCACCTGTGTGTGGCACCTGAGGACCATGTGGGTGACCAGCCATTCCTCTGCTCTCTGTTGTCCTCAGTAAGAATCCAGCTAAGCCCTCTAAGCAGAAGCTCAGCCTGTACCTCCAGACAAAGCTGGTTTATCTCAGAACCAGGCAAATGGAAGCCCAGAAAAAGGTCCTGTGGCTTGGCTACACTGGTTACTCAGTCTCTCCGCATGGACCATGGCAGAGAGGAAGAGCAGGAAAGGCCCCATCTAGGGCCAGCCAGGAGCACCAGTCCAGACAGAGGAAAGAGTCCCACATGGAGAATTAACTTACTTGATTCTTCCTGCACAGCCTGTAGAAACTCCAGGTGACCAGTGGAGAAGAGAGGGTGCAAGAAGGAGGTATACGAGAACTTCCTGAAGGACTGAGCCTGGACCTGGCTTTGAAGAGTCCTAAGAACTGGACTAGGGAAGAAGGCAGAAGCCCAGTGGGAGCTGAGGATGATCAGTGCCCAGGTGCCCCCCTCATCTCACTCCCTAGAGCAGTCAAGAGCCAAGCATGCCTGGTCCCCCTTACCAGGGTTAAAGTCTCAGCTCTGCCAGTTGTGCTATGTGTGATCCTAGGCTAATTTCACAATCTTTCTGAGCCCCCATGTCCTCATCTGTAAAGGGGAGCAATGATGCTTACCTGTTAGGATTGTGAGGGGTAGATGGCATATAGTAGGTGTTCAACAAATGGTAATCTCATTCCTACCTTGAAGATCCACTTTAGTGGCTGGGATTTATAGTCCATGGATTAGTTACATTTCAACCTGTGCTGCCCCTGGGGGTAGCAAATCTCACACAATGCCCCCACTCCAGGATCTCCTGCTAGAGCTTCCTCAGTGCTAGACATTCCCGCCCAGGTCTCCAAGTCCCATGTTCTTCTGAGGACACATTAACTCCCTGAGTCTACAGGGAGCTTTTAGGAGGCCAAGACAGGGCCGAAAAATGGTTGATTTAAAGAGGCCATATGAACTTAAGCCTGGTGCCACCACAGATGGAGGCCCAAAATTCCAGAAAGGGACCTTCATCTCTTTAGTTTAGATCTTCATAAACCTGCAAGGCTGCAGAGGAAGAGCACAGTGTCCCTGCCCAATCACTAGCCCATTGGGGAGAATCTTAGCAGAGTGGGTGGGAGTGGACAGCCTGGGTGGGGGGAGGTTCTACAAGAGGACAGCTTCACTAGCACTATGGCTAGCTCCAGAAGATAAATGACAGGAGCCACTCTAGGCCACATTCAACAACAGGAGCTGAGGTCTGCCCACATCCTCCCAGGTATCCCCCACTGGCCAAGACTTCATTTCTGTCTCCTGTTCTCAGCAGGGGGCCAAGTATGTCCCCTGCAGCCCCCTTTCATCCCCACAGAAGTAAGGCCATGGGAGGTGGCCCAGCCCCACCCAGCTGCCCAGGATTCTATCCCCTAGGCTATCGTCCTCAGGCATCATGGGAGTCAGGGAAAAGAAGGTGGCAAGAGGGGGAACCAGGAGATCAGCTGTCTGGGGAAAGGACAGTGACCTTCCAAGTGACATTTCCCAGGGAAGACCTGCACAAGAACCTCTTTTCATCTAATAGCAGTTAGAACCTTCCAGGCCATGGGGAAGCTTCACAGTGATTAATTATCTGTCAGCGGAGAGGCAGTGGTGCAGTTGCCTGAGGGTGACTCCTGGGGATGAGACCCCAGAAGAAACTAAGAGGACACCACAGTGGCCAGGGAGGCCTAGTGGGCATGTTTTTCCTCTTGTTCCAAGCTGAAGATAGCCTCTGACACTTGAAACTATCTGGTAGCCCCTCTCCAGGATAGATATCATTTCAGGGACCCTTCCAGTCAGACCCTACCACAAATCTGAGATGCTATAGAAAGAGGAAAGTCAGTGAGGAGGGAATGACAGCTTCCAAATTCCATCAAAACTCTCTCTATCCAAGCTCAGAAATCAGATAACCAAGAATACTGCAATAAGATTGCATGGCCTATCATCTCTCCCCAAAGCATTCAGAAGTGTCTTCAGTGCCTTATCCTACAGACGATGAGACTGGCACTCAGAAGACTCACAACTTGCCAAGACCACAGAGGACTCTGTCCCCCTGACCCTGACTCCTATTTCTGTGTCCATTTAATAACCCCAGAGTTATTCAAGAAGAGGTCGTGGAAGCATGAGTGCAGCTGTCAGCTCCTCCTGAGCCTGGAATTGTGATGCCCAACAACAAAGCTGCTTCTCCTGGCTGAACCGGGGTTGACCACGTCCAAAGCTGAGTTAGCTGTTTGGGCACAAGTGGCTTATTAGTAAGAGGAAAGCGAGCACTTTGGGAAAGGCCTAACTGGGCAGGCATGCGGATGCATGTGGAAGAAGTCAGGGGACGAGGCAGCTGCATTTGGAAACACCCCCACCAGGATGCAGATGTTCTAGCAGCTTGCTGGGCAGCAGGCCTGGCAGAAAGATGCTCTGGCTCTGACCCCAAAACCCTATTCTCACCCTTTCTCTCTTTTCACTCTGCCCTCCCCCCTCCCTCCCCCACTGCCTTCCTCTCTCCAGGCTCTTCCCTCCAACTTCTCTTCCCTTCGTTGCATTTCCCACACCCTCTGCCCCTCATACTCTATCTCTCCTTTCTCTCCCTGACGTTTGTGAGGATGATCTCCCTCCCTCTCTTCCTCTCTCTCTCTCTTCCACTTCCTCCATGTCTAGCCATTCTGGTCCTGAGTAGTTCATCTGGAAAGAATGGCCAATGTGGCAATGTCTTCATGTCTTGGTCTTTTTCTTCTGGCCAAAACCAGAGAGTGCAGATACAAGCAAAATGTGCCCAAGAGGAGAGGAGGAAGAGAAGAATCTTATCGAAGAACACGTTCCATTTTCATATTCCCTCTGTATGACAGATGGATTGAAAAAGAGAAAGAGAATCAGCCCATTAATCATCCAGAACTCACAGGGCACAGACATGAAATGACTTGCTTTTTCTCCAATCCCTGTTTTCAAACAGGCCCTGTTAAATTCCCTTTTCCATCCTTAATGATGACCTAAGCATATCTCATTGCTGAATAATCACTTCCAAATATTAAAAAGTAGTAATGAATGGAGGCATTCTTAGAACTCCATGGTATATGCAATATGAGTATGATTTCCTCCCCTCCCCAGCATTGGCCAAGCCATGGCTCAAAGGACAAAGAGATGAGAGAGGGAGCTCTGTTACTCTTAGAACGCCACCAACTCCCCCACTCTTCTGTATGTTGCGACAAAAAAAGGATAGATACAAAGATGGAAAGTGACAAATGTCTTTTACATATATGGTGCTGGGGTGGTTCTTCCTTGAATTTACTGACCACTACTGTCTGCTGGCTTCTAAACCTCAGCTCACTGGCTCTCCCATGATGGGCATGTTGAAGTCTTTGAAGACTACCCACAGGGCCTACCCCTGCACACTGCCCTAAGGTACGAGATTCAGCTCCACCTCCACCTCTCATAGCCTCTCATCACCCCCTCTACCTCTGCAGTGGAGGTTTCTTCCCCAGGCAGCCAACTTGTTGGTGGACCTACGAGACAGTGGCAGGTACTCTAGACAAGAGGGTATGTGTACTGGGCAGTACACATAATGGGCAGTACAACCCACTGTCTATATTTTGAAACATTCTCTGGTGGGGACATCCAGGACTCTGTGTGTGCTAGTCCCCCATGAGCTAGCTCTATATGTCAGTTGATCTTTGAAGTAGGGCAGAGCTGAATTCAAATTCTACTTCACAACATGCTCATTGAGTGACATGGAGCCAGCTATCACCCTCTTTTGTACCCCAGTTGCTTCATCCACAAAGTGAGGATAATAATATCATCCATCCAGTGATGCTAAGTATGATCACACTTAAGCATAGGGCTGGCACAAAATCAATATTCAGTAAGTAATAAGAACATTATCTTACCTCTTGCAGCCTAATTTTCCCCATATTTAAAATAAAAATGAGGTGATGAGTTCCCAAGTTCCTTTTCAGCTTTTGATTTTATGGAGAGTATACACATTTCTCTCCTCTATTGAAGTATTAGCTATGTCTATGCAGGCAGGGACACAAATCCCCTTCCATGCCTGCTCAAATGTGCATCCTCAGCTGAAAGGCTGGGGGACTCAGCTATGAAACACCCATTCCCTTTATGGATCAGTTGGCATCACTCAGGACTTGGGCTACACACCCAAGCTGGACCTCTCACCAAATCTAAAAAGTAGGCTCAATTCAGTATTGTCCATGACCAGTGCTGGAGATGGGATACCCAGAAGACACATCACCAAAATAATCAGGACTGCCATCTGTGTATCTGGAAAACAATAATTTCTTACTGTGATATTTTTGTTTCTTAAAGTCACAAACCACACATTAACCACACAAGCCATCTCTAGGAGATGGATCAAGAATCGCAGTATCATTCTCCTACCACATTTTGGGGAATTGAAGAATGAAAAAAAAAGAACTGCTTTTGCTCAAGGTCACAGTGTCTGGAATCAAAACTCTCTTTGTCCTGAACTTGGTCTCCTGGCCAAATTGCCTCTGAAACAGTTTCTCCCTCCCCTGGGCCATCCCTCCGGCTCTGCTAGGAGCAAGGACAGGAGATCTGAGATCTCGAATATGCTTTTTACTTTATTCTTTTTCCAACATTGTCAGACTCTGGGAGCCACTGAGACTCCTGGAGGGAAGAGCAGAGCTTTGCAAGTTTGGAATGACTTCCGTTCAGAGCATTCTCCACACTCCCTGGGTTCCCAGTGAAGATAAAACCCAAGAACCCTGGGATACCAAAAGGATCTCAAGTTTATGTTGGTATTTCCTGAAAACTCACAGAGAACAGGGCCATGCAAAGGACATGTCAACAGCTTTTTTGATGACTTCAATTAAGTGAATCAGAAACAGATGGATTAAGTCTCCCTTCAAATACACATGTGCTGGAGAGTTGCAGCTGAGAAAATGCTTAGACCCATGCATTTCCAAGGGCTGGTCAACTCCAAACAGAGTGGGATGTTTTGCTGAGTCCCAAACACTGACTTATCTTCCTGTCCCTAAAAATAACTGAGCTGTCCAGCTGTTGGATGGATATTTTCTCCTTTGGTTTTTGTTTCATTTGATTTTCTCACAAAGTATCTGGGTGATAAATGACTTCAAAACCTGGTCGAATGTTCTGGGGGAATTAGGCATTCAGAAAAGTAAAAAGTAAAAATTTTTTAAAAATCTGCCATAGTCTCACATTATTGCCCTCACCAGACATTCTGTCCTTTGAACATTACCTGTCATTACTTACCCATCCATCAATGTCAACCCCAAGATCTGTTTCCTCTGGGAACTCTTTGGGATTATTTTTGTCCTCATGAATATAGAAATCAATCATTGAAACAAGTTTTTGAGCACCTAGCATGTACCCACGGTGAATGTCTAAGACAAGGTCCTTGCCCACAGTGGGTTTATGACATAATTAAGAAGCTCTTACAAACCCATGAAGGAATTAAGAGATAACAACAGATGGTACAAGTAAGTAAAAATGTATGATACAAGCATAGGGGCGTTAGGTCTTCAGAGAATAGAGAAGGCACTGCGTGTATCAAAGAAGGTTGGAAATCATAATAACCAACATTCACTGACGGTTGTGTTTTGGGGAGTTTTACAAGTGTTTTCTCTAGATCTCCACAAAAGCCCTTTAATACAGACAGGGTATTGGTCATATAGATGGGAAATAGAGACTTGGGAATATGAAGTGTCTTGTTCAAGGTCATTAGGAAGTGGTGGAGCAGGTGTAGAGCCAGACTAAAGGCTTATAACCCAGGCACCTGTGCCTTACGCCACACCAGTTTTTGAAACAGTTTGTTAAAATTTGATAGGTAGGTAACTATGGCCTTTCCTGCAGATGGCTGAGATCTCTGTGACATTTCTGAATATATCCAAAGTTGCCTTGCACACCCTTACCTCTCCATTTTGCTAATGAATGACACCCATCTGGAATTTTCTCCTCCTTTCTCCCATTCCTAAAGATTCAGCACAAGTTTGTACCTTGGGTTTCCCCAGCCTAAAATGTTTTCTCCTTCTTTGGAACAAGTAAGACTTAATAACTATCTCTTACATGTCAACTAATTATGCACTGGGAGTCACATCACTTCTGTTTTCTTGTACTTTTACTTAAAGAATCTTAGGTTATTGTTTAGCACATCCATGTCTCATCCTCTGCAGAGATTAGCTGCTCACTCAGGAGAGTTTTTATGCATGATACATCCCAGCTGTTTTGAGGGTGGTCCAATGCTACGCTTAGTAACTATGTGTTGATAGGAGTGAAAATCTCCACCCTATGCTGAGTCCTGCAACTGCAGGCCCAGCTCCCATCTTGGTGTAGAACTCTCCATCTGCATGTACTACATAATTCTCAAGCTCCTTTTGTTGAAAATATTACCATCTTCCCCTAAAACTAGCTTCTCTTTCAGAGGTTTCTCTTGCTGCCAGAAGCAATGAAATTCTCCCAGTCAGTCTCCAAAGGTGATCATCAGTTTTGATCTTGATGCCCTGGGGTCCTGTTGATTGTTCATTGAAGTTTCTTGGAAATAAAAGGTGCCCTACCTTGTGCTGGATGATCTGGCAGAGATCAAAGGAAGGGTAAATTCCTAGGAGAGCTCCCAAGCAAAGAAATGACAAGATACACAGGAATCAAATTAGACAACAATGCAGGCTTTTGTGCAATCAGTTCACACTGCCAATGCCATACTTCAGAAGTGGGGAAGATGAGCTTGTGTTGAAGTAGCACACAGATGCTTCCTGGGAAAGTATTTGAGTGATTCCTGGAGGCAGGGAGGACTGAGCTGAGAGAAGGAGAAGGGGAAGGCTCTGGGGGCAGCCCTGTGGGGAGAAATGAGAAGATAAATGCATGGTCCCTACTCTCAGGCATCAGAAGTTGTCCAGTAGCCATGAAAAAATACTTCCAGGGTGGGAGTGGTGTCTCACACCTGTAATCCCAGCACTTTGAATGCTGAGGCCGGTAGATCACTTGAGGTCAGGACTTTGAGACCAGCCTGGCCAACATGGTAAAACCCTGTCTCTACTAAAAAATACAAAAATTAGCTAGGCGTGGTGGCAGGCACCTGTAAACCCAGCTACTCAGCAGGCTGAGGCACAGGAATCACTTGAATACTGGAGGCAGAAGTTGCAGTGAGCCGAGATCGTGCCATGGCACTCCGGCTGGAGAGACAAAGAATGAGACCCTGAGAAGAGGAGAGGAGAGGAAAGGGGAGGGGGGGGGGGGGGGGGGGGGGGGGGGGGAGGGGAGGTTCCATATCAAGGAAAGAGACTCACAGGAAGCATAAATGACTGAGGGCTCCAACTTCTAACCTTTTATATTCATTCATTCATTCATTTTACTGAGGGGCATAAGGCAGAAAACAGAGACCTAGGCATGTTTTGGAGCAGGAGTGGAAGTTTATTTTAGAAGGCTTTAAAACAGAAGAAAGCAAAGTACACTTGGAAAGGCACCCAAGTGGACGACTTGAAGAACAAGTGCCCCCAACTCCTAAGACGTTAAATTCATCTCAGCATTCACACTGAGTTAACAACTCCCCAAGGCTGCTCCTCACAGTGACTAAATGTGGTGAGGACTCTAAGGAAGACCTGCTCCTGGGAAACAAGGCTCTCTTGTTGATAGACTTTGGCTCACAGATAACCTGCAGCTTTGCAGAACCTTCCTTGGACTAATCCAAGACATTTCCACCTATCTTCTCTCCGCTAAGTCAGACATGCAACAAACCAGTTCTGACAATTCTCTACTTTCCTTGGTTTCTTCTCTTTTTCCTATCACAGAGGAAACTCCCTACTTCACCTCTCCCTGGGCTCAGAGAGCAAGCGGGGAAGAGTGTGTCAATGAATTTATCCTTGCAGAGATGCCAGGCAACATCCACCAGACCTGTCTATGTCTATAAGCAGGTAGGTAATATTCCTTAATCCAAGAAGAATTCAAATTATTCATATCACTGTGAATAAGGGGCACTTAAAAAATCTCAGCCAGAGTTTATTTACTGCCATCAGAGCTCCAAACCCCCAGAGTATTGCTCCTCCTGCCCCCACAGCTGCAGAGACAAATAGAAAGGGTAACATAACTCCAGACCAACTCTGAGGTGACTAATAATTTCAGTCTGCTCTTTCTTTTTAACATGTCTTCCAAAATATATTGCTTTGGAGAACAAAATAGTAAAAAAGGAAAAAAAATTGAGGGAAAAAATATTTGTTTTGCTTTTACATAAAGGTCTAAAATGTATAGACCTAGATGGTCAGGAAAAAAAGAGGGGTGGGAAGGAGATGGGAACAAGAAGGAAAAGAGAAAAAGGAGGCAGAAGACAAGTGTTTTTTGTTTTGTTTTGTTTTTGAGATGGAGTCTCGCTCTGTTGCTCAGGCTAGAGTGCAGTGGGCGCAATCCCGGCTCACTGCAACCTCCGCCTCCCGGGTTCAAGCAATTATCCTACCTCAGCCTCCCGAGTAGCTTGGATTATAGGCCAGCTAATATTTTGTATTTTTAGTAGAGATAGGGTTTCACTGTGTTAGCCAGGATGATCTCGATCTCCTGACCTCGTGATCCACCCGCCTCGGCCTTCTAAAGTGCTGGGATTACAGGCATGAGCCACTGCGCCCGGCCAAGGGTTGTTTATCTCTCAACTCTGACCCACCTCTTTTGTACTGCAAAATTATATCACATGTACAGAAAAGAACCTAAAATATAAATGTCTACTTTAATAAGTAGTTACAAAATGAGCACTCATGTAAATACTACCCAGCTCAACTTAAAAACATGTCTAAACATTCCTGTTTGGTTTTCTTTATAATCTTATCACCTAATTTGCATTCCTGAACATTATAGTTTAATTTTGCCTGTTTCTTATATACAAGGAGTCACACATGTATTCTTTTGTGTTTTGATTTATTGGCTTAATGTTTGATTTGTAAAATTCACCTATGTTTTGTATGTTGCAGTAGTTTGCTCATTTTCATTGCTCATTTCATTGTATAGTATGCCTGTATCTGAAGAGACTATATATCCTTTCTATCAGTGATGGATATTTGAGTTGTTACCAGCTTGAGCTATTGCAAATCATCTCTTGGAATATGTGTGCGTGAATTTGTGCTGACTGTATACTTAGGAGTAAAACTGGTAAGTGATAGGGCATGTATATCTTCAACTTGGGGGGTATAATTTTCCAACATTGTTGTATCAGTTTATACTCTCACCAGTGGTGTATAAAAGCTCTGCTCCACAGCCTTATGAAAACTTATTATTAATAGGCTTTTAAAATTACCTATCCTATTGTTATGTAGTGTTACCTCACTGTGGTTTTAATGTTCATATTTCTCATTATTTCTGATTACTAATGAAGGTGGACACTTGGTCCTGTGAACACATTGTTTTTATGTGGAATCCCTGTCTAAGTCTCTTGCCCATTTTTCTATTGCACTGTCTTGTTTTATTGATCTGTAGAAGTACTTTATTCTAGAAACAAGATTTTTTGTTACTTATATGCATTATATATATGTGTCCCTCCCAGGGTTGCATCTTCACTCTCTTGAGGGTTTGATGATAAAAATTCTACAGTGGAATGTAGATAAATTGACAACCTTTTTCTTTATGATCGGTGTTGTTTGTTTCCTATTTAAAAATCTTTCCCTCTTCTGCAATTATGAAGATACTCTCTATCTTGTCTTCCATAAGATTTACTGTTTGGCCTTTTACAACTATATACTATTAATATTTAATATATTAAATTCTATACACAATTTTTATAATTTATACGTTGTAAATTTATAACAAAGTTATATATGCAATCTATATGTTATTGATTTTTTTGAATAGTGTTAAGTAGGGGTCAAAATTTCTTTTAATTATATGGAGATCTATTTTGTTCCCGAAGCACTTATTCAAAACACCATTCTTTGTCCGCTGCAATAGGTGCCATATTTGTCATAAATCAAATAATACACGCATGGGTCTGCATCTATTAGCCTCATTATTACTACTATACTATACTACCTTAATGATTATAGCCTTAAAATAAATCTTAATATTCAACAGAATTAATCTTCTCACCCATTCTTCTTCAAGAGTGTCTTGGCTATTCTTAGCATGATTTACATCTTACATACCTTTTTTTAGATTTATTCTTAGGCTTTTATTTTATATGCTAAAATAATTGCTATATTTTAAATTTTATTTTGTAATTATTTATACCTGGTATTTAAAAATCAATTGGTTTTTGAATACTGTTTATTTTAAAAAGTGCTAAACTTACTTGTAAATGCTAGTAACTTATCTGTAGAGATGTTGAGATATTTTTACATAAAAAATAATATAACTAATATATAAATACTTAAAAATTTTATCTCTTGCTTTCCAATTCAAATGATACTTTTTTTCAGCTTTTCTTGATGCATTGCCTAGGACATGCAATAAAAATGATGTTCAATAGAAATGATAATAGTGAGTACCTTGGTCTTGGTCATAATCTCAAAAACAAAATCTGTCAACATTTCAACAAAAGTATTATTAGAGGACGATCCAAGATGGCCGTTTAGGAACAGCTCAGGATTGCAGCTCCCAGTGAAAGCACAGAGGGTAAGTGGACGCCGCGTTTTTATTGCCCACAGACTAGGAAATTCCCAGGCGGAGGAGATCCATGGTCGCCAGAGCGACTGTTTCGGCCAGCGCGGCTGTGCCGGCCAGCGCCGCTGCTTTGCCCCGTGCGGCTGCTTTGTCGGAGCCGCGGTTCTCCGTACAAAATACACCGGTCCAGGTGCCCTTTAGGCTGGTGATAGGAGCCACGGGAAGTCGCCCATTCGCCAGTTCAAAAAGGGGACTGAGCAGAGAACCAGGACAGTAGATTCCAGGGCAAAAAAAAAAAAAAAGGCGCCACAAACTTCAGTGCCGCTGTTTAAGCCAGCGCAGTGAGTGGCCGCAGGGGAAAACAAACAGACCCCGGCGCCTCTTCAACAGGCGACTGGAACACCAACTTAAAAAAGGCTCTGAGGCAGGGAGCCAGGCGATCAGGCTCGGCTGGTCCCACCCCCACAAAATAACAGCAACCAGAAACTCTGGATTGAGAGTTTCACAGCAAGCACAGCTGAACCCCGGACGGTCCAGCTCTGTGAGGGAGGGGCGTCCGCCATTATCGAGGCAGCCCGCCGTTGCCAAGGCAACCCGCCGTTACCGAGGCAGCCCGCCATTGCCGAGGCAGCCCGCCATTGCCGAGGCAACCCACCATTGCTGAGGCAGCCCGCCGTTACCAAGGCAACCCGCCACAGCAAAGAGACTCCACCTCAACAGGGGCGGGCCACCATCGCCAAAGCAGTTCTAACTACACCCATATAAACAGGACTGCAGGGAAGTTCACTCGGCAGCGGGGCGGAGCCCACAGCAGCTCAGCAAAGCTGCTATAGGCCAACAGTGACTAGGCTGCCTCCTTGCTGGGCTGGGCAGGTCTGAAGGAAAAAAAAAAAAAAAAAGAAGGCGGCAGGATAACGGAAACTCATAAATAAAGCCCTTAATCCCTGGGACAGAGCACCTGGAAATAAAAAGCAGTTTATGAGTTCTGCTGCAGCAGACCTGAAAGTACCTGCCCAGCAGCTCTGAATGAACAACAACAGAGCTGGCAGCTCACCATTTGAGCTCCTATAAAGAAGAGACGATCTCCTCAAGCAGCTCCCTGACCCCTATATATCCAAAAAGACACCTCAAAAAAGAGAGATCAGATTGACACTAGGCGGGTATCCGTCTGGGACAAAGATAGCATCAGAAGAAAACTGGTAACAACCCTTGCTGTTCAGCAGCTGCTGCAGGTGAACCCCAGGCAAGCAGGGCCTGGAGTGAACCTCAGCAGACCTACAGCAGAGGGGCCAGACTGTCAGAAAGGAAACCAAGAAACAGAAATAACCTCATCATCAACAAACAGAACGTCAATCTGAAAGATTTGAGACCCAACCTGAAAGCCAGCAACTACAAAGTCGACAGGTGGATAAATCCTTAAAGATGGGAAGAAACCAGCACAAAAAGGATGAAAACACCCGAAACCAGAACACCTCTCCTCCTAAAAGGGATCACAACTCCTCACCAGCAAGAGAACAAGGTTGGATGGAGAACAAGTGTGATGAAATGACAGAATCAGACTTCAGAAGGTGGGTAGTAAAAAACTTCTGTGAACTTAAAGAACATGTTCTAACCAAATGCAAAGAAACTAAGAACATTGAAAAAATATTTGACGAAATGCTAACGAGAATGGACAAAATAGAAAGGAATATAAGTGAATTGATGGAGCTGAAAAACACAACACGAGAACTTCGTGAAGCATGCACAAGTATCAACACCCGAATTGACCAAGCAGAAGAAAGGATATCAGAGGTTGAAGATCAACTCAATGAAATAAAACGGGAAGGCAAGACTGGAGAAAAAAGGGTAAAAAGGAATGAACAAAGTCTCCAAGAAATGTGGGACTATGTGAAAAGACCTAATCTACGTTTGATAGGCGTACCCAAAAGTGACGAAGAGAATGAATCCAAGCTGGAAAATACTCTTCAGGATATTATCCAGGAAAACTTCCCCAACCTAGCAAGACAGGCAAACATTCAAGTCCAGGAAATACAGAGAACACCACAAAGATATTCGTCAAGAAGAGCAACCACAAGGCACATAATCGTCAGATTCACCAGGGTCGAAATGAAGGAGGAAATGCTAAGGGCAGCCAGAGAGAAAGGTCGGGTTACCCATAAAGGGAAGCCCATCCGACTCACAGCAGATCTCTCAGCAGAAACCCTACAATCCAGAAGAGAGTGGGGGCCAATATTCAACATCCTTAAAGAAAAGAAATTTCAACCCAGAATCTCCTATCCAGCCAAACTAAGCTTCATAAATGAAGGAAAAATAAAATCTTTTGGGAACATGCAAGTACTCAGAGATTTCGTCACCACCAGGCCAGCTCTACAAGAGCTCCTGAAAGAGGCTCTACACATATAAAGGAACAACAAGTACCAGCTCAACTAAAGGGCAAAACACCCAGCTAGCACCAAAATGGCAGTGTCAAATTCACAAATAACAATATTAACCCTAAATGTAAATGGACTAAATGCCCCAATCAAAAGACACAGACTGGCAAATTGGATAAAAAGACAAAACCCATCAGTGTGCTATATCCAGGAAACCCATCTCACATGCAAGGATACACAAAGGCTCAAAATAAAGGGATGGAGGAAGATTTACCAAGCAAATGGAGAGCAAAAAAAAGCAGGAGTTGCAATTCTCATCTCTGATAAATTAGACTTTAAAGCAACAAAGATCATAAGAGACAAAGAGGGACATTACATAATGGTAAAAGGATCAACGCAACAAGAAGAGCTAACGATCCTAAATATATACGCACCCAATACAGGAGCACCCAGATACATAAGGCAAGTTCTTAATGACTTACAAAGAGACTTAGACTCCCAATCAATAATAGTGGGAGACTTTAACACCCCATTGTCAACATTAGACAGATCAACCAGACAGAAAATTAACAAGGATATCCAGGACTTGAACTCAGGCCTGGACCAAGCAAACCTAATAGACATTTACAGAACTCTCCACCCCAAATCCACAGAATATACATTCTTCTCAGCACCACATCACACCTACTCTAAAATTGACCACATAATTGGGAGTAAATCACTCCTCAGCAAATGCAAAAGAACGGAAATCATAACAAACAGTCTCTCAGACCACAGTGCAATCAAGTTAGAACTCAGAATTCAAAAACTAACCCAGAACCACACAGCTTCATGGAAACTGAACAACTTGCTCTTGAATGTTGACTGGATAAACAATGAAATGAAGACAGAAATAAAGATGTTCTTTGAAACCAACGAGAATGAAGACACAACATACCAGAATCTCTGGGACACATTTAAAGCAGTCTCTAGAGGAAACTATATAGCAATAAGTGCCCACATGAGAAGAAAGAAGAGATCAAAAATTGACACCCTATCGTCAAAACTGAAAGAGCTAGAGGAGCAAGATCAAAAAACCTCAAAGTCTAGCAGAAGACAAGAAATAGCTAAGATCAGAGCAGAACTGAAAGAGATAGAGACACAAAAAAACCCTTCAAAAAATCAATAAATCCAGGAGCTTGTTTTTTGAAAAGATCAACAAAATAGACAGACCACTAGCCAGATTAATAAAAAAGAAAAGAGAGAATAACCAAATTGATGCAATAAAAAACGATAAAGGGGATATCACCACAGATTCCACAGAAATTCAAACCATCATCAGAGATTATTACAAACAACTCTATGCACACAAACTAATAAACCTGGAAGAAATGGATAAATTCCTGGACACTTGCCTCCTGCCAAGCCTAAACCAGGAAGAAGCCGAAACCCTGAACAGACCCATAACAAGGTCTGAAGTGGAGGCAGCAATTAAGAGCTTACCACCCAAAAAAAGCCCAGGTCCAGATGGGTTCACAGCTGAATTCTACCAGACATACAAAGAGGAGCTGGTACCATTTCTTCTGAAACTATTCCAAACAATACAAAAAGAGGGAATTCTTCCCAAATCATTTTATGAGACCAACATCATCCTGATTCCAAAACCCAGCAGAGACTCAACAAGAAAAGAAAACTTCAGGCCAATATCCATGATGAACATAGATGCAAAAATC